>NC_086002.1:12512500-13112500 GCF_030014385.1 Trichomycterus rosablanca | reverse complement strand
ATATAATCATCCCTACAATTTATAAAAGAAGACAAACTGACAGCTTAAAATCAAAACATGACATCTAGAACTGATCGACATGATTTGCCACATCTGTCTAGCTGGGATTTTGACTTAGATACAGGGTTCTACATAAATCTACACCGATCAGGCATAACAATATGACCACCTCCTTGTTTCTACACTCACTGTCCATTTTATCAGCTTCACTTACCAAATAGAAGCACTTTGTAGTTCTACAATTACTGACTGTAGTCCATCTGTTTTTCTACATACCTTTTTAGCCTGCTTTCACCGTTCCTCAATGGTCAGTACCACCACAGGACCACTACAGAGCAGGTATTATTTGGGTGGTGGATCATTCTCAGCACTGCAGTGACACTGACATGGTGGTGGTGGGTTAGTGTTAGTGTGTGTTGTGCTGGTATGAGTGGATCAGACACAGAAATGCTGATGGAGTTTTGAAACACCTCACTGTCACTGCTGGACTGAGAATAGTCCACCAACCAAAGATATCCAGCCAACAGTGCACCGTGGGCAGCGTCCTGTGAGCACTGATGAAGGTCTAGAAGATGACCAACTCAAACAGCAGCAATAGATGAGCGATCGTCTCTGACTTTACATCTACAAGGTGGACCAACTAGGTAGGAGTGTCTAATAGAGTGGACAGTGAGTGGACACGGTATTTAAAAACTCCAGCAGTGCTGCTGTGTCTGATCCACTCGTACCAGCACAACACACACTAACACACCACCACCATGTCAGTCACTGCAGTGCTGAGAATGATCCACCACCTAAATAATACCTACTCTGTAGTGGTCATGTGGGGGTCCTGACCATTGAAGAACAGGGTGAAAGCAGGCTAAAAAGGTATGTAGAGAAATAGATGGACTACAGTCAGTAATTGTAGAACTACAAAGTGCTTCTATATGGTAAGTGAAGCTGATAAAATGGACAGTGAGTGTAGAAACAAGGTTGTGTTATGGCTGATCGGTGTATATCTTCAAATAGAAAATAAAGGGACAGCCTAATTTGGCATGTTCAAAGACAACCAGCGGAAGGGACAGTGAATGACAAAAAAAAATCCAAAATAAAGCATAAATAATTATATTATATTATATAATTTTTCATTTCTCCTCCCAATCTAGCAATATTTAATAAACCTGTTTTAATCCCTCTAACATTTGCCACCTACATTGGCCAAGAAGGATCTTACCCAACACACTCAACACTCAGTATCACAGATGAGGAATCCCAGTGAACATCCCTGCCACCAAACACAGCTAATCATGTCTGATCCGATAGCACAGCTGAGATTCAAACTGTGGTAAGCTAGAACATTAAAGCATCTATCAATCAGAGCTACTTTTCTTATCATTTATAGTAGAATTATGCAAGACTATGCATTTTAGCCACAGGGTTCTTGCTAGTTTCAGATTTCCTATTGCTGGCGTGTGTTTCACCAATCATTGTAATGCCACTACAAAAATATAGCAGATCGGTTAGTTTAAATGTGTAAATAAACTATGACGAGTAGCGTAAGAAAAACATACCCGGTCTCCCACATGTCGTTTCCGGGAGGACATGGGCGAGTGGCTATGGCTGCGGCTGCGTCTATACTCCCGGCTGTCTGAGCGGCTGCGAGACCGACGTCTGTGAGAGTGAGAACGTGAGCGAGAGCGGGAGTAATGGCGTCGTGAGCCCCTGTGGGAGCGAGACCTGTCAAAGGGAATGAAGGTGGATTATAAATTAAATGCATTTGAATTTATTAGGAGCATTAGGCACAGAAATAAGATAAGAGGATACATTTTGAAACAGGACATTATCACTACACATTCAAAAACATGGAATCTTAAAAACTTACATCTGCATTATGGTGAAATGAAATGACTTAATATAGGGGGGCAGATGGGCTGCCTTTATTTATCAAATATACATACACCGATCAGTCATAACATTAAAACCACCTCCTTGTTTCTACATTAACTGTCCATTTTATCAGCTCCACTTACCATATAGAAGCACTTTGTAGTTCTACAATTACTGACTGTAGTCAATCTATTTCTCTGCATGCTTTGTTAGCCCCCTTTCATGCTGTTCTTCAATGGTCATGACCTCCACAGGACCACCACAGAGCAGGTATTATTTGGGTGTTGGAGTGTTAGTGTGTGTTGTGCTGGTATGAGTGGATAAGACACAGCAATGCTGATGGAGTTTTTCAACACCTCACTGTCACTGCTGGACAGAGAATAGTCCACCAACCAAAAATATATCCAGCCAACAGTGCACCGTGGGCAGCGTCCTGTGACCACTGATGAAGGTCTAGAAGATGACCAACTCAAACAGCAGCAATAGATGAGCGATCGTCTCTGACTTTACATCTACAAGCTGGACCAGCTAGGTAGGAGTGTCTAATAGAGTGGACAGTGAGTGGACACGGTATTTAAAAACTCCAGCAGCGCTGCTGTGTCTGATCCACTCGTACCAGCATAACACACACTAACACACCACCACCATGTCATTGTCACTGTAGTGCTGAGAATGATCCACCACCCAAATAATACCTGCTCTGTAGTGCTCCTGATTACTGAAGAACAGGGTGAGAGCAGGCTAAAAAGTATGTAGAGAAACAGATGGACTACAGTCAGTAATTGTAGAACTACAAAGTGCTTCTATATGGTAAGTGGAGCTGATAAGATGGACAGTGAGTGTAGAAACAAGGAGGTGGTTTTAATGTTATGGCTGATCAGTGTATACACGTGTACAGTAGAGTGAAATTCTTTTTCTGCATATCCCAGCCTGTTTGGATGCACGTCACATCAGCCATTATATTATACTTCTGAAGCTAAAAGCCTTAAGGGTCTTGCGCCAAGGCCCAACAGTAGCTGCATGGAAGAGCCAGGAGTTGAACACACAGTATTCTGATTGACGGCCCAAATCTTTACCCACCAGGCTACCACTGTCCCCAAGTAATTAATCAGTGTTAACACTGTTTCTGTGACTGTCTTAATGCACTACAATGCTATAAATACACATGCTTTATGAATGTGCAAGCTGTAATAACTTAAATGTGTTCAATGTACTGTAAAAATGCACTGCTTTTCGAAAAACAACCTTTACAACAAATTTTAACACTGCATGTTAGGCAAGACACAGTGGCTGTAACTAAACAACCACCACTGGGCTGTTTGAGATCAAACCACATACTTTTCATACCACACCTTAAATCTTTTGGAGCAGACCAGAGGATAATAAAATAGGCCTTTTAATTTCTGATGCCAAAGACACTAGCTCTTTGCAAATTTGGAAAATGGCCCAGTGTTTTAGCAAGAGCCGAGCAGAGACTGTTAATACTGAATTGACACCCAACGGAAAGCGCAAATTGGCAGCCTGCTAACAGCACAGGGTTTGGTTTCAAGTTCAGCAGAAAAACCAACATGGTTTTGAAGACCAAAACCCATCTAATCAACCAGTTGTATCTCTCCTCCACTACTGCAGACACACTGCTTGCCATTATTTACCAACTCTTCAACCAGCCAGATGCCTTCGACTAGCCAGCAGACACCACAATTACTGCAACAAAGAATCCCTCTGACCACTCAACCTGACAGACAGAGCCAAACATGGCTGTGGAGGCGCCTGGCTGGTCGAAAGCACAAATAAAGTTGGCACTCTGATCCCTAGGTTAAAGCATTAGACCGGTACATAAAGCAAGCACCCATTTAGTAGATATTTTTATATCTAAAAGCTTACCTGGACTTGGATCTAGAGTGGGAGCGTGATTTGGATCGAGAATGGCGAGAGGCATGTTTAGATGGCTGTGGAGAGCTGTTCGATTTCGCAGACCCTCTCAGACTCGGGCTCCTGGAGCGGGACTCCTAAACAAATCAGAGCCAAATAAGCACAACAGAAACAGAACCAACTTTCCACGTATCAAGTCATGACGTTTATGGCTAAGCTTAGTAACAAAGAAAAATTAGTCATGACTGCAGTCCTCGTAAAAGAACTGTACTTGCACTGTAGTGCAAGAGTAGCATGCAAATATTACTAAAGACTTTATATATTCAGAGAGAACAGACCAAGGCAAATTACTTAGCCCTTTTCATCTTATCCACCCGAACACTTCTGAGATTAACTTCACAACTTCAACCCATACTGTTCTTCTTTCTTCAGTTTCTTAATTCTGAACTTCTGTACTTCATCTTGCCCATTCATTGCCAAAACTCTCTACATGAGGGGAACTTCTCAGAACTTCTTGCCACACAATTAGCATGCACTCTTAAAAAAAAAATCAGCCTTTAAAAAAAACTTCATATGTGACTTCAGCCACCTTTTCATTCTTCCAATCTTAACCTTAACAAGAAAAACAGAAAAGTGTAAGGACCTTGAAGTCATTTTTGGTAAGTAACAGGGATGCACCAATTCATAACCAAATATTGTACTGGGCACCAGATTAAATAGGACATGGTTTATGCTATGAGTGCATAATTGCCAGAGCACAAATCTAGAACATAAATAACTTGACAGTGGAAACTATTATTTGCATTTCTGAGCAAAATATAAAACTACAGTTGTGTTAGGGCGCTGATTTGTGTACGCAGATAGAGTGATACCCTGAAACTCAACCTCAATTGGTTCTGGGACTAGCGTTGGATGTATGGGAAACCTGTTAATGCGTTCAATGGTTCCGTGGACTTGCATATATTTTAGGCCTATGTAAAATAATGGGGTTGTTTTTGACACTTGTACACTGAAAATAACTCAAATATAATATAAAAACACTGAAATAAAAAGCTGATTCTTACACTTCCTCAGAACACCGAGCTGTAACACGAGTTTAAAAGTGAAACAGTGAGGAAAATCCAGCTAAACATAGATACATTGGACGCTTTCAAAGTGAATCTGATGGTTATTCCACACAAATGCAGATTCGTCTCATATGCACACTTTGATGACGTTTTACCGCACTGCTCAAGCCGAGCGCTTCATTGTTAATTTGAAACGAAATAAATACATTTTTAAAAAACAAACTGAACACGTTGAGTTTAGGGGTACAAATTTCTCGACGAAGGACGTTGAGTTTCAAAGATTTTGAGTTTAGGGGACATCGAGTTACAAGGTACCACTGTACTCTGAACATAAGTTTGCTATTTATATTAAACGTGATGCTGAACAGAGGGAACTCAGGCAACCAACACTGACTTAAAAATATGTATATTTTTTTTAACTAGGGAAGAGAACAAGCAACATCAAAATAACCATCAAGCACAATCTGGCATGGTCTATCGTAGACCCTGTAACTGTACTGGTGGTGGGAATTTTACTCTGGTTAAAGTTAGGGTTTTCATCAGTCAGTAACAGACAGACTGGTGCAAACTATATAGTTTTCATGAATAAATTAACACATTTAAAATGGCACAATACATGTATACGTATAATCAGTGATATAAATGAAAAAAAGAAAAGGAATCAGTGCATCCCTATTAAAATTAGACATTTAAATGTTAAATTAATTATGATTTAAGTAATTTGAAGACTTTTAAGCCCTTGTAGGTTGTTGATAACTACACTATCTATAATGAGAGTCAATATGCAATGTGTAATATACAGAATATACAAAATACAGATGTGCAACTTGTATATGCTCGGGCTTGATCTTTTTCCCTACATGTTTTAAGAAATCATAATAAAGTGATGTCGTGGGGTCATTTTTTGTTTTATTTACCTGAATATAAGCAACATCAGACTCGGCAAGTCAACTGTAGAGAAGAGGATAAACTTGCTGTACCTACCTAATATTAAACCAGTTCAAACCTACTGTTAAAGTCGAATTATAGTTCCGAGGTTTGCAAAAAATATATATTCATATTAATAATGAAAATTCATTAAGTGCACTTTGTTTGGATCATAAACTATTTAAAATTTTGCGTATCATGACTAATATTCTGCACTAGAATCGAAACGAATTGTTCGTGCATCAAGAGAGGGCCGAATATCAAATATCTTCTCAATCCCTACACAAGTGCACTAAGTAGAGTGAAAAAATAGCTGCTGTACGGTCTTACCTAGTGCACTACATTTTACTACAGAGAGCAATTAGAAACACAGCCGGTGCCCGGTTTGCGTCAGGATTAGCTAATAACTACTTTAATTGTATTAATGCGAAATAGTATCGTATGTTTAAAGAATGTAACATATTACAATGGCTAGCAACTTAAAATGCATAAAAATATGAAAGAAATGCCGTATTACCGTGTATGCTCTTAATCGCAACGGCTTGTTACAATAGGCCACATTGTTTTCTAATGGCCCTCCATTGATTCGGTTTAACGTAATCGTCGAGTTAATATAGAAAAACATGTAATGTTTTAAAGAGCAACTAGTAGATACAGATTTATTTCTCTATATTTATTACTGTAATTCGTATATTATAAAGTATACGTAGTTATTTAGCGATGGTATATGTTTGAACGGAACACCGTGACCTCACACTAGCAAGCAAACCACAACATATTAAAATGCTAGTTAGAATTTAATGACTTAGTTTGTAAAGAAAGTGTTCCGAATATTTTTTTAAATAAATGTAATATTAAAATACTCTGGTAGACCCTAGCTAAATGCTAGACAAATTCCAACAATAATACAACTAATACAACGATTACAAAGCTAGCAGCGAAGCTAATGTAGCTAAATAGGTTCGGTGTAACTTTGTGGTATAAAAGTTCTCTGATTAATTTATCCACACCGAGTTTAAAAATATACACATTTTACATACCCGCTCCACATATTCCTTCTCGTTATCACTCATAGTGGACAAATAGCTGTAAAGTTATGATTTAATAAAGTAATAAGACAGGCGACAAACACCCCGTGCACGGCTGCTCGTGAAGGAGTGCACTAAGATTTTTTTCTACCACCTGTATTCCGATAAACCCCGCCTCCTTATCGAGGATTGGTTTAATTCTAAACAGTGATGCGATGATTGGGTAGTTTGCTGTAGAGTAACTCGCGCCCAAAGCAGGGAACATTTCGGAAAACAGGTGGAAATAAGGACATTGAATGAATGCTGCTGTCTACGGTGGCCGAGAAGTGCAAAACAAATTTACATTTCAGAAAACAAAATTACAAAAAAACAAAAGCAAAAACAAATTTACAAGTGTTTGGGTACCCAGTGTTTGTAAATTTGTTTTGGCATATGTAAAAGTGTTTCAGCACTTGTAAATTTGTTTTCGGCATATGTAATTTTGTTTTCTAAAATGTAAATTTGTTTTGCACTTCTCGGCCGCACATTTCTGACGGAAAGGGTAGGTACAATAACACCGGAAGTGCGTGTTGCTTACCTGCTGTCAATCAAACTGTTTCTCAGCGGTAAAGTGAACGGAGTTTGTGATGGTGACGATAAACAAGGTTTTGTCTAGTTTGTGGAAATCATTTTATCCAGTTGACCCGCTATTGTTTCAACGCACTCTGCCCACGGTGCTACTCATACAGCGGTGTATTACACAGGTTATATTGCGCACACACCGCGTTACTAAGAATAAAAGTGAACACTACTTAATTCCCACAGTAGCTGCAGTTTCCTTCTGTTTTATACACATCACACTGTCTCCCATTGATAAAAATACGGAACAAAGCGCGTCCTGTATCAGTTCAATACTGAACGCGGTGTTTAGTTTCCAAATAAAGAAGGATTCTGTATGTTACAGGACGGTGGGTAACCCTGGTTTGATTGTCTCTTATATAGTGAGTGAGATAAAACACAGCACCAAAGCTTCATCAGTCCCGCACATGCTCCTTTAATATAAGCTCCGATACACTGAGTCCAGTGTTACAAAAGTGAAACAAGCTTCAAAACCTTGGTATCAAATGTTCCGTCTCTAATGAACAATGTTTTGTCAATTTTGTGTTAATTATTTTCATTATTTCGCTTTTGTTGTTCTTGTGGGAATTCCTTAGATGTTTAGAAGAGCGGACGGTAAATAGAGATGCACACGCCACGTCTAAACATCTGCACAAACTATCTAATAACTTTCCACAAGAAAAACAATAGCGGGTCAACTGGATAAAATGATTTCCACAGACTAGACAAAACCTTGTTTATCGTCACCATCACAAACTCCGTTCACTTTACCGCTGAGAAACAGTTTGATTGACAGCAGGTAAGCAACACGCACTTCCGGTGTTATTGTACCTACCCTTTCCGTCAGAAATGTGCGGCCGAGAAGTGCAAAACAAATATACATTTTAGAAAACAAAATTACATATGCCGAAAACAAATTTACAAGTGCTGAAACACTTTTACATATGCCAAAACAAATTTACAAACACTGGGTACCCAAACACTTGTAAATTTGTTTTTGCTTTCGTTGTAATTTTGTTTTCTGAAATGTAAAGTTGTTTTGCACTTCTCGGCCACCGTAGCTGTCTCCTGTGTAGGGGTGTAATTACAACGTGCCACCATTTACATTTTCAGCATTTAGCAGACGCTTTTATCCAAAGCGACTTACACACAATGAGCAATTGAGGGTTAAGGGCCTTGCTCAGGGACCCAACAGTGGCAACTTGGTGGTGGCGGGTCTCGAACCGGCAACCTTCTGTTTACTAGTCCAGTACCTTAACCACTGAGCTATCACTGACCACCAGAGGGAAGCTTTTATTTATTTATTATTCCTCGAATTTATCTATTTATAATGAAAACGCATTACCATTAGTAGTTATGCAAACCGAGAGAAATAACATATTTGAACAAAATACTACTGAATGAACTGCATTCAATACGTAAACCGAGTAACATTCACAGACATCCCAAGTTGCAAAAACTCATTTCAGGGAGGTACCCCGGGACCTCGACCCCGACCCCCCAAGCCCAAACAAAACAACAACAAAAAAGCTAAAAAACCTCTCGCACACACCAAAAGATATGGGTGATAACAGAACTTTTAGGAGCTGCTAACTGAGCTACTAAGCTAACTGTTCGCGTTACAAACACATTAATGTGTACTACATAGTGCACTAGATAGTGTGAAAGATAATAGCTTTATGTTCCCTACATAGTGCACTAGATTGTATATTAGAAAATAATTTATGTTCCTTACTTAGTGCACTAGATAGTGTACTAGATAATAGACTTATGTTTCTTACATGATGCTTTAGGTAGCGTATTAGTTAACAGATTTAGTTTCCCCACTAAATTGTATATCAGATAACGGATTTATGTTCCCTACATAGTGCACTAGACAGTATTTTGTATCCTTTCTGTGTGGTTTGCATATTCTCCCCGTGTTTCCTCCGGGTGCTCCGGTTTCCTCACACTGTCCAAAGACATGCAAGTGAGGTGAATTGGAGATACAAAATTGTCCAAGACTGTGTTCGATATAACCTTGTGAACTGATGAATCTTGTGTAATGAGTAACTACCGTTCCTGTCATGAATGTAACCAAAGTGTAAAACATGACGTTAAAATCCTAATAAACAAACAAAGGAACTAGACCCTCTGTATCTCTACGCTTCATGTGCCAGACACTAGGTGTCACCGTTGCACCAACAGAGATGACTTGTCATTGGGTCCTCTATCCCTCAGACTTATATATAGTGTCTTTGCGAGTTCCTGAACAGACCGTTGGCACCACAAAGACTTAAACCCAAGACTCAAATCTGCAGTGGTGGACAAGTGCGTGTGTAGCTGAAAAGACCATTTTTATATATAATTACTGGGGTCAAATTCAGCTTAGTTTAGGGACAGTGGGAGCCTATAGTGGGTCCGAGATTTAAACTACACTATATTGCCAAAAGTATTCACTCGTCTGCCTTCACACTCATATGCACTTGAGTGACGTCCCATTCTTAATCCATAGTGTTTAATATGATGTCGGCCCACCCTGTGCAGCTATAACAGCTTCAACTCTTCCGGGAAGGCTTTCCACAAGGTTTAGGAGTGTGTTTATGGGAACTTTTGACCATTCTTCCAGAAGCGTATTTGTGAGGTCAGACACTGATGTTGGACGAGAAGGCCTGACTCACAGTCTCTGCTCTAATTCATCCCAAAGGTGTTCTATCGGGTTGAGGTCAGGACTCTGTGCAGGCCAGTCAAGTTCTTCCACACCAAACTCGCTCATCCATGTCTTTATGGAGCTTGCTTTGTGCACTGGTGCGCAGTCATGTTGGAACAGGAAGGGGCCATCCCCGAACTGTTCCCACAATGTTGGGAGCATGAAATTGTCCAAAATCTCTTGGTATGCTGAAGCATTAAGAGTACCTTTCACCGGAACTAAGGGGCCGAGCCCAACTCCTGAAAAACAACCCCACACCATAATCCCCCTCCACCAAACTTTACACTTGGCACAATGCAGTCAGACAAGTACCGTTCTCCTGGCAACCACCAAACCCAGACTCGTCCATCGGATTGCCAGACGGAGAAGCGTGATTCGTCACTCCAGAGAACACATCTCCACTGCTCTAGAGTCCAGTGGCGGTGTGCTTTACACCACTGCATCCAACGCTTTGGATTGCTCTTGGTGATGTAAGGCTTGGATGCAGCTGCTCGGCCATGGAAACCCATTCCATGAAGCTCTCTACACACTGTTCTTGAGCTAATTCGAAGGCCTCATGAAGTTTGGAGGTCTGTAGCGATTGACTCTGCAGAAAGTTTGCGACCTCATCCGCTGACCACGCTCTGTCATTTTACGTGGCCTACCACTTCGTGGCTGAGTTGCTGTTGTTCCCAATAGCTTCCACTTTGTTATAATACCACGGAGAGTTGACTGTGGAATATTTAGTAGCGAGGAAATTTTACGACTGGACTTGTTGCACAGGTGGCATCCTGTACCACGGTACCACGCTGGAATTCACTGAGCTCCTGAGAGCGACCCATTCTTTTACAAACGTTTGTAGAAGCAGTCTGCATGCCTAGGTGCTTGGTTTTATACACCTGTGGCCATGGAAGTGATTGGAACACCTGAATTCAATGATTTGGATGGGTGAGTGAATACTTTTGGCAATATAGTGTATCAATTGAGAGGTGCAGCCACTGTTGGGCCCTTGAGCAAGGTTCTTAACCCTTCAGCTCCAGGGGTGCAGGGCAATGACTGACCTGCGCTCTGACCCCAGCTTCCAAACAAGCTGGGATACACAGAAAAATAATGTTATTGTACTGTACATGTGTATGTGTATAAATGACAAATAAAGGCATTCTGTTTACTCACCTTTGGTTTTGGTTTCCAGATTGTTAACTTCCCAAACATCACTAAAATCAAAAGGGGGGGTAAAAAAAAAAAAAAAAAAAAAAAAAAAAAAAAAATCGAAACTCGGTGTTGCCTCCAGTCGGCTGGGCACCAAAGGGTGGGCATAATTCGCAGTGCCTGTAGCAGATACTAATTGGCCACCGTATCTGCAGGGTGGGGGCCGGACTATGTGTGGGTGGGTGGGTCTTCATACACTGCGTAAGTACCCTGATTGTCAGAAGAGACGCCTGTGCAGAAAGCAGGGACGAGAAGACGAGGGCTGTGCACGTGTCGGAAGAGGCGTGTACAGAGACGTGCTCTCCTTGGATGCAATCTGGTATCTCTCAGCAGCGGAGGACAAAATTGAGTGCGCTAAATCGGGAGGAAAATGAGGAGCCTCTACTAAGCCATCTGACATCTGTATGTAACATGAGATCTGAATATTCTGTCAGCTTCTTCCGCGTATAAACAAAACAGCCGTCTTTGCAGTGGTCTTGCTCGTGCTTGGTTGCGCACTTATCTTCACAAACAGTGTGGGTTACAAGAGGAAAAATGCAAAAATGGCGCAAACTGGCGACTGATGAATGAAAACTTTCTAGATTAGCAGTGCTTTAGGCGAGCTATGGTAACAAACAGCAAATGAAAGAAATGTCAATCACGCTGACCTGTTTAAATGAGGCGCGATCTACCAGAGTGCACTGTGCGATCGTATTGGGACATACTGGGCACCCCTGTTCTACTGTATAATAGTAATTGCCACTACATATTCTTGTATTCTACTCTCTTATTTTCTCTAACTATATTTACTGTGCTGGAGCTGCTGTAACACTCAAATTCTCCTCATGGGGACCAATAAAGGAATCTTATCTTAAAAGTACATTGATTTTATTAGTGAGTCCTGCAATAATTAGAAAGGGTGTCCACATACTTTTGCCCATATGTTGTAAATGGTCGTTTTTTCAGTTGAAGTGTTTGTCTTAGCTAGAGATGCATGAGTACCAATACTGGTATCGGGTATTTGCCCGATACCGCGCTCATTAACTTGTACTCGTACTCGCAAACGAGGCTCCGATACTAAACATCCGATACCGTGTGCCTAGTGCACGTTGCTGCGTTATGCCTGGTTCACACTACACGTAGACTTTTGCCCTGATTTTCGCTCGGCGACTGGTCGGCGCTAGATTTGCTGGCTCGGGAGCAACTCTGCGTTCACTCGGCGATCAAAACTAAGTCGCTAAGTGTGAACTATCCGACAACTTGATCCGACCGGGCCGGCTCGGCGACCGGATCGAGTTTTCTAGCAAGTCAGATATCTGATCTGAGATGTGCGACTGGGAATGAGTGACATGTCGAACAGCCAATTAGAACGCAGGATACGGTGTGAGGGGAAACGCAGGAGAGGAGTGTAAACAGGTGGGACAGGGGGATAATATAGTTTATATCAGAATACACCGGCACACACACACGTTTTACAGTATTTCTGACTTGATCGTCTTTTACAAAACATAACAACAAAACACCAACATTGCAAAAATATTTATTAATCTCCAACTCACTACAGAACAATCCATGCTATTCGTGTTGCCAAATCCACTCAGATTCATTTATTTTTCCTCCTTGATTTCATCACATCAGCGCACAAACACTTTGATCACTCGCTACTTGTTGACGTGCATTTTTGGACGTGGTATCATTAAACTTCTCGTCACTTCTCAAGTGTGTTTTTGTTTAAAAAAAAATGGTATTCTAAATAGGTATTGGTATCGGTATCGGTATCGGTATCGGCAAAGTACAAAAATACATGTACTTGTACTCGTACTCGGTTGGGAAAAAATGGTATTGATGCATCCCTAGTCTTGATGCATCCCTAGCGTTACCATTCAATCACATGCAATAATGACAATGTTATACCAAAGTGAAATAATGTTTTATATCTTATGGCTCATGCTCTGCTGTGATAGGTTCACAGGTTCACAGGCTCTAACAGGGCTGATCAATGGATAAAAATTCTTCAAATGCCATGTTAGTCTCAACAGAACATCCACACCCAAAAGTCTTTAGACAATTACAAATCACCAACGAGAGCTTGATTAGAATGTGCAGAACCGAAGAACATCAAGGACGACGAGGTTAGAGAACAGAAGCCCTGAGATCATGATGAGTCCTTCTCCACATTTTTTGATAGAAGTACCGCAGAAATCAGCAGCATCCAACACTATCCAATCAGAGCGCAGTTTGTGTGCCGTCCTTGGCTCTTTAGAACACTTCCTCTTCTTGCATAGTGGTGTTAGAACGTTCTGCCTCTTCACGTTTTCTAGCGGTTACAGCTGCACTTCCTTTTTTTCTCCTTCTGCCTGCTCACGCTCAGCCTCAGTGCTGGAGCAGAAAGTTGGTGGCCATGTTGATGTCATTGTTGGAGACTCGTAACGCCTCCTGAGCGTCCACTCGAGAGAAACCCATCTCCATCAGTCTCGCAATCTAGAATAAAGAGAAAACAAACCGGTCAGAGCAATGCAGTACAGAACTTAACTTTACTAATTAAAATAACACCTGCAACCACTAGCACTGAGATTCTGAGCTCCTGGGTTCGAATCTCAGCTCTGCTACCGGTCAACTGGGCGCCCTCTAGCTAATGCTTGCAGCAGACAAATTGGCTTCCAGTCTGCTGGTTGGAAAAGACCGGAATAATAAGAGGTGGGGTTTTTAACTCTGTGTATGGACCTTGGTTTCCCAGGGTGCCTGTATAGAAGTGTAGGAGTGCAGGAATTGAAGAGAAGTAGGGGAGAATAAGAAGGGATTGTTGGACTGCGTACACGTCGGAGGGAGTGTGTGTCAAGTGAATACACACCCAGCTTGGATGCCGTCCGGGTCCCCAGAAGTGGATTGGCTATATGCTAAATAAAAATATTAAAATAACACCTGCAACCACCAGCGCCGAGATTCTAAGCATCTAAGCATCTAAGAATTTAGACAGCCTTCTTCTCAAGAGTGTACAGGATGATGTAAAATGTGTCTATGTGGAGAGATCACTAGGTTTTTGGACAGACTCTATATAACATGGACATTTGTAGATCACGTTTGTAATCACTCTTTATACAGTCAAACCGAAAGTACAGTTTGAAACCAGACATAATAATCTACAAATAAACAGCTGTTGCTACTTCATTGATTCTGAGAGTCTGGGCGAGACGGTCTCACCCCTCAGTTACACTAAAAGCTAAGTGCCACGTCAAAACAGCCAGAAGTCGTAGACTTTCAGTAACAGCTAGCAACGTACAGCACACACAAGGAGTGGCAACCGTTAGAAAGAAGAAGACTTCTTCCAGTGTGAAACACATTGCTTCTTTGATTTGTTTCTTCCTGTAGAGCAGAAACAATTTACTGCCTTTAATAATATGAGGTAAAATGATGATTGAAAAAATCCATCATGTCTGGAATGGATTACTAACATGAAAAATAACAAAAAATGACTGTAGGGGCCTCAAACCATGTTGATGCATAATAATCAGCATTTTACTATAATGTATAGTGTGTATAAGATTTCAGAAACTTTGTATTCACAAGGTCACATGACTTCTGTCTGCTTTCAGTGTATAAAACAGCAGGAATTGAGTGTAGCTTGTAAATTGCGTAGAGGGATTTGTAACTGTGGGTCACGGACATGCATTAGAACAGTAGACGGTGGTATAGTAAACGTGTTTATAGACATTTCCCCTTTAACAGAGAGAACTCTGTTATACCTAATTCAAGGCCGTGAAAATCACATCACTGACTGTGAAATAAGCAGTTTCCTGTGTAATGTGTAGGTTTGTGTTTACGGATTTAACATTTTTCATTCATGTAGCGTTTAACTGTCTCATGTTTACTGGTTAATTTGCACTATGAAACGATCCTAGTGTAACCGAGCGCCTTTAGAGTCTGTATAGAGTTTATACAGTAAGAAATAAACTGTACATAGACAAACTATCAGGAGCTTAATACTTTACTGATTTGTTCTTTTGAGGCACAGCACAGACTACACAGAGATGATCACGTGTGTAGAGAAGTACACTTTTCCATTGAGTATGAAATCCTCAAAGGAACATACATCAAACATTGTCAGTACACTAAACCAGAGAAAACTCTGTTACACTAGCAATCCTACGGCAATTCAGTTAGCAATCGGTTAGTCAAAATGTCCAAGATGTGGAAATCTAAAGCAACTAAAAACACTACAGTACATAAAGTCTTGCACCATCACTGGATGTTCTAGGTTTCATTCAACTGTTAGGGTTTTTTATATTATTTAATACTATTATTTAATTTATGTGTAATTTAAAGACTGCAGAGAAATGTCTGTGAAATTAAGCAAATTTTCCCGTAAATGTAGCAGGGCCCTAGTTATATCCAATCAGTAATACAGAACAAGGTGTTGACAAGGTCAGGCTTTTTCCCTTCAGTGCGAGAAGCACAATTTGAGGCAATAACAGCTGAAAACCACACCACGTTTCACTCCTGTCAGACAAAAACACACTGTTCAGTCCTAATTCTGATCCAACAATTTGCAGGTTGCAGTAGAGATTCAAACTCAGATTCATCAGACTTGATCTTGGTTGTGGGTTTTTCGCTGAATCTGTGCCGTTTTCGTCACCAGGACATGATATGTATAAATGTATATGAAAATTAACTTTAAAATGGATTTTTTAAAAATTAAACAAAGTTTGCATTGATCTAATTGCAAATGTAGGCTATATAATTTAAACTTTACAATGAACTATAATGAGTAAAATCTTTCAGAAATCCTTTTTTTGTCCTTGCACTGGTGACTCCATATCTCATCTATGTTTTTATTATTTATTTTCCATAGGAAATTCCATTTCCTTCACACTCATATGAACTTGAGTGACATCCCATTCTTATTCCATAGGGTTTAATATGATGTCGGCCCACCCTTTGCAGCTATAACAGCTTCAACTCTTTTGGCAAGGCTTTCCACAAGGTTTAGGAGTGTGTTTATGGTAATTTTTGACCATTCTTCCGGAAGTGCATTTGTAAGGTCAGACACTGATGTTGGATGAAAAGGCCTGGCTCGCAGTCTCCGCTCTAATTCATCCCAAAGGTTTTCTATCGGGTTAAGGCAGGCCAGTCAAGTTCTTCCACACCAAACTTGCTCATCCATGTCTTTATGGACCCTGCTTTGTGCACTGGTGCGCAGTCATGTTGGAACAGGAAGGGCCATCCCCAAGCATGAAATTGTCCAAATTCTCTTGGTATTCTGAAGCATTAAGAGTTCCTTTCACTGGAACTAAGGGGCCGAGCCCGACTCCTGAAAAACAACCCCACACCATAATCCCCCTCCACCAAACTTTACACTTGGCACAATGCAGTCAGACAAGTACTGTTCTCCTGGCAACCACCAAACCCAGACTCATCCATCGGATTGCCAGACGGAGAAGCGTGATTCGTCACTCCAGAGAACACGTCCCCACTGCTCTAGAGTCCAGTGTCGGCGTGCTTTACACCACTGCATCCGACGCTTTGCATTGCGCTTGTTGATTTAAGGCTTGGATGCAGCTGCTCGGCCATGGAAACCCATTCCATGAAGCTCTCTACACACTGTTCTTGAGCTAATCTGAAGGCCACATGAAGTTTGGAGGTCTGTAGCGATTGACTCTGCAGAAAGTTGGTGACCTCTGCGCACTATGTGCCTCAGCATCCGCTGACCCCGCTCTGTCATTTTACGTGGCCTAACACTTCGTGGCTGAGTTGCTGTTGCTCCCAATCACTTCCACTTTATTATAATACCACTGACAGTCGACTGTGGAATATTTAGTAGCGAGGAAATTTCACGGATGGACTTGTTGCACAGGTGGCATCCAATCACGGTACCACGCTGGAATTCACTGAGCACCTGAGAGCGACCTATTCTTTCACAAATGTTTGTAGAAGCAGTCTGCATGCCTAGGTGCTTGGTTTTATACACCTGTGGCCATGGAAGTGATTGGAACACTTGAATTCAATGATTTAGATGGGTGAGTGAATACTTTTGGCAATATAGTGTATTAATCCTTCTGAAAAATATTTTCAACAGAGATTTACATGATCTGTATCTACTGAAGACCACAGGAAGACCAAAAGTAAGTTCTCACTTTTTCCCCTGTATGTGTGATAATATTGTAACTCTGACTGAGAAGATTAATCTCAACGTACACTCATGTTACCTACATTTTTTAAGTTTTTATGTGAAAAATATTTTTTAATAAATCATTAGACTGTGCCCAGTGTTCTTGAACTCAAAACTGCTATATTTCATATATTTACCAATTCTATTTAAAAAACTCAGTCCTGTTACTCATAAACAGCCATCTTCCACAAAATTAAACAAAGTTGTCTGAGATTGACCAATAGACATTCTGAGTACAGTAGACCCTTGACTTACAAATTTAATTGGTTCCGAAGGGCTGTTCTTAAGTCAAAATGTTCGTTAGTTAAACCTATTTTTCCCATAAGAAATAATGTAAATAGAATTAATCCGTGCCAGACCTCCCAAACCTCCCCCTTACCTAACCTTTCTAATGTCCTAAAATTGTCTTTTTTGTTATAAATACAAGTATATTTTCCCTTAAATCTTAAATTATAGAATAGACATTACTGTAATAAATAATAATAACAATACACAGTAGTACTGTACATAAAACACACATCACATTTCAGTACAGTACGTGTGCTGTACCATACACCATAATACATTTCCTTTTTTTTTATATAAAATGTATCTACCAGAAACAACAATAACTCTCATATTTCTCTATTATTTCCTTCTTTATTTCAATAGTGTTGTATTTTGTAGGTGTAATTGCACGAAAGAAAGAATACTTTACTTAGCGGACTTTCTTTTTCTCTCTCACTCACTGTCCCCTCTGTCTGATACACAGTGACAGCTACTGGCAGGAGTAATTATACAACACAACAATGTTTTCTCTGCAGCTTCTTTTTGGCCATTTTAATATAGAATTTTACAAAATACAAAGAAAACACCGAAAAAAACCCCGTCTGCTGTCCGAATGTTCGCTCACTGTATATATATACAGGGGTTGGACAATGAAACTGAAACACCTGGTTTTAGACCACAATAATTTATTAGTATGGTGTAGGGCCTCCTTTTGCGGCCAATACAGCGTCAATTCGTCTTGGAAATGACATATACAAGTCCTGCACAGTGGTCAGAGGGATTTTAAGCCATTCTTCTTGCAGGATAGTGGCCAGGTCACTACGTGATGCTGGTGGAGGAAAACGTTTCCTGACTCGCTTCTCCAAAACACCCCAAAGTGGCTCAATAATATTTAGATCTGGTGACTGTGCAGGCCATGGGAGATGTTCAACTTCACTTTCATGTTCATCAAACCAATCTTTCACCAGTCTTGCTGTGTGTATTGGTGCATTGTCATCCTGATACACGGCACCGCCTTCAGGATACAATGTTTGAACCATTGGATGCACATGGTCCTCCAGAATGGTTCGGTAGTCCTTGGCAGTGACGCGCCCATCTAGCACAAGTATTGGGCCAGGGGAATGCCATGATATGGCAGCCCAAACCATCACTGATCCACCCCCATGCTTTACTCTGGGCATGCAACAGTCTGGGTGGTACGCTTCTTTGGGGCTTCTCCACACCGTAACTCTCCCGGATGTGGGGAAAACAGTAAAGGTGGACTCATCAGAGAACAATACATGTTTCACATTGTCCACAGCCCAAGATTTGCGCTCCTTGCACCATTGAAACCGACGTTTGGCATTGGCACGAGTGACCAAAGGTTTGGCTATAGCAGCCCGGCCGTGTATATTGACCCTGTGGAGCTCCCGACGGACAGTTCTGGTGGAAACAGGAGAGTTGAGGTGCACATTTAATTCTGCCGTGATTTGGGCAGCCGTGGTTTTATATATATATATATATATATATATATATATATATATATATATATATATATATATATATTAGGGCTGTCAAACGATTAAAATTTTTTAATCGCGATTAATCTCAGAATTTCATATAGTTAATCGCGATTAATCGCATTAAAAAAAATCTGTGTAAATGTTATAGAAAACAAGGATTTTTAAGTGAAATGTTACAATTAAAATGGTGAACACATTTTATGCTAAATGTACTTATGTTAAAAACTGCTGGGACAAGAGAAAACTGTAAGGGAGTTTTATTCACTCACATACTAGGCAGTAAATGTCAGATTGTAGGTTAGAATTTCTCCATCAGCAAACATTGTAGATCAGCGGTGCGTTAGGTGGGATAAGGCGTAGTTATTGTATCAGACTTGTCTGTGGTTGTATCGTGACGATGGTTTGATGGACGTTTCTACACGAAGTGAGTGTGTTTTGACCCTTTGGGGCTTCCATAGTTCATGAACTAACGTGCTCGACTCAGCTTTCCGGTATTCGGTACAGAAGAAGAAGTTAATTAAGTGTAATAAAGTGTTCTGCTCCCGACAACTTGTGAATATAGCGTGTATTTATTTCTTTATTATGCAAGTGCATCACTACCACGATCGGTTACATTATGTTAACAAACCGCAAATGAAAAACGGTGGCAAGTCCGACATTAAAACGTTTGTTCTACCAGTCAAGTGTCAACATGAACTAGAATTTGCGTTAATGGCACTAATTTTTTTAATCGCGTTAAATTGAGGTCGCGTTAATGCGTTATTATCGCGTTAACTTCGACAGCCCTAATATACAGTGTATCACAAAAGTGAGTACACCCCTCACATTTCTGCAAATATTTTATTATATCTTTTCATGGGACAACACTATAGAAATAAAACTTGGATATAACTTAGAGTAGTCAGTGTACAGCTTGTATAGCAGTGTAGATTTACTGTCTTCTGAAAATAACTCAACACACAGCCATTAATGTCTAAATGGCTGGCAACATAAGTGAGTACACCCCACAGTGAACATGTCCAAATTGTGCCCAAAGTGTCAATATTTTGTGTGACCACCATTATTATCCAGCACTGCCTTAACCCTCCTGGGCATGGAATTCACCAGAGCTGCACAGGTTGCTACTGGAATCCTCTTCCACTCCTCCATGATGACATCACGGAGCTGGTGGATGTTAGACACCTTGAACTCCTCCACCTTCCACTTGAGGATGCGCCACAGGTGCTCAATTGGGTTTAGTCCATCACCTTTACCTTCAGCTTCCTCAGCAAGGCAGTTGTCATCTTGGAGGTTGTGTTTGGGGTCGTTATCCTGTTGGAAAACTGCCATGAGGCCCAGTTTTCGAAGGGAGGGGATCATGCTCTGTTTCAGAATGTCACAGTACATGTTGGAATTCATGTTTCCCTCAATGAACCGCAGCTCCCCAGTGCCAGCAACACTCATGCAGCCCAAGACCATGATGCTACCACCACCATGCTTGACTGTAGGCAAGATACAGTTGTCTTGGTACTTCTAACCAGGGCGCCGCCACACATGCTGGACACCATCTGAGCCAAACAAGTTTATCTTGGTCTCGTCAGACCACAGGGCATTCCAGTAATCCATGTTCTTGGACTGCTTGTCTTCAGCAAACTGTTTGCGGGCTTTCTTGTGCGTCAGCTTCCTTCTGGGATGACGACCATGCAGACCGAGTTGATGCAGTGTGCGGCGTATGGTCTGAGCACTGACAGGCTGACCTCCCACGTCTTCAACCTCTGCAGCAATGCTGGCAGCACTCATGTGTCTATTTTTTAAAGCCAACCTCTGGATATGACGCCGAACACGTGGACTCGACTTCTTTGGTCGACCCTGGCGAAGCCTGTTCCGAGTGGAACCTGTCCTGGAAAACCGCTGTATGACCTTGGCCACCATGCTGTAGCTCAGTTTCAGGGTGTTAGCAATCTTCTTATAGCCCAGGCCATCTTTGTGGAGAGCAACAATTCTATTTCTCACATCCTCAGAGAGTTCTTTGCCATGAGGTGCCATGTTGAATATCCAGTGGCCAGTATGAGAGAATTGTACCCAAAACACCAAATTTAACAGCCCTGCTCCCCATTTACACCTGGGACCTTGACACATGACACCAGGGAGGGACAACGACACATTTGGGCACAATTTGGACATGTTCACTGTGGGGTGTACTCACTTATGTTGCCAGCTATTTAGACATTAATGGCTGTGTGTTGAGTTATTTTCAGAAGACAGTAAATCTACACTGCTATACAAGTTGTACACTGACTACTCTAAGTTATATCCAAGTTTCATGTCTATAGTGTTGTCCCATGAAAAGATATAATGAAATATTTGCAGAAATGTGAGGGGTGTACTCACTTTTATGATACACTGTATATACAGGGGTTGGACAAAATAACTGAAACACCTGGTTTTAGACCACAATAATTTATTAGTATGGTGTAGGGCCTCGTTTTGCGGCCAATACAGCGTCAATTCGTCTTGGAAATGACATATACAAGTCCTGCACAGTGGTCAGAGGGATTTTAAGCCATTCTTCTTGCAGGATAGTGGCCAGGTCAATACGTGATGCTGGTGGAGGAAAACGTTTCCTGACTCGCTTCTCCAAAACACCCCAAAGTGGCTCAATAATATTTAGATCTGGTGACTGTGCAGGCCATGGGAGATGTTCAACTTCACTTTCATGTTCATCAAACCAATCTTTCACCAGTCTTGCTGTGTGTATTGGTGCATTGTCATCCTGATACACGGCACCGCCATTGGATGCACATGGTCCTCCAGAATGGTTCGGTAGTCCTTGGCAGTGACGCGCCCATCTAGCACAAGGGAATGCCATGATATGGCAGCCAAAACCATCACTGATCCACCCCCATGCTTCACTCTGGGCATGCAACAGTCTGGGTGGTACGCTTCTTTGGGGCTTCTCCACACCGTAACTCTCTCGGATGTGGGGAAAACAGTAAAGGTGGACTCATCAGAGAACAATACATGTTTCACATTGTCCACAGCCCAAGATTTGCGCTCCTTGCACCATTGAAACCGACGTTTGGCATTGGCACGAGTGACCATATTGGCTATAGCAGCCCGGCCGTGTATATTGACCCTGTGGAGCTCCCGACGGACAGTTCTGGTGGAAACAGGAGAGTTGAGGTGCACATTTAATTCTGCCGTGATTTGGGCAGCCATGGTTTTATGTTTTTTGGATACAATCCGGGTTAGCACCCGAACATCCCTTTCAGACAGCTTCCTCTTGCGTCCACAGTTAATCCTGTTGGATGTGGTTTGTCCTTCTTGGTGGTATGCTGACATTACCCTGGATACCGTGGCTCTTGATACATCACAAAGACTTGCTGTCTTGGTCACAGATGCGCCAGCAAGACGTGCACCAACAATTTGTCCTCTTTTGAACTCTGGTATGTCACCCATAATGTTGTGTGCATTGCAATATTTTGAGCAAAACTGTGCTCTTACCCTGCTAATTGAACCTTCACACTCCGCTCTTACTGGTGCAATGTGCAATTAATGAAGATTGGCCACTAGACTGGTTCAATTTAGCCATGAAACCTACCACACTAAAATGACAGGTGTTTCAGTTATTTTGTCCAACCCCTGTATATATATATATATATATATATATATATATATATATATATATATATATATATATATATATATATACAGTGTATCACAAAAGTGAGTACACCCCTCACATTTCTGCAGATATTTAAGTATATCTTTTCATGGGACAACACTGACAAAATGACACTTTGACACAATGAAAAGTAGTCTGTGTGCAGCTTATATAACAGTGTAAATTTATTCTTCCCTCAAAATAACTCAATATACAGCCATTAATGTCTAAACCACTGGCAACAAAAGTGAGTACACCCCTAAGAGATTACACCCCTAAATGTCCAAATTGAGCACTGCTTGTCATTTTCCCTCCAAAATGTCATGTGATTTGTTAGTGTTACTAGGTCTCAGGTGTGCATAGGGAGCAGGTGTGTTCAATTTAGTAGTACAGCTCTCACACTCTCTCATACTGGTCACTGAAAGTTCCAACATGGCACCTCATTGCAAATAACTCTCTGAGGATCTTAAAAGACGAATTGTTGCGCTACATGAAGATGGCCAAGACTACAAGAAGATTGCCAACACCCTGAAACTGAGCTGCAGCACAGTGGCCAAGATCATCCAGCGTTTTAAAAGAGCAGGATCCACTCAGAACAGACCTTGCGTTGGTTGTCCAAAGAAGCTGAGTGCACATGCTCAGCGTCACATCCAACTGCTGTCTTTGAAAGATAGGCGCAGGAGTGCTGTCAGCATTGCTGCAGAGATTGAAAAGGTGGGGGGTCAGCCTGTCAGTGCTCAGACCATACGCCGCACACTACATCAAATTGGTCTGCATGGCTGTCACCCCAGAAGGAAGCCTCTTCTGAAGTCTCTACACAAGAAAGCCCGCAAACAGTTTGCTGAAGACATGTCAACAAAGGACATGGATTACTGGAACCATGTCCTATGGTCTGATGAGACCAAGATTAATTTGTTTGGTTCAGATGGTCTCAAGCATGTGTGGCGGCAATCAGGTGAGGAGTACAAAGATAAGTGTGTCATGCCTACAGTCAAGCATGGTGGTGGGAATGCCATGGTCTGGGGCTGCATGAGTGCAGCAGGTGTTGGGGAGTTACATTTCATTGAGGGACACATGAACTCCAATATGTACTGTGAAATACTGAAGCAGAGCATGATCCCCTCCCTCCGGAAACTGGGTCGCAGGGCAGTGTTCCAGCATGATAATGACCCCAAACACACCTCTAAGACGACCACTGCTTTATTGAAGAGGCTGAGGGTAAAGGTGATGGACTGGCCAAGCATGTCTCCAGACCTAAACCCAATAGAACATCTTTGGGGCATCCTCAAGCGGAAGGTGGAGGAGCGCAAAGTCTCGAATATCCGCCAGCTCCGTGATGTCGTCATGGAGGAGTGGAAAAGCATTCCAGTGGCAACCTGTGAAGCTCTGGTAAACTCCATGCCCAGGAGAGTTAAGGCAGTTCTGGGAAATAATGGTGGCCACACAAAATATTGACACTTCAGGAACTTTCAATAAGGGGTGTACTCACTTTTGTTACCAGTGGTTTAGACATTAATGGCTGTATATTGAGTTATTTTGAGGGAAGAATAAATTTACACTGTTATATAAGCTGCACACAGACTACTTTTCATTGTGTCAAAGTGTCATTTTGTCAGTGTTGTCCCATGAAAAGATATACTTAAATATCTGCAGAAATGTGAGGGGTGTACTCACTTCTGTGATACACTGTATGTATGTATATATACAGTGTATCACAAAAGTGAGTACACCCCTCACATTTCTGCAAATATTTCATTATATCTTTTCATGGGACAACACTATAGACATGAAACTTGGATATAACTTAGAGTAGTCAGTGTACAACTTGTATAGCAGTGTAGATTTACTGTCTTCTGAAAATAACTCAACACACAGCCATTAATGTCTAAATAGCTGCAACATAAGTGAGTACACCCCATAGTGAACATGTCCAAATTGTGCCCAAAGTGTCAATATTTTGTGTGACCACCATTATTATCCAGCACTGCCTTAACCCTCCTGGGCATGGAATTCACCAGAGCTGCACAGGTTGCTACTGGAATCCTCTTCCACTCCTCCATGATGACATCACGGAGCTGGTGGATGTTAGACACCTTGAACTCCTCCACCTTCCACTTGAGGATGCGCCACAGGTGCTCAATTGGGTTTAGTCCATCACCTTTACCTTCAGCTTCCTCAGCAAGGCAGTTGTCATCTTGGAGGTTGTGTTTGGGGTCGTTATCGTGTTGGAAAACTGCCATGAGGCCCAGTTTTCGAAGGGAGGGGATCATGCTCTGTTTCAGAATGTCACAGTACATGTTAAAATTCATGTTTCCCTCAATGAACTGCAGCTCCCCAGTGCCAGCAACACTCATGCAGCCCAAGACCATGATGCTACCACCACCATGCTTGACTGTAGGCAAGATACAGTTGTCTTGGTACTTCTCACCAGGGCGCCGCCACACATGCTGGACACCATCTGAGCCAAACAAGTTTATCTTGGTCTCGTCAGACCACAGGGCATTCCAGTAATCCATGTTCTTGGACTGCTTGTCTTCAGCAAACTGTTTGCGGGCTTTCTTGTGCGTCAGTTTCCTTCTGGGATGACGACCATGCAGACCGAGTTGATGCAGTGTGCGGCGTATGGTCTGAGCACTGACAGGCTGACCTCCCACGTCTTCAACCTCTGCAGCAATGCTGGCAGCACTCATGTGTCTATTTTTTAAAGCCAACCTCTGGATATGACGCCGAACACGTGGACTCAACTTCTTTGGTCGACCCTGGCGAAGCCTGTTCCGAGTGGAACCTGTCCTGGAAAAGCGCTGTATGACCTTGGCCACCATGCTGTAGCTCAGTTTCAGGGTGTTAGCAATCTTCTTATAGCCCAGGCCATCTTTGTGGAGAGCAACAATTCTATTTCTCACATCCTCAGAGAGTTCTTTGCCATGAGGTGCCATGTTGAATATCCAGTGGCCAGTATGAGAGAATTGTACCCAAAACACTAAATTTAACAGCCCTGCTCCCCATTTACACCTGGGACCTTGATACATGACACCAGGGAGGAACGACGACACATTTGGGCACAATTTGGACATGTTCACTGTGGGGTGTACTCACTTATGTTGCAGCTATTTAGACATTAATGGCTGTGTGTTGAGTTATTTTCAGAAGACAGTAAATCTACACTGCTATACAAGCTGTACACTGACTACTCTAAGTTATATCCAAGTTTCATGTCTATAGTGTTGTCCCATGAAAAGATATAATGAAATATTTGCAGAAATGTGAGGGGTGTACTCACTTTTGTGATACACTGTATATATATATATATATATATATATATATATAGGGAGAGAGAGAGAGAGAGAGAGAGAGACGGTTGGAGTGAACTTGTTCGTGACGTCACGTGTTCCGAGAACTTTGGTTCGTAATCCGAAATTTGTTCGTATGTTAAGTTGAAAAAGATCGTTCGTAACCCAAAATGTTCGTATGGTAAACCGTTCGTAACTCAAGGGTCTACTGTAGTTAAGTATGTGTGTTACTAGATTCAGTGTTTCATTTCATCTAGTTACTACACACAAATGGCACCCATTCGGAGGAAAGACTCTATTAACTTATCAGTTTTTATGAGCCTGTGCCCACTGTACCCTGTGCCTGGCTGATAGGAGTAAAACCCAACATGGCCTTGTGAACCAGCATTCAAACAAAGACTCTACGAAGATGGGCCTAACACCCCCCCCCCCCCCCCCCCCCTAGTCGTGTCAAATTACCCTGAAGCGTCATCTATACTGGTTCGACACTTCACCGCTGACTGAGGACGCCTCTTAACTGACGTATGCCCCCTCCGGCACGTACAGTCAGTACAGACTGCATTTTTCACCCGCACGAGTCGAGTTCATACACTTGACGGGCACTGTGTACGAAGGGCCACACCCCCATCAGCATTATTCCTCAGCCCTGTGCAGGCGCCATCAGTCAGCCAGCAGGGGCTGCAGTCACACCAGTTATGAGGACCTATGATCCGACTTTTTACCCTCTAACCCTGAACAACAGCCAATCGTTGTTCATGCTGCCGCCCAGCCCAGTCGGAAAGGCAGAGCTGAGATTCGATACGATGTATTCGAAACCCCAACTCTGGTGCGCTAGCGTACTTTACATTAACTGTATGTAAATTCGGAGAAAAAAAAATTGTGTATGTAATTTTCAGGCTTTTGGTGAATTAATAAGAATAACAATTTCATTTGATTATTTTGAGACCTGAATTGTTTCCAATTGAAACCATTTTAGTCATTTCTACAGTACTTGAAAATTTTTTAAAATAAAAGCAATCATGCCTGCAAGCCAGGATGTTTGTGGTTTGATACTCAGTTATGCATCACTTAGGTTACTGATAACATCTGCATCCTTTCTAAGAATGCCTCAAACAAGTGGCAGCTTATTTCTGGGTAACACGATACAATATAATAAACCTGAACTGTACTCTAAAATAAGCCGGATGTAGTTATTTAGAGACACATCATGAAATGTAAGAAACATGGTCAAAAAGTATATAACAGTGTAACAGGGTGGGTAGATAATAGAGATTAATGTGTGACTCTCTAAGCACGATACTGCGTGAACCCATCTATGGCAGGTGAAAAGAAGCGGTTGACTACAAAACATGTTAAAAGGGGCTTGTGATAAGTACAGCCCTCATCAATCAGGGTGGGAGCCTGCACCCTCTTTAATCAGGGTGGGAGCCTGCACCCTCTTTTATCAGGGTGGGAGTCTGCACCCTCTTTAAGCAGGGTGGGAGCCTGCACCCTCTTTAATCAGGGTGGGAGCCTGCACCCTCTTTAATCAGGGTGGGAGCCTGCACCCTCTTTTATCAGGGTGGAAGTCTGCACCCTCTTTAATCAGGGTGGGAGCCTGCACCCTCTTTTATCAGGGTGGGAGCCTGCACCCTCTTTAATCAGGGTGGGAGTCTGCACATTCTTTAATCAGGGTGGGAGTCTGCACCCTCTTTAATCAGGGTGGGAGTCTGCACCCTCTTTAATCAGGGTGGGAGTCTGCACCCTCTTTAATCAGGGTGGGAGTCTGCACCCTCTTTAATCAGGGTCAGGGTGGGAGTCTGCACCCTCTTTAATCAGGGTGGGAGCCTGCACCCTCTTTTATCAGGGTGGGAGTCTGCACCCTCTTTAAACAGGGTGGGAGCCTGCACCCTCTTTTATCAGGGTGGGAGTCTGCACCCTCTTTAATCAGGGTGGGAGCCTGCACCCTCTTTTATCAGGGTGGGAGCCTGCACCCTCTTTAATCAGGGTGGGAGTCTGCACCCTCTTTAATCAGGGTGGGAGCCTGCACCCTCTTTTATCAGGGTGGGAGTCTGCACCCTCTTTAATCAGGGTGGGAGCCTGCACCCTCTTTTATCAGGGTGGGAGTCTGCACCCTCTTTTATCAGGGTGGGAGCCTGCACCCTCTTTAAGCAGGGTGGGAGCCTGCACCCTCTTTAATCAGGGTGGGAGCCTGCACCCTCTTTTATCAGGGTGGGAGTCTGCACCCTCTTTTATCAGGGTGGGAGTCTGCACCCTCTTTAATCAGGGTGCATTATCCTGCTGAAAGGGTGTACATGGTCTGCAACAATGCTTAGGTAGGTGGTACGTGAAAACGGGATTCATCAGACCAGGCCACCTTCTTCCATTGCTCTGTGGTCCAGTTCCAATGCGCATGTGCCCACTGTTAGCGCTTTCGGTGGTCAAGGGCACCCTGACTGGTCTGCGGCTATGCAGCCACATAGGCAACAAACTGTGATGCACTGTGTATTCTGATACCTTTCTATCAGAACCAGCATTAACTTCTTCTGCAATTTGAGCTACAGTAGCTCGTCTGTTGGATCGGTCCCCACGTGCATCAATGAGCCTTGGCCGCCCATGACCCTGTAGCCTGTTTACCACTGTTTCTTCCTTGGATCACTTTTGGTAGATACTGACCACTGCAGACCGAGAACACCCCACAAGAGCTGCTGCAGTTTTGGAGATGCTCTGACCCAGTCGTCTAGCCATCACAATTTGGCCCTTGTCAAACTCACTCAAATCCTCACATTTTTCCTGCTTCTAACACATCAACTTTGAGGATAAAATGTTCACTAGCTGCCTAATATATCCCACCCACTAACAGGTGCCCTAATGAGGAGATAATCAGTGTTATTCACTTCACCTGTCAGTGCTCATAATGTTATGCCTGGTCGGTGTAGATTAGAGGACCACATCAGAGGACCAGTTTTCACTCCTGTCTGCCAAAAACATAAATCTAAAGCAACACCATTGATCTTTATTTATTCCAGATGATTGCCTTAAAAAAACACTACAAGCAGATAAAGTGCCACTGAATATGCAGGATAGCATTTACATGGGTTAGTTTTAATAGTGCTTATTGTTCAGTTTAGACATCCACTATCGAGAGCTGACCTGTTCCTCAGCCACTGGAGCATCCGCTGTATGTGGTTGGGTGTGACGTCGAATTGGACCTCTGTGTCTCAACCCTGGGAACAGTCGGTTAAGCAGTCCGCCCTGTGGTGTAAAAAGAAAAAAAAAACATTTCGAATGCAAAAGAACTGGTTAGAATACTAACTGATACTAACTAATTAGTTAGAATACTAACTGAATAGCAAGTATGACCGAAATAGTCAAGTGAGAAAATAAACAAAGGGAAGAAAAATGATCATAACAACATCTTATCACCTATATGTTGTTATTGTGGGTTCAGGAAACCAGCAAGGTTTTTTCAAAACATGTCCTTGTATTACAGAATCAGATGTGGGAGGTGTAAAGACTGCTGTAAAATGCTTTACACTCTTCTATCAGATCTTCTTGATGTTTTGTTGACTGGGTTACTATGATTAAAGTTCACATCAAAACTTTACACACCCAGGTAATGTTCGATTCTATGTCTTGTCGCTCTTTTCATCTTTATCAGATGCTTTTGATAATCAGAAACAACCTACTGACACAACTTTAGTTGGATTTTTGACCAGCTACTTGGCAGAACTGGCTCTTACCACAATCTTTCTGCAATGCACCACCAGTGTAATACTACCAGCACCACAGTTGACAGTAGGTACACGCTGGAACACCTAAGCTGGGATCTCGAATACATCTTATCGAGTGTCAGATCTGCCTGCCGCCTGGGCTGAGCAGCCACATGAACAACGATTGGTCTGTTGTTCAGATAGGGGTGGGATATTAAAAGCCGGATATGGACTCTCTCATAACTAATGCAATTATGACCTCTGCTGGCTGATTGATGGCGCTTGAACAGAGACGGGGAAAAGAGTTCTGCCAGGGTGTGTCTCTCTGTACACAGTGCTGCATACGGCTGCTGCCCACATGTTGGAGGGGGCGTGGGTAAGCTTCAGTTCTCTTCAATCAGAGCGGGGATCGGCATTGCTGGAGAGGAAGCGTGACGCAATAGGGCAATTGGTCACGTTAAAAGGGAGAAAAAGGGGAGAAAATGTATAAACTATATACAGTATATATACAGGGGTTGGACAAAATAACTGAAACACCTGGTTTTAGACCACAATAATTTATTAGTATGGTGTAGGGCCTCCTTTTGCGGCCAATACAGCGTCAATTCGTCTTGGAAATGACATATACAAGTCCTGCACAGTGGTCAGAGGGATTTTAAGCCATTCTTCTTGCAGGATAATGGCCAGGTCACTACGTGATGCTGGTGGAGGAAAACGTTTCCTGATTCGCTTCTCCAAAACACCCCAAAGTGGCTCAATAATATTTAGATCTGGTGACTGTGCAGGCCATGGGAGATGTTCAACTTCACTTTCATCAAACCAATCTTTCACCAGTCTTGCTGTGTGTATTGGTGCATTGTCATCCTGATACACGGCACCGCCATTGGATGCACATGGTCCTCCAGAATGGTTCGGTAGTCCTTGGCAGTGACGCGCCCATCTAGCACAAGTATTGGGCCAAGGGAATGCCATGATATGGCAGCCCAAACCATCACTGATCCACCCCCATGCTTCACTCTGGGCATGCAACAGTCTGGGTGGTACGCTTCTTTGGGGCTTCTCCACACCGTAACTCTCCCGGATGTGGGGAAAACAGTAAAGGTGGACTCATCAGAGAACAATACATGTTTCACATTGTCCACAGCCCAAGATTTGCGCTCCTTGCACCATTGAAACCGACGTTTGGCATTGGCACGAGTGACCAAAGGTTTGGCTATAGCAGCCCGGCCGTGTATATCGACCCTGTGGAGCTCCCGACGGACAGTTCTGGTGGAAACAGGAGAGTTGAGGTGCACATTTAATTCTGCCGTGATTTGGGCAGCCGTGGTTTTATGTTTTTTGGATACAATCCGGGTTAGCACCCGAACATCCCTTTCAGACAGCTTCCTCTTGCGTCCACAGTTAATCCTGTTGGATGTGGTTTGTCCTTCTTGGTGGTATGCTGACATTACCCTGGATACCGTGGCTCTTGATACATCACAAAGACTTGCTGTCTTGGTCACAGATGCGCCAGCAAGACGTGCACCAATTTGTCCTCTTTTGAACTCTGGTATGTCACCCATAATGTTGTGTGCATTGCAATATTTTGAGCAAAACTGTGCTCTTACCCTGCTAATTGAACCTTCACACTCTGCTCTTACTGGTGCAATGTGCAATTAATGAAGATTGGCCACCAGACTGCTCCAATTTAGCCATGAAACCTCCCACACTAAAATGACAGGTGTTTCAGTTATTTTGTGCAACCCCTGTGTATATATATATATATAAATTCCCCATATTTTCTACTTTAAACATAATTTTGACCATCATGGGCCAAACAACTCAATCTCGAACAACTTTAAGCTTTAAGGTGCTTCTTTATTGCATGGCAGCCTCTAAACCTGTGGTGATGGAAAGCACACTTGATTGGTGCACCCACTTCGAGTTTTTCCTGACCTGGAAGACAAGACCACTGATTCAGGTGCTTTAAACTTTAGCAAAACTGTTAGTACAGATTACTTTTAATCCCCCTTTTTGTTTAAGATTAGCAAGACAATTTAAAACATAGCACCTGGGATAAATTTTCGAGCTGATAGATGATCCTAAAACATGTAAATTGCATTTCATTAATTCATTTCATTTTTATCAACCGCCTTATCCTGGTCAGGGTTGTGGCGGGAAACACTGGGCGCAGGGCAGGAGAACAAGAAAGGGCAAAACACAGATAGGGCACCAATCCATTGCAGAACAAAAGTAATAGACTGCTGTGACACCTGAGCACCTAAAATGTAGTAAATGATACTCAAAATATTTAAGATTTTTTAACTCAATCCTAAAAACAGTAATATTAAAATATGTAAAAAATAATATTTAAAAAAAAAGAATAATTCACATTTAAATAATTTAATTTAAATAAATGTAATTTTTTATAATTATTTTATTAATAATAATATGTTCAAGCATTTATTTTAATTCAGTTTAAATAAAATAATTGCATTGCAATTTAATTAATAAAAAATACACATTGAAAATACCTATTATTACAAAATTAGTTAATTAATGGACATAAAGGTTTGAATCTCAGCTGTGCTATCGACCAGCCGGGCACCCACACACAGGCATGACTGGCTGTGCCTGCATGGCAGGGAAGATTCCAGTAAGAGGGTGTTGAAGATGATGCAGACTACTGATGACTATAAAAAAACAAATAAAATAATATAACCAATGCACTTTTGTTTAGATTTCCTTAAAAATGTAGTTTTTAAATATTGTGAGTTTACAAAATAAAGTTTAGGTATTAGAACATGAAAATTGGGAGGTACAATGGTCCAGAAGGTAGTGTGGGTATGTAAGGGCAGTGGTATCTCAGAGGTTAATGTATTGAACTAGTTACCAGAATGCTGACTGGTTGGCAGAATGGCAGTATGTAGAGTGTTTAAGATAGATAGATAGATTCAACTTTATTGTCATTGCTCAGTACAGGTACAAGGCAACAAAATGCAGTTAGCATCTACTAGAAGTGCAAATAGTAGCATTGTGCAAGAAAACAGAATATCAGTAAAATTACATATCTATGAGTAATATTAATATATAATTATAACTATAGCTATTTACATATATGGCATTATATCTATGTACATAGTACTATATATATACAGTATATACAGTATATATATATATAATGATAATGAGCATATGCATAAAATGCAATTAGGAGTATATTACAATAGTAACAGTAATAATAATAAAAGTAGTCAGGAATGTATTATAATAACAACAGTAGTTATAATAAAAGATGTGTAAATAATAACTATTCAACTGTAACTGTAACTACATGAGAACGGTGCTAAATAACTAACTATACATACAGGTCCTTCTAAAAAAATTAGCATATTGTGATAAAGTTCATTATTTTCCATAATGTAATGATAAAAATTAAACTTTCATATATTTTAGATTCATTGCACACCAACTGAAATATTTCAGGTCTTTTATTGTTTTAATACTGATGATTTTGGCATACAGCTCATGAAAACCCAAAATTCCTATCTCAAAAAATTAGCATATCATGAAAAGGTTCTCTAAACGAGCTATTAACCTAATCATCTGAATCAACGAATTAACTCTAAACACCTGCAAAAGATTCCTGAGGCTTTTAAAAACTCCCAGCCTGGTTCATTACTCAAAACTGCAATCATGGGTAAGACTGCCGACCTGACTGCTGTCCAGAAGGCCATCATTGACACCCTCAAGCAAGAGGGTAAGACACAGAAAGAAATTTCTGAACGAATAGGCTGTTCCCAGAGTGCTGTATCAAGGCACCTCAGTGGGAAGTCTGTGGGAAGGAAAAAGTGTGGCAGAAAACGCTGCACAACGAGAAGAGGTGACCGGACCCTGAGGAAGATTGTGGAGAAGGGCCGATTCCAGACCTTGGGGGACCTGCGGAAGCAGTGGACTGAGTCTGGAGTAGAAACATCCAGAGCCACCGTGCACAGGCGTGTGCAGGAAATGGGCTACAGGTGCCGCATTCCCCAGGTCAAGCCACTTTTGAACCAGAAACAGCGGCAGAAGCGCCTGACCTGGGCTACAGAGAAGCAGCACTGGACTGTTGCTCAGTGGTCCAAAGTACTGTTTTCGGATGAAAGCAAATTTTGCATGTCATTCGGAAATCAAGGTGCCAGAGTCTGGAGGAAGACTGGGGAGAAGGAAATGCCAAAATGCCTGAAGTCCAGTGTCAAGTACCCACAGTCAGTGATGGTCTGGGGTCAGCTGCTGGTGTTGGTCCACTGTGTTTTATCAAGGGCAGGGTCAATGCAGCTAGCTATCAGGAGATTTTGGAGCACTTCATGCTTCCATCTGCTGAAAAGCTTTATGGAGATGAAGATTTCATTTTTCAGCACGACCTGGCACCTGCTCACAGTGCCAAAACCACTGGTGAATGGTTTACTGACCATGGTATTACTGTTCTCAATTGGCCTGCCAACTCTCCTGACCTGAACCCCATAGAGAATCTGTGGGATATTGTGAAGAGAAAGTTGAGAGACACAAGACCCAACACTCTGGATGAGCTTAAGGCCGCTATCGAAGCATCCTGGGCCTCCATAACACCTCAGCAGTGCCACAGGCTGATTGCCTCCATGCCACGCCGCATTGAAGCAGTCATTTCTGCAAAAGGATTCCCGACCAAGTATTGAGTGCATAACTGAACATAATTATTTGAAGGTTGACTTTTTTTGTATTAAAAACACTTTTCTTTTATTGGTCGGATGAAATATGCTAATTTTTTGAGATAGGAATTTTGGGTTTTCATGAGCTGTATGCCAAAATCATCAGTATTAAAACAATAAAAGACCTGAAATATTTCAGTTGGTGTGCAATGAATCTAAAATATATGAAAGTTTAATTTTTATCATTACATTATGGAAAATAATGAACTTTATCACAATATGCTAATTTTTTGAGAAGAACCTGTATATATGTAAAACAGTTGTGTAAAGTGCAGGTGCAAATGATAAATAATAATAATAATAATAATAACAGTCCAGTGTGTAATCTGGGGGTGTTGGTAAAGTGCAGGTGCAAATGATAAATAATAAATAATAGGTCCAGTGTGTAGTCCAGAATGTTGTGGTGTTAACGTCGAACAGTGGTGTTCAATAAAGTTATTGAGAATTATTATTAAGAATTATTAATTGATTATTAAGAATGAGCAAACATGAATTACCCTTCAATGAGTGACTACGTGTCCAGGCTGTGTGGTGCCCAGGTAAAAGACCAACTGAAATAAAACGTTTTTAATAACAGTTCGAGTAGAAAAATACTGCTGTGTTGAACCAGACTTGACCTACTCACTAGATCTACTTGCTGTAATGATGCCAGTCAGAACATCTGTGCTGGATTAACCGGATTAAGAATTGTCATTAGGACAAAAGGCTGAGGGCAATCCCAGGGTATAATTGATTTTCTGACTCTAAAGAAACCTTGTGCCAAGACTAAACATCCATGAGCACCTTTAAGCAGGTGACTGAAGATCTAATAATGAAGCTTATGTGTGTGTGTGTGTGTGTGTGTGTGTGGTTTAAATACACTAATTTCAGAATTAGCGGAGGTTTAAATCTACAACATGCTTCAAAAATAATACTGTTACAGCAATACTCAAATGCACTAAAAATTTTATATTAAAACTTTTTATAAGCTTTTTTAGGATTTAGAGTACCTTCCAATCTAACCCTGGTCTAGGGGACGTTCCATTTTTTAATCGGAAAAAGGTAGCAATTCAAGCTTTTCCATTAATTTTATGTAAAGTAGTATATATCCTGTCAAACAAACCATAATATACACCGATCAACCATAACCTTAAAACCACATCCTTGTTTCTACACTCACTGTCCATTTTATCGGCGCCACTTACCATACAGGAGCACTTTGTAGCACTACAATTACTGACTGTAGTCAGGACTCTCCCTGGACCACTACAGAGCAGGTATTATTCGGGTGGTGGATCATTCTCAGCACTGCAGTGACACTGACATGGTGGTGGTTTGTTAGTGTGTGTTGTGTGTGTTTTTTTTAAACACCTCACTGTCACTGCTGGTCTGAGAATAGTCCACCAACCAAAAACATCCAGCCAACAGCGCCCCATGGGCAGCGTCCTGTGCCCACTGATGAAGGTCTAGAAGATGACCAACTCAAATAGCAGCAATAGATGAGCGATCGTCTCTGACTTTACATCTACAAGGTGGACCAACTAGGTAGGAGTGTCTGATGGAGTGGACAGTGAGTGGACACGGTATTTAAAAACTCCAGCAGCGCAACACACACTAACACAGCACCACCATGTCATTGTCACTGCAGTGCTGAGAATCATTCACCACTCTGTGGTGGTCCTGACCATTGAAGAACAGCATGAAAGGGGGCTAACAAAGCATGCAGAGAAACAGTCAGTAATTGTAGAACTACAAAGTGCTTCTATATGGTAAGTGGAGCTGATAAAATGAATAGTGAGTGTAGAAACATGGAGGTTAATGGTTTTAATGTTATGGCTGATCGGTGTATATAAGTCAGTAAAACATGCCTATGGACTTTTTTTTATTATTAACAGTTACTCTGTTTTTTCGCTCATCTGCCACTTAGTGAACTTTGTGTTCAGTTGTGGTGAAAATGGCACTTCTTTTTTTAGAAGCTGTTAAATGTGTCAAAGATGATAAAAGGAAAAACACTAGCTGATAAGACCAATTCATGTTCAAGAAGCATGTTAGACCTCAGACAACATTCAGGAATAACTCAAATATGAAATGTATACAGTTATAGTCAGTCAGCTAAGACTATTTACTAGTTTAAATTTACATAGAACAAATAGTTCATTTGTTTAATAGTTTGGCGGTCTAGACAATCTAGTTGGATTAATCAGAATCGTAAGTAAGGCCCTACCTAATTTGCAGTTGTGAAAATCCTGTCACGTGTAATATGCAGTTTGCTGTGAAATTCTAAATTTAAGGTTTGTGTTTAGTGATTTCACTGACAGTCTTCATTCGCTTAGCATTCAAGTGCCTCATATTTACAAGTTAATTTGCACTATGAGGCATCCTAGTGTAACCGAGCATCTTTAAAGTTTGCTGAGTTTATAAGGAAAGAAATACACCAATCAGCCATAACATTAAAAACACCTCCTTGTTTCTACACTCACTGTCCATTTTATCAGCTCCACTTACCATATAGAAGCACTTTGTAGTTCTACAATTACTGACTGTAGTCGATTTATTTTGCTACATACCTTTTTAGCCTGCTTTCACCCTGTTCTTCAATGGTCAGGACCCCCACAGGACCACCACAGAGCAGGTATTATTTAGGTGGTGGATGATTCTCAGCACTGCAGTGACACTGACATGGTGGTGGTGTGTTAGTGTGTTTTGTGTCGGTATGAGTGGATCAGACACAGCAGCGCTGCTGGAGTTTAAATACTGTGTCCACTCACTGTCCACTCTATTAGACACTCCTACCTAGTTGATCCACCTTGTAGATGTAAAGTCGGAGACGATCGCTCATCTATTGCTGCTGTTTGAGTTGGTCATCATCTAGACTTCATCAGCGGTTACAGGATGCTGCCCATGGGGCGCTGTTGGCTGAATGTTTATGGTTGGTGGACTATTCTCAGTCCAGCAGTGACAGTGAGGTGTTTAAAAACTTAATCAGCGCTGCTGTGTCTGATCCACTCATACCAGCACAACACACACTAACACACCACCACCATGTCAGTGTCACTGCAGTGCTGAGAATGATACAACACCTAAATAATACCTGCTCTGTAGTGGTCCTGAGAGAGTCCTGACAATTGAAGAACAGCATGAAAGGGGGCTAACAAAGCATACAGAGGAACAGATGGACTACAGTCAGTAATTGTAGAACTACAAAGTGCTTCTATATGGTAAGTGGAGCTGATAAAATGGACAGTGAGGTGGTTTTAATGTTATGACTGATCGGTGTAAACTGTACATAGACAAACTATCGAGATCAGAATATTTACTGGCTTGTTCGTTTGAGATGCAGCACAGACTACACAGAGATGATCACGTGTGTAGAGAAGCACACTTTTTCATTGACAATGGGCCCTAATGATAATGAAAGGACTGAGGCGAGCTTTAATATAATAATGCTTTCTGAGAGGTCAGAAAGGGCATCTAGAATGTGAACCATAATGATCTGCTGTGGCGACCCCTTAATACAAGAGCTGCTACTAAAGGAAGGTAGCACAGCAGTGTAGGTTCTGGAACCTGGGTTTGATTTAGCCGATCTTTAATTCAAATTCAGTTGATTTTAGTAAAATTTTGCTTATTAGTCGCACCTGGAGGGCGGCACGGTGGCTCGGTGGGTAGCACTGTCACCTCACAGCAAGAAGGTCCTGGGTTTGATCCCCAGGCGGGTCCGGGTCCTTTCTGTGCGGAGTTTGCATGTTCTCCCTGTGTCTGTGTGGGTTTCCTCCGGGAGCTCCGGTTTCCTCCCACAGTCCAAAAACATACAGTCAGGTTAATTGGAGACACTGAATTGCCCTATAGGTGAATGTGTGTGTGTGTAGGTGTGTGTCTGCCCTGCGATGGATTGGTGCCCCATCCAGGGTGTTACTGTGTGCCTTGCGCCCATTGAAAAGCTGGGATAAGCTCCAGCACCCCCCCGTGACCCTAATTGGATAAGCGGTTAAGAAAGTGAGTGAGTGAGTGAGTCGTACCTGGAGTGGCGGTGGCTGCTGGGCATTTCTCCTCAGCTGGGCAAGCTGTGACAGCAGCAGTTGTTGATCCAGCATGTCCATTCGCTGTTGCCGCTGGATGTCCAGCGTGGCGCCCATGCCCAGAGAAGCTTCTGAACTCGGCTCGGCACCCGAAAACACTGGCTCCAGGAGTCGAGAGCTGCAGCGTGCCAGCCACTGAGGGACGCACAGGAACCGCTGCAGCGCCATGACGTTACTGTAGTACAGCACACCCGATACCTGGAATAAAAAAAGAGACCTGCTAAAAGGGCGGCTGGACATTAGGTGAAGGTGAAGGGTGATAACCTGGATGCAGATGTTTTATAAATGTGTCCAAATCACAATGGTTGGAATACAACAATTTAGGGATGGGCAGAGTAGCATTGTTAGGCAGATTCAGTTTGATTCTATTCAATTTAATTCTAGTTAGATTTAGCAAAAGCCACTAATACTGATTTCGCATCCATGACCAAACAGATGTAACAGTTTTTTTTAATAAAATATCAATTCTATTTATTACAAAGGCGTATTAGGGCCACTGTGAAAAATATTTGTAAGTTTTGATTTCGAGAATAAAGTCGAAATGATTATGAGAATAAAGTCGAAATGATTATGAGAATGAAGTCGAAATGATTATGAGAATGAAGTCGAAATGATTATGAGAATGAAGTCGAAATGATTATGAGAATGAAGTCGAAATGATTATGAGCATAAAGTCGAAATGATTATGAGAATAAAGTCGATTATAAGAATAAAGTCAAAATGATTATGATAATAAAGTCAAAATGATTATGAGAATAAAGTCAAAATGATTATGAGAATAAAGTCAAAATGATTATAAGAATAAAGTCAAAATGATTATGAGAATAAAGTCAAAATGATTATGAGAATAAAGTCGAAATGATTATAAGAATAAAGTCAAAATGATTATGAGAATAAAGTCAAAATGATTATGAGAATAAAGTCAAAATGATTATGAGAATAAAGTCGAAATGATTATGAGAATAAAGTCAAAATGATTATGAGAATAAAGTCAAAATGATTATAAGAATGAAGTCAAAATGATTATGAGAATAAAGTCAAAATGATTATAAGAATAAAGTCAAAATGATTATGAGAATAAAGTCAAAATGATTATGAGAATAAAGTCAAAATGATTATGAGAATAAAGTCAAAATGATTATGAGAATAAAGTCAAAATGATTATGAGAATAAAGTCAAAATGATTATAAGAATGAAGTCAAAATGATTATGAGAATAAAGTCAAAATGATTATGAGAATGAAGTCGAAATGATTATAAGAATAAAGTCAAAATGATTATGAGAATAAAGTCAAAATGATTATGAGAATAAAGTCAAAATGATTATGAGAATAAAGTCAAAATGATTATAAGAATAAAGTGGAAATGATTATGAGAATAAAGTCGAAATGATTATGAGAATAAAGTCAAAATGATTATAAGAATAAAGTCGAAATGATTATGAGAATAAAGTCAAAATGATTATGAGAATAAAGTCAAAATGATTATGAGAATAAAGTCAAAATGATTATAAGAATGAAGTCAAAATGATTATGAGAATAAAGTCAAAATGATTATGAGAATGAAGTCGAAATGATTATAAGAATAAAGTCAAAATGATTATGAGAATAAAGTCAAAATGATTATGAGAATAAAGTCAAAATGATTATGAGAATAAAGTCAAAATGATTATGAGAATAAAGTCGAAATGATTATGAGAATAAAGTCGAAATGATTATGAGAATAAAGTCAAAATGATTATAAGAATGAAGTCAAAATGATTATGAGAATAAAGTCAAAATGATTATGAGAATGAAGTCGAAATGATTATAAGAATAAAGTCAAAATGATTATGAGAATAAAGTCAAAATGATTATGAGAATAAAGTCAAAATGATTATGAGAATAAAGTCAAAATGATTATGAGAATAAAGTCAAAATGATTATGAGAATAAAGTCAAAATGATTATGAGAATAAAGTCAAAATGATTATAAGAATGAAGTCAAAATGATTATGAGAATAAAGTCAAAATGATTATGAGAATGAAGTCGAAATGATTATAAGAATAAAGTCAAAATGATTATGAGAATAAAGTCAAAATGATTATGAGAATAAAGTCAAAATGATTATGAGAATAAAGTCAAAATGATTATAAGAATAAAGTCGAAATGATTATGAGAATAAAGTCGAAATGATTATGAGAATAAAGTCAAAATGATTATAAGAATAAAGTCGAAATGATTATGAGAATAAAGTCAAAATGATTATGAGAATAAAGTCAAAATGATTATAAGAATAAAGTCGAAATGATTATAAGAATAAAGTCGAAATGATTATGAGAATAAAGTTGAAATGATTATGAGAATAAAGTTGAAATGATTATGAGAATAAAGTCGAAATGATTATCAGAATAAAGTCGAAATGATTATCAGAATAAAGTCAAAATGATTATAAGAATAAAGTCAAAATGATTATGAGAATAAAGTAAAAATGATTATGAGAATAAAGTCAAAATGATTATGAGAATAAAGTCAAAATGATTATGAGAATAAAGTCAAAATGATTATGAGAATAAAGTCGAAATTATTATGAGAATAAAGTCAAAATGATTATAAGAATAAAGTCGAAATATTACGGCCAGAGAGTGTGCAGCCGTCGTAGGCTTGTCAGTTCAGAGAAGCACGGGTCTCAGCACCTGGGCAGCCTATAATGAGCGTTATTGTGGTTATCCAGTAACCCGCAATTATTTTTGGGTGGCGGTTTGTATTGTACACTTTCATCCACATGACATGATGACTAAACCTGTCAATGCAACCATTTATAGTGATGCCATACAGCTTAAGTTTATCATACGAGTCCATAAGGCTGGGTTGAAGTACTGCTGACGACGCAGATAAGATAAGATAAGAAAGATAAGATAAGATAAGATAGCCTTTTATTATCCCATGGGGGGAAATTTGCAGTGTTACAGCAGCTTTCAAGAATATAAAAATAAAAAATACAAAGTGTTTACACATATGTACACATATATTAGAAAGTAGAGAGTAGGAATATGTAAAAAAATGATAAAAATATAAACAGTATTTTTAAATACTAAAATGTATTGCACAAAGTACAGCAGGTACAGCAGGTATTGCACATATTTAAAAAGTTATTGCACTTCAGAGAATATTAAAAACCATGTGAATTATTGTGATGGAGGTGATTATCTGCGTTTGGGGCGGTGCTGGTTATATAGCCCGACAGCAGACGGCAGAAAGGAGCTGCGGTATCTCTCCTTTGAGCAACACGGGTGAAGAAGCCTGTCGCTAAAGGAGCTGCCCAGTGCTGCCACAGTCTCATGCAGTGGGCGATCGGTGTTCTCCATTAAGGACGACAGCTTGGTCATCATCCTTCTCTCCCCCACTGCCTCCACTGAGTCCAGGGTGCAGCCCAGGACAGAACTCGCCTTTCTGATCTTTCTGATCAATTTGTCCAGTTTCTTCCTGTCTGCTGTTGTCATGCTGCTGCCCCAGCAGATAACACCATAGAAAATGGCTGATGCCACCACCGAATCGTAAAAGGAGTTGAGAAGGACCCCCTGTATTCCAAAAGACCGGAGCCTCCTTAACAAATACTGTCTGCTTTGGCCCTTCTTGTACAAGGCCTGTGTATTGCTCAAGATGCCGAGCACACCGGTGGCGCACGTTCTTCTAAATAAACCCAGTTTATAGCAAAGCCGTTTCAGCATCCTTATACTGATAACAAACTGGTGCTGATGTGGCAGGAAATTGGGGATTTCTTTAATTGTGAAACCGATATGAAATATGAAGTATAACAAATCATGAACATCCCTCATTTTAACACAAGGAGGTTGCAATGGCCATAATATTTCGACTTTAATCTCGTAATCATTTAGAGTTTATTCTCGAAATCAAAACTTATACGACTTTACTGTCAACATTGAAACTTCAAAAAAAATTTTTCTTTACAGTGGCCCTAATACACCGTCGTAATTTATTTATTTATTAGGACTTTAACACCATGTTTTACACACTTTGGTTACATTCATGACAAAAACGGTAGTTACTCATAATACTCAGATTCATCAGTACAAGTTTTTAATATCAAACACAGTCATGGACAATTTTGTATCTTCAATTCACCTCACTTGCATGTCTTTGGACTGTGGGAGGAAACCGGAGCTCCTGGAACATGCAAACTCCACACAGAAAGGACCCGGACCTCTCCACCTGGGAATCAAACCCAGGACCTTCTTGCTGTGAGTCGATGACAGTGCTACCCACCATGCCGCCTCATTAATTCTAGTTAAAATTCAGTACTATTATTCTTTTATTTCCACCAAGCGCAGCATCCTGGCCAAGGTTGCAGTGGGTCCGCCTCTAGCTGGAAACACTAGGCCCAAGGAATATAACAGAAATACACTCTGGGCAGGACAGTGGACCATCACAACACAACTTCACACCTCAGCAGAGTGAATTTACCTTGTCCATGTTTAAGAGGTTAAAATATTTAAAGGAAATTAAGCAGACATTTGGAACCTCAGGCCTTATGTTCCTTTGTATCACTCACTCTTCATGTATGCCACAAAGTTGACCATTCTAAGAGCTGGTCAGATGGTTTCAAATGACAAATTCAGGCCATTTTATCATGGCATGGCTTTGGAATAGAATGCCTTAATTTGTCATATATACTGTGTATCACAAAAGTGAGTACACCCCTCACATTTCTGCAAATATTTCATTATATCTTTTCATGGGACAACACTATAGACATGAAACTTGGATATAACTTAGAGTAGTCAGTGTACAGCTTGTATAGCAGTGTAGATTTACTGTCTTCTGAAAATAACTCAACACACAGCCATTAATGTCTAAATAGCTGGCAACATAAGTGAGTACACCCCACAGTGAACATGTCCAAATTGTGCCCAAATGTGTCGTTGTCTCTCCCTGGTGTCATGTGTCAAAGTCCCAGGTGTGAATGGGGAGCAGGGCTGTTAAATTTGGTGTTTTGGGTACAATTCTCTCATACTGGCCACTGGATATTCAACATGGCACCTCATGGCAAAGAACTCTCTGAGGATGTGAGAAATAGAATTGTTGCTCTCCACAAAGATGGCCTGGGCTATAAGAAGATTGCTAACACCCTGAAACTGAGCTACAGCATGGTGGCCAAGGTCATACAGCGGTTTTCCAGGACAGGTTCCACTCGGAACAGGCTTCGCCAGGGTCGACCAAAGAAGTTGAGTCCACGTGTTCGGCGTCATATCCAGAGGTTGGCTTTAAAAAATAGACACATGAGTGCTGCCAGCATTGCTGCAGAGGTTGAAGACGTGGGAGGTCAGCCTGTCAGTGCTCAGACCATACGCCGCACACTGCATCAACTCGGTCTGCATAGTCGTCATCCCAGAAGGAAGCTGACGCACAAGAAAGCCCGCAAACAGTTTGCTGAAGACAAGCAGTCCAAGAACATGGATTACTGGAATGCCCTGTGGTCTGACGAGACCAAGATAAACTTGTTTGGCTCAGATGGTGTCCAGCATGTGTGGCGGCAGCCTGGTGAGAAGTACCAAGACAACTGTATCTTGCCTACAGTCAAGCATGGTGGTGGTAGCATCATGGTCTTGGGCTGCATGAGTGTTGCTGGCACTGGGGAGCTGCAGTTCATTGAGGGAAACATGAATTCCAACATGTACTGTGACATTCTGAAACAGAGCATGATCCCCTCCCTTCGAAAACTGGGCCTCATGGCAGTTTTCCAACAGGATAACGACCCCAAACACAACCTCCAAGATGACAACTGCCTTGCTGAGGAAGCTGAAGGTAAAGGTGATGGACTAAACCCAATTGAGCACCTGTGGCGCATCCTCAAGTGGAAGGTGGAGGAGTTCAAGGTGTCTAACATCCACCAGCTCCGTGATGTCATCATGGAGGAGTGGAAGAGGATTCCAGTAGCAACCTGTGCAGCTCTGGTGAATTCCATGCCCAGGAGGGTTAAGGCAGTGCTGGATAATAATGGTGGTCACACAAAATATTGACACTTTGGGCACAATTTGGACATGTTCACTGTGGGGTGTACTCACTTATGTTGCCAGCCATTTAGACATTAATGGCTGTGTGTTCAGTTATTTTCAGAAGACAGTAAATCTACACTGCTATACAAGCTGTACACTGACTACTCTAAGTTATATCCAAGTTTCATGTCTATAGTGTTGTCCCATGAAAAGATATAATAAAATATTTGCAGAAATGTGAGGAATGTACTCACTTTTGTGATACACTGTACATATACAGATGTACAGTACAACAGCATTCTTTCTTCGCATATTAGAGTGCAGGGTCAGTCATTGTATGCCGCCCTTAGAGCAGAGAGGGTTAAGGGCCTTGCTCAAGAGCCCAACAGTGGCTGCATGGCAGAGCTGGGATTCAAACTCTCAACTTTTCAATTGATAGCCCAAAGCTCTACCCACTAGGCTACCACTGTTCATACGAGGGATCTTCAAAAAGTTTCCGCACTTTTATATTTTAGTTGGAAACAGTGAGGGTGGGAGGAGTAGTAACTGGTCGTGCCTGAGAGACTGAGAGAGCTTATAGTCCGGATTTAGCGCCATCTGATTTCCAGATTTTTGGACACTCAAAGAAGCTTTAAGGGGAAGAAAATTTTCATGTCATAATGATGTGAAAGCAGCGGTGCATTAGTGGCTACACGCTCAACCGAAAAGATTTTTGCTGATGGCATTAAAAAGTTGGTACGATGCTGGAAAAAATGCATCAGAAGGTGACTATTTATTAAGAATTTCAAAAACAAATGACATCACTTTTCAACATAGAGTTAAAAAAGTGTGGAAACTTGCCGCTCAGGTGGCGCAGCGGTAAAAAGACACGCTGCAACCAGGGCTGGATTCTGAGTACATCGTATCGAATCCAGCTCTGCTTCAATGGTTCGAAGCTGAGTGGCTGTATGAGCAACGATTGGCCGGTTGCTCAGTTGGGGGGGGGGTGGGACAAAGAACCGGATGTGGGTCTTATTGGGCTGATTAGGGGCGCCTGCACAAGAGATGAGGAAGAGTGCTCTTAGGGTGTGTCTCTCCGCATGCAACGCTAGGTGGCGCCACACTCGTCGATGTGTGGGAGGAAAAATGCATCCGGCCCATGTTTCGGAGGGGATACGGGTTAGCTTCGATCTCCTCGGTCAGGGCGGGGTTCGGCATAGACAGAGAGGAAGCACGATGCAAAAATGGAACAATTGGATGCGCAAAAGGGGGAGAAAAAAGGGAAAATGCAAAAAAAACACTTTTTGAAGATCCCTCGTATAATCAGAACTACAGCTGTCAGATTACTAGGAATGGAATAGAGAACCACTGATGGCCTTATCGCTGGGAAAATCTGCTCTGAACTTTTGAGATGACTGACTTGCTCAAAAACACCATCAGTTTTCATCTGGGGTAAAAAGATACCACAGATAGCAGATATGCAGAAAACGTTTTCTACTGTAAATAGGCATTTTTGTTGGTGACAAAGTTCAAGATAACAATTAAAGTACAGTTTTTTTTTTTACTTACCAAGCCGCTAAGAGCAACAACCCACATGTAGGCGCTAGAAGTCAGCAACTGAAAGACAGATTAGGATAAATAAAGAAACAGTCAGCAAAAACAAAACATTTCATTATCTTTTAAACGTTAGACGTTTATACTATTGCTAAGAGCATGCAAAACAGAACAGTTTAAAATTACTCTAGCATCTGTAGCGACTGTGATCAAACGTTCACCCTAAAAACTGTATGACCAAATGCTTTTACACTGAAATGAGTCGTTTCCCGTGTAATATGCAATTTGTTGTGAAATTTAAAATGTAAGGTTTGTGTTTAGCGATTTAATGTTTTTTTTATTCAAGTAGGGTTCAAGTGTCTCACGTTTACTGGTTAATTTACAGGCGGTCCTAGAAATCCTACGGCAATTCAGTTAGTAATCCGTTAGTCAAAATGTCCAAGATGTCGAGGTGTAAAGCAGCTAAAAATGCAAATAAAATAAAAATGCAGTGTTCCTTACATTTACTTTGACTTTTATTTGATTACAGACAGTTTGAACCCGAGATATTTCATGTTTGTTCTGCTCAACTTCATTTCAGGCCTGCAACACATTCCTAAAAAAGTTGGGACGGGAGCAATTTAGGGCTAGTAATGAGGTGAAAAAACTAAATAATGGTGTGATTTTAAACAGGTGATGTCAACAGGTGATTGTAGTCATGGTTTGGTACAAAAGCAGCATCCAGGAAAGGCTGAGTCTTTGATGATCTTCGATTCCTCAGATGCCACTGCATCAAGAACCGCCACTCAACAACAGCTGATATGACCACATGGGTGAGGGATTACTTTGGCAAACCTTTGTCAAGCACTACAATACAGAGTTACATGCACAAATGCCACTTAAAACTTTACCGTGCAAAAAAGAAGCCTTATGTTAACCATGTGCAGAAGCGGCGTTGACTTCTCTGGGCTTGGGGGCATCTAGGATGGACCATCACACAGTAGAAACATGTATTGTGGTCAGATAAATCAGCATTCCAGGTCTTTTTTTGGAAAAAATGGACACTGTGTGCTCCGAACCACAGAAGAAAAGGACCATCCAGACTGTTATCAGCAACAAGTCCAAAAACCAGGGTCTGTCAGGTCATTTACACTTCTGTGATAGCAGCATTAATGCAGAAAAGTACATTGAGATCTTAGAGCAACATGTGCTGCCTTCAAGACGTCATCTTTTCCAGGGACAACAAGACGATGAAAAACCCCATGCTGCACACATTACAAAGGCATGGCTGCTGAGGAAGAGGGTACGAGTACTGGACTGGCCTGCCTGCAGTCCTGACCTGTCCCCAATAGAGAATGTGTGGAGAGTTTTGAAAGGAAAAATGTAACAACGACGACCCCGTACTGTTGCACATCTTAAGACGTGTTTGCAGGAAGAATGGGACAAAATAAAAGCTGAAACATTAAATCACTTGGTCTCCTCGGTGCCAAAACGTCTTTTAAGTGTGGTGAAAAGGAATGGCAACATTACAAAGTGGTAAATGCTTTACTGTCCCAGCTTTTTTGTAATGTGTTGCAGGTCTGAAATGCAGGAATGGATGTTTAATAATAAATGAAATGAAGTTGAGCAGATAAAACATGAAATATCTCAGGTTCATCCTGTCTGCAATCAAATAAAAGTCAAAGTAAATGTAAGAAACTCTGTGGTTTTTTTATTATTTGCATTTCCCAACTTTTTATGATTTGGGGTTGTAATAATGTAATCATGGTAACAAGATCCAGAATTTAAAAGAAATGTTTTATGTATAAAACACACTGGTATCTACACCACAAAAATATCTGTTGACTCACCTGTAGGCCCACGATATAGACGAGAGTTTTGTTGCTGATAGAAAAGTAGCCCAAAAGCTGAGTGACCTGTACTTGAGGTATTGAACAGTAGAAAGGCACGAAAAGAGCAAAGACTGGACCCAACCTACAAGAAAAAGAGAAAAATAGTTAATTACCAGTGTTTTTCCTATTGCTTAATATGTTTATATTGGATTAAATATAACAATCTGTAAATCAAAAAGCCTGATTTTATGTCATATTAATTCAGCATGCCACCCAGTGTGGAACTGATGTAGGATGTCATTAACTAAGTAAGCTCAGTGGTTGCTCTGGCAGTTGTAGCTCAGTGGTTAATGTACTGGACTAGTAATCAAAAGGTCACTGGTTCAAGCCGCACATCTATCAGGCTGCCACTGTTGGGCCCCTGAGCAAGGCCCTTAACCCTCAATTGCTTGCAATTAGGGATGTCCCGATCCAATCTCAAAGATCGGAATCGGGGCCGATCAAGGCATTTTTTAACTGATCGGTATCGGCTTTACTAAGCCCGATTCTAAGCCGAATTTTTCGTTTTACGTCAGCATGTCCGCTGTGTGGAAATACATTAAATTGGAAAGTGAAACAAGTCCAACAGTGGAGTGTAATGTCTGCAGTGTGAGCGTTTCACGAGGCGGTAGGAGCAGAGCCGCGTTCACTACTGTAGAATTTTACTATTTATATGGTGTGTGAGTCAAGGATCACTCCGGTTTACAAAACAATAACTTTTAATCCGAGTATGAAAACTTCAGGACATACAGCTTTTACGAGTTTACGCGTTACAAGACTGAACGACATCTCAGTATCAAGCAATCAGCGTCGTAGTGATGCACTTGCTTAATAAAGAAATAAAAACGCGGTATATTCACAAATTGTTGGGAGCATAACACTTTATTAACTTCTTCTGTTACGGTACCGGATAGCGGACAGCTAGAGTCATCGCGTTAGCCAAAACACACTATTTTACGCACTATGGAAGCTCCAAAGGGTCAAAACACACTCACTTCACGTAGAAACGTCCATCAAACCATTTTCACAATACAACCACAGAAAAGTTTGTTACAGTTACAACACGCATACAAGTACGGTGGCTCATAAGAAACAAACCAGAAATCATTTAACCAAACGATCTACAATTACTACCAATTTGATATGGCACCTAAAAAATAAACACTCAGCCGAATACAGCGAGTTTATTATTATATGATGAGAAGACACAGCAGAGATGCTAATTTTCCTCAAAAAGAACCTTCACTTCATTTTGAGTGTTCTAGTTTTACTACTACAATGCTGCACTAAGTTTGTTTTCTTTTATTTTGTAAAAATAAAAGAACATTAAGCAATAGCTTGGATGCAGGCAATTTTTTTCCTACAGCACTGCAGAGCTATTCAGTTGTTAAACATATACATTGGATTAATTTGAATAACTGTAATGTACTTGAAGTGTGCACTGTGTGAACAGTATTATCTAGTTCTAATCTAGACAATATCTAGAAAATATCGGTATCGGCTCGGGATCAAAATTAATGATCGGGAACAAAAAAACGTGATCGGGACGTCCCTACTTGCAATGTATACAGTCTCAATTGTAAGTTGCTTTGGATAAAGGCACCTGCTAAATGGTAAAAATGTAAATTTCTACGTCTTTCTTCTGCCAATCTGCTCACTCCATTCAGATTGCTAAAAGACAGTATGTTGAACTTAATGAAATAGTATAAATGGTTTGTCTCAAAAGACATTGAGTTTTTCCCATAATGATGTATGGGAAACCTGTTAATGCGTTCCATGGTCCTGTGGACTTGCATATATTTTAAGCTAATGTAAAATAATGGGGTTGTTTTTAAAACGTACACACTGAAAATAACACAAATATAATATAAAAACACTGAAATAAAAACTGATTCTTACGATTACTCAGAACCCCGAGCTGTAACACAAGTTTAAAAGTGAAACAGTGAGAAAAATCCAGATAAACACAGATACATGTGGAGCTTTCAGAGTGAATCTGACGGTTATTCCACACAAATGCAGATTCGTCTTATATTCGCACTTTGATGACGTTTCACCGTTCAAGCCGAGTGCTGAACAAAACGACTGTTCATTGTTAATTTGAAATTAAATAAATTAATTCTTAAAAAAACAAACTGAACATGTTGAGTTTAAAGGAAACGTTGAGTTTAAGGATGCAAATTTCTCGAAATAAAATTCAAAGCACAAAAGTGTGCAAAAAGGTCAGAAGGTCTAGCTATCTAAGGTAAATCTAAATACTAAAGCATACAAACACATTGTACAGAGCTGAGCACCAACAGTGAGAGGTTTCTGCAAAAGGCGAGGTCAATTAAAAACAACCTTTCTGAGCCTACCAGCAAAAACACTACATCAAGACCAATGTGTGATATCACACCAAGAGGAACCACCTAGGCTTATATTTTACATTCACTTTCTATAAGCCTACGCAGGAACCCGAGATGCAGGGTGAGAAACCCACATTTCTGCCCCTGCCAACGCCCACTCACAGTTGTCAAACTTTAAAAGCAGTTGGTGGAGGGGGGTGGGGTAAACTTGAAAATTGCAGGGTCACACCAAAATTGCGATCAATCAGACAATGACAAAATAAATCAAAAAAAAAAAAAAAAAAAAAAAAAAAAAAAAAAAAAAACCTCCACATTTAAATACTGCACTTATTACAGACACTATAACATTTTTACATTCTAGTAATGGTAACCATTATTTAATAAATATCAACCGATAATTGATAAAGAAGTAATTGTTAAGCTAACAGTACACTGATCAAGACCATGACATTAAAACCACCTCCTTGTTTCTACACTCACTGTCCATTTTATCAGCTCCACTAACCGTATAGAAGCACTTTGTAGTTCCACAATTACTGACTGTAGTCCATCTGTTTCTTTGCATGCTTTGTTAGCCCCCTTTCATGCTGTTCATCAATGGTCAGGACTCTCCCAGGACCACTACAAAGCAGGTATTTCTTAGGTGGTGGATCATTCTCAGCAATGCAGTGACAGTGACACGATGGTGGTGTGTTAGTGTGTGGATCAGACACAGCAGCGCTGCTGGAGTTTTAAAATGCCGTGTTCACTCACTGTCCACTCTATTAGACACGCCTACCTAGTTGGTCCACCTTGTAGATGTAAAGTCAGAGACGATCGCTCATTCATTGCTGCTGTTTGAGTTGGTCATCTTCTAGACCTTCATCAGTGGTCACAGGACGCTGCCCACGGGGTGCTGTTGGCTGGATATATTTGGTTGGTGGACTATTCTCTTCCAGCAGTGACAGTGAGGTGTTTAAAAACTCCAGCAGCATTGCTGTGTCTTATCCACTCATACCAGCACAACACACACTAACACATCACCACCATGATCCACCACCCAAATAATTCCTGCTCTGTAGTGGTCTTGTGGGAGTCCTGACCATTGAAAAACAGCATGAAAGGGGGCTAACAGAGCATGCAGAGAAACATATGGACTACAGTCAGTAATTGTAGAACTACAAAGTGCTTCTATATGGTAAGTGGAGCTAATAAAATGGACAGTGAGTGTAGAAACAAGGAGGTGGTTTTAATGTTATGGCTGATCAGTGTATATCTGAATTAAGGGTGGAATTAAGGGTGGATCTTCAGATATCTACATCCCAAGGGGCGCATTCATATGAGAAGCGGCTAAACCGCGAGCCTCTACGCAAACCGCCGATTTGCTCAGTGCTTGGCTTGGGCGGTGCAGTAAAACATCATCAAAATGCACCACGACATGAATATGCATTTGTGTGAAATAACTTTCAAATCCACTTTGAAAGCATCCGCATGTATCTGTTTTTAGAAGTGGTTTACCTCACTGTTTCACTTTAAAACTTTTGTTATAGCTCGGGGTTCTGAGAAATTGTGAGAATCAGCTTTTCCAAGAGAGTCTAAAGACTTATCGTTAAAAAAAACTGCAGAAGCCCAACAGTGGCAACTTTAAGGTGGTGGGGACTGAACTGACAACCTTCTGATCACTATTCTACTACCTTAACCAATGAGCTACCACTGTCCTTTCCAAGTTCCAGATAAGCCAAACTAGGACTTAATATGACATTGAGGCACGACAGATAATGATGCTTAGCTCCAGTAACCAGGGTTTAACTCCCACTGTACAGTAACACTAACTCCATTACCATCAAAGAACATCTTTATATACAAATAACCATAAGAACAAAGTACATGGAACAGTGGTCTTTTTGAGAAGTCAGCAAGAAACTTCAAACATCAATGTGGGATTAAAGAAAGGCTGTTAAAAAAACAGCACCCTAAAGACACTGAAAAAGACTTCTGAGTTTTGTTTCTGAATAATTCAAAATTAAACAGGCTATCAGTGTGTTGGAAAGGAAAATATGATTCTATTATTTCAGTGCAATAGTACCAACTGTTCAAAACCAAGACTTTCACTTCTCTAGTAAACGATCACAGCCTCCCTCATGACATGAGAAGTAAAAAAAAAGAAAAGAAAGGAAGTGATGTGGTTTAGCGCTTCAGCCTCGTTGTACATTCTGCAAAGGATAGCTGTGGTCAGAGACAGATGTGCCTACAACTATACAACAGTATAAAATATTCACGTTATTTATGAAAAATAAAAAAAATAAAAAAGATACTGAGTTGGTCTGAGATGTACTAGGAACTGTCCGTTATCTGATGAGATAGACATAGAGCTGTACATCTGCTTGGTAAGTATTTAAAGCATTGATTTTAGACTTGTTTTTAGGCTAAATAAACTAATGAGGAATGAGGAAAAATGTTTAATAAAAAAAAAAATGTAAACGTGTGTTTTACTGTGTGAAAATGAGAGGGGAAAAAAAATCTAATTTAAAATATAATGTCAAAGTAAATTCGAAATATTGAGGAAAAAATTTTATTACAAAAAATACAACTTTAATAAAACAAAAATTAATTAATTAATAATACCAACCAGAAAATAAGAGAAACAAAAAAAATTAATTGTAACATGTCAAATTAGATTTAAACCATTGAGGAAAAAATTTTATTACAAAAAATAAACCTTCAATAAAATGAAAACTAATTAATTAATAATAACAACCAGAAAATGAGAGAAATAAATAAATTAAACATATAATGTCAAAGTAAATTTAAAATCTGGAGGACAAATTTTATTACAAAAAATAAAACTAATAAAATTAATTAATAATAACAACCAGAAATAAGTCAAGACAAGCTCACCAAAATGTAAACTTAAAAAGAAAATAGAAGCAATCCAGTCACTCTTTAAATGGAAAAAAAAAAAAAAAAAAAAAAAAAAACTTAATGGGGTTTTGCTTATTACAGTTTTGTTTTTATTCATACTGGATTATTTCAGAAGTTATTCTAGTTATTACTCAGTGTCTGAGTTTTGGCGGGTTTTACACCTGCACACACTCAGGAGAACACGATAATGACTAAGACTTCTGAACGGGGCTTTATAACCTTGTCTCATACATAAATTCTCAGTTAGTAGCAACATAGATTTTAATAAAGTGATCCTATCATGATCTATCGAAGCAGCTGTTTTACCAGGTGGCATCATTTATTATTAACATGATGAATATTTTAAAAACAAAATATATTTATATTTATTTTTAAATGTCAAAACAGCTTTGAAAATGCTGTGTCTCGTTTTTAATAAATATAAGAAATAACATTGTTTTGTCTGGCCGCGTCTTTTGTTTTGTCTGCTCTGTGTGTTGCGTTGATGGATTTTCGTGTGCTTTAGTTATTACTTGTGAAAATGACACCAGGATTTTACAGCCCTGTTGGGCGGCACGGTGGCTCGGTGGGTAGCACTGTCGCCTCACAGCAAGAAGGTCCTGGGTTCGATCATTAAATTCATTATACTGATCAAAATCCTTGATTTTCAGGATGAGGTGTTACATAAAAGTGTAGTCAAATCAAATGTATTGTAATTGAATTTGGCTTCCAAATGTGACAGAAGAAAAGCAGTTTACTGAATTGTTCAGATCCGAATGAGCTCTTTTCAATTACTACCGGCTCTGAAAAAAATTATTGTTAATTACTGTTAAAGTTAATTATTGTCTGTATTAAACAGCATATTTAAAATAAATAAAATTCAATTCGTTCGGATTTATTCAAATATTGCACATGTCTACAGGGCTAGCTGAATCCTGTTGATAATTTTGAGCCTAAATAATTGGAAAGCATACTTGACTGACCAAAAAACCTTCACAAATTTAAGCTCTTTCACACATGTTTTGTGGGTTTTTAGAAATATAAGAATATCTGCAGCATTAAAACTTAACATACAGCAACTTAGATTGTTAATATAGTGCTGTAAAAAGTCCAGCAATGTCATTTAACTTCAAGGCATTTTATTAGTAATTACGGGCGGCACATGGCTGAGTGGGTAGCATTGTCGCCTCACAGCAAGAAGGTCCTGGGTTCGATCCCAAGGTGGGGCGGTCTGGGTCCTTTCTGTGTGGAGTTTGCATGTTCTCCCCGTGTCCGGTTTCCTCCCACAGTCCAAATACATGCAAGTGAGGTGAATTGGAGATACAAAATTGTCCATGACTGTGTTTGATATAACCTTGTGAACTGATAAACCTTGTGTAATGAGGTATAACTAACACTTCTGTCATAAATGTAACCAAAAAGTGCAAAATATGATGTTAAAATTCTAATAAAACAAACAAACAATTGGTGATTACAGTTGAAGACAGCTGGGTTATTACATGTTATGGATCATGTAAACAGGTATAAGTTGACTGCATCTATTACAAACTACATGGAAGAGTGGTTTCTTTGCCAGATATCACACTGAAACCACCACATACAGGTCAACCACGATTTAGTAGCTTCTGAAATTTGGTCAGTTTTGGAACAGGTATCACTGACCACAGTCAAGCAAGCTTTACATCACTGTGGGCTTACAGGTTGCCGCAAAAGAAAAAGTTCCCTGCGGTATGCACAGCGGTCTCTAAGCTTATAGTCTTACAAGAAAATTTGGACATGATTTATCCCTGGTAAAAATGAATTTAAAACAGTGTTTGCAGAAAACTAATTTCTGCAAATTTGAATGCACAATTACTGTTTATTCACGTAATTCAATAAAGGGGCGAGGCATGTGCAAGTTTAATATTTTAGATAGATAGATAGATAGATAGATAGATAGATAGATAGATAGATAGATAGATAGATAGATAGATAGATAGATAGATAGATAGATAGATAGATAGATAGATAGATAGATAGATAGATAGATAGATACTTTATTAATCCCGAAGGAAATTAAGGCCTCAGTAGCAAGTTACATAAATCAAAAGTCAAAAGTAATAGTCGACCTAATTTCTCAATGGTGCGACTAAAAAAAATCTGAGGTCGCACCGGTTATGTCACCCAGGTTATGTCAAGCCTTGGTCCGGAGACGGCATCAGATAACGAGCTACATACGATTGACTCCGAGCCAGAGCCCACTGAATTAAAAGGGGGAAAGTGTATACATTTCGAAGAGAGTGGCTTGACCAGTTTCTCTGGCTAAGATACAGTAAAGCCGATAATATAATGTATTATATTAATGTAATATAATATTAACATAATAATATAATATTAATGTAATATAATGACTGCAATGGAAGATAGTCCATAAGACATCGAGCCATGAGATGTTCAGTTTGAAGCCCTTAAAACACTTGCACTTTTAATTTAGATTTTCTTTTTATTTCATTTACCTTGAGATGTTTTAAGTTTAAATTTCAGCTCAGTGAAGCACTTTAAGCACCAACACTTTTTCAGTAAGTTACCTTTCTTGTAGAATTGTGCTTCAAATAAAGAACTTTATGTTGACCAGATTGTTAGTTAATCATTTACAAGTCAATATTGCCTATATGGACAGCGATTAAAAAAAAAGAAAAAAAAGTGAACCTGTAAAACTGCGGTGTTAAATGCGATGCGGTAAAAAATTTGGGTGCACCTAACTTTTGTGCTGGTGCAACTAAATAAAAAAGTTAGGTGCACCAGTGCAACCAGTGCAGAAAGTTAGTCTAGAGCCCTGAAGGTGTTATTTCGGTTAACATTCTAAGGCTGGTATAGATTACAAGTTAAAAGTTACAGCTGTAAAATATAAATTATAAACTAAATTATAAAGTAAATTATAAAGTGAACCACAGTGCAAATATAAGAAAATGTAAGAAAATATAAGAAAGTGTGCAGATTAATGTACAAAGGTGCGGATGTGCCTGTCTGTGCATGTGCACACGTATGTTTTAATGTATTTAGAATTTAGCAATGATTAGACATTATGCACTGAGTACTATAATTAAAAAATAAACATTATATACACTAATTAATAAATATTAGATCAGAAGCATAGAGACGGCTAACCGAAATGCAAAAGTAAAAATAATTCTAGAAATCCTAGATCATCTTTAAAGAAATCCAGACAACACAAGGTGGTGGAAAAGCCCCCAATGAAATACCCCAAAGACTGGATAATGATAATTCCACCGTTAACAGAGATTTCTTAGCTAGAACATAGGTACTGGTCTAAACCAGTTAGAATTGGGATTTGAAGGTCTTACAGTGCAGTTGATGCACTTTTTGTCACACACACCACCTTCCAGTAACATTTCATTGTAGCAGTTTTCTTGGAATATTCGAACGTGACTACTGGCATCATGCCCTAAGCATATCTACACATTCATAGTATCAATGATACTTCTAGTGTAAATTAAAGTTTTTCGTTAATGAATAAATCAATGAGAGTTTGCATCTTACCGCCTTATGTTTCGTAGTCATGCAGCATTTAGGTTTATTTCAGAAGTTATTCTTGATATTGCTCACTGTCTGCTTTTCGGCGGGTTTTACATCCGCAGACACTCAATGAACTAATAAATGACTCATAAATGTCTGAGACAAAATTATAAAGTTCAGCAAAGTCAGACGTCTGAGCTGCAAGCAGTGTAGCTTTCAATAGAGTGATCCAAACAGTCAATCTAAACAGATGTTTTTACCAATTACCACGTGTGATTTTACTCCAAAAATGAATAAATAAATGAAGGTAACACCCTCCATTTATTTGCAACATGAAAAATCTATAAAAAAATTAAATAGTGTTGAAAATATTCAATCATGTCATTTTAATAAATATGATGGACTGGGTTAGGGTTAGGGTTTATAGTCTGAGTATTGTGCTTTGAGATATTTTGTCACTGGTTTTTAATAATCATTGTGTTGATGGAACTTTGTATTTTAAGGTTATTCAAATATTCATAACCACAGGACTTCTTGCCTCTTTCCGTAACTGTTGAGAACGACAATGTTTACTGATGTAGCAGCTTTACTTACAATTTGCAGGTTTTCTAACTCTTTGAAAACCATTTTACCAATTAAATAAAAACTGTGCACAAAGGAAAATGCCATATAATAAAATCAGTAAAATAGAAAATTTTTACAGGAAGGTCTGAACCTCTGCATAAGACTATATATTTACATTTTAATTCTATGCTCTCAATACAAAAAGTCTATGAATAAAAATAAATAAATAAATAAATAAATAAACAAAAGTCTTTTATTATTAATATTATTTAAGAAATAAGTTAATTGCAATGATGTCTGTTGTATTTGATTATTAATTATTTAATAAGAATTTATCATTTTAAACAATTAAATGTATTTTAATTGATAAATGTTTTAAATATTTTGTATGTATGTAATAAGTGTGTTTTTATTTAATTCCTAATTCCCTTAATTTCTATTACCTATATGTATTTAAATGTATTTGAAATGTATTCTATTTTACTGGTAAGCAAGTTATTGTTATTATTAAAATTTTTAGCGCGTCCAATTTTTACCCAATTGCATTACGCTTCCTCTCTACTGCTGCTTACCCCGTTCTGATTGAGGAGAGCCGTGACTAACACACGCCCCCTAACACACGTGACTAACACACGTGTGCATTAGCCGACTGCATCTTTTCACCTGCACGAGGCAAGTTCATATGCAGAACAGCCTTGTGCACAAACAGCCACACCCTGATCAGCATTATTCCTCAACCCTGTGCAGACACCATCAATCAGCCAGCAGAGGTTGTAATTGCATCAGTTATGAGGTCCCTATCAGGCTCCCTACCTGGATGAACAACAGCCAATCGTTGTTCATATAGCCGCCCAGCCCAGCCGGATGGCAGAGCTGAGATTCGATGCGATGTGTTCGAAATCCCAGCTCTGGTATTATTACTAAAATTTTACACCACAGTATTTATAAAATATATAACAGGCTAGAATTTCAGGCAAAATTATTTTAAATAAGGAATTCATTTACTAAAAATACACATGGTTCTAAATAGCAGAGATTAAAAGATTATATGTTGTAATTTTGCCTTAGATGAGTTTGTTATAATCATTTGGTTTAGTTTTTATTAAATTCATCTTGCTGTTCTATTAAAAATCTGTTTTTTTCCATAATCTGTCACTACTCAAAATCGTTTTGAGTAACACAGATATTCATCACTTGTTACATTAGACACATAGCTCCAGCATAAAAGTAAGAAAGTGCAAACTTTATACAGCAAAAATGTCTAGACTTTGTGACTTTGTGTCATTCTCTTAAAATTGTGTGGACCGAGATAAACAGTAGAGACGTTTTTTTTTTTTTTTATTATTTTTGTAGGGAGTTATTAGTCAGTAGTTATGTACTTCTTTTTACTTGCTATCTTTTACTCTATATATTAGAATCTAAAACATATAACTTCTGTTCTTACTATTTAGATCATAATTTAATTATAAGTAAATTATTTCAAATTATAAATCAATCAAATCAAATCTTAATTATAACTTCAGAGTATTATAATTTGTTCACATTTTTAGAATCAGTCTATCAGGACACAAAGTCAAGAACGAAATTTAGTGCACTTCAAATGTAGGTGAAAAGGCAGGGAATCAATTCTACAATATGAGTCATCGAGAAATGAGTCAACTCTGAAGCCTTAAAATGTAAAACTGACTTATTATTCATGAGATCAAAAAAATAAATCAATAAAAGGGGATCGAACCCAGGACCTTCTTGCTGTGAGGCGGCAGTGCTACCCACCTGTGATGTGACTATAAAAGTCATTTGATGAAGTCAGGGGATAAATAAAAATAAAATAATATTTCAAACACTTCAACTCTTTCTCTGAATAAAATTTAGAGCATTATTAAGAAGTGGAAAGTGTGTTGCACCACCAACCACTTTTAAACTGGATTACCAAGCTAGGGAAGATCGATCACTACAAATCATAACTGAGATTGGGCAATATGTGCATGTGACTACAATCTCACAAGCTTTACACAAGGCTGACCTTGAGTAAAAAGCATGGCAAAAAAAGCTTCTTCTAAAAACAAGCATCACACCGAGTCTCATTAGCATATTGCAGATCTTGATTCTGAGTGAAAATTAGATTTATGGTCAGATAAGACCACAGTTGAACATTTTGTACTGAACTATAAGCGTGTTTGGTGAAAACCAACCACAGAGCATGACCCAAATGATATCATACTTACTGTGAAGCATGGTGGTGGCAACGTTATGTTGTGGAGGTTTCTCTACAGTGGAAACTAAGCAACTGGTCAATAATTATTGCTGCCAGGTAAACACAAATTCTTAACCAATCAACACAGTGCCTTAACAATAGGGAGGTGAGCTATAAGTAGCACGTGTACCACAGTTTAAGAACCACTAGTTGAGGCAGTAGAGCCTGAAAATACAACCCCAAATCAGAAAAAGTTGGGACAGCATGAAAAATGCTAATAAAATAAAAACGCAGTGTTCCTAACATTTACTTTGACTTTTATTTGATTGCAGACAGTTTGAACCTGAGATATTTCATGTTTCATATTTCTGCTCAACTTCATTTCATTTATTAATATACCTCCATTCCTGCATTTCAGACCTGCAACACATTCCAAAAAAAGTTGGGATGGGAGCAGTTTAGGGCTAGTAATGAGGTGAAAAAACTAAATAATGATGTGATTCCAAACAGGTGATTGTAATCATGGTTTGGTACAAAAGCAGCATCCAGGAAAGGCTGAGTCTTTGATGAGCAAAGATGATCAGAGGATCTCCAGTTTTTCAACAACTGTTTAAAATATGTTTGTCAAAATATGTTTAAACACATCAGCTGATATAAGCACATGGGTGAGGGATTACTTTGGCAAACCTTTGTCAAGCACTACAATACAGAGTTACTGCACAAATGCCACTTAAAACTTTACTGTGCAAAAAAGAAGCCTTATGTTAACCATGTGCAGAAGTGGTGTCAACTTCTCTGGGCTCGGAGGCATCTAGGATGGACCATCTCACAGTGTATTGTGGTCAGATGAATCAGCATTCCAGGTGTTTTTTGGAAAAAATGGACGCCGTGTGCTCCGGATCAAAGACGAAAAGGACCATCCAGACTGTTATCAGCAACAAGTCCAAAAGCCAGGGTCTGTCATGGTATGGGGCTGTGTCAGTGCCCTTGGCCCTTGGCATACACTTCTGTGATGGCAGCATTAATTCAGAAAAGTACATTGAGATCTTAGAGCAACATGTGCTGCCTTCAAGACGTCGTCTTTTCCAGGGACAGTCAGCATTTTTCAACAAGGCAATGCAAAAATACATGCTTCACACATTACAAAGGCATGGCTGCGGAAGAAGAGGGTACGGGTACTGGACTGACCTTCCTGTAGTCCTGACCTATCCCCAATAGAGAATGTGTGGAGAATTTTGAAAGGAAAAATGTGACAACGACGACCCCGTACTGTTGCACATCTTAAGACGTGTTTGCAGGAAGAATGAGACAAAATAAAAGCTGAAACATTAAATCACTTAATATCCTCAGCGCCAAAACGTCTTTTAAATGTGGTGAAAAGGAATGGCAACAACTGTCCCAACTTTTTTTTCATAAATGAAATTAAGTTGAGCAGATAAAATATAAAATATCTCAGGTTCATCCTGTCTGCAATCAAATAAAAGTCAAAGCGAATGTAAGAAAATCTGTGTTTTTTTATTATTTGCATTTTCTATGCTGTCCCAACTTTTTCTGATTTGAGGTTGTACATTTTTCACTCTAACAGAAATGCAAATTTCTTTCTACATCACTGATCATTATGCCTGTAGAAACTACAAGAACAGTCTTATGTTTCTCAGTTTGGGTAATTTTAGGAGCATGAACTTTCATATTTAATTTGAAGTACTGCAAACGTTAAAGTGTATTCCAGCCACCTGTCAGTACTTGAACTTTGACCTGCCTTTAACATGGGTGACATGGGCACTGATGTTCTAAAAATGTTTGCGACCTCCTGATACCAATTTTTATTTCTCCTTTCAGATTCACATTCACAATCACTGCACGACCATGTCAGCGCCGGCAATCGACTCCGTATCGGAAAATCTGACGTGCACTGACCTGTACGCCCACCGCACAGTGGCGCGGGTGCTCTTTCCGCTGGCCTACTCGATCATCTGCCCGGTGGGAGTGCTTGGGAACGCCCTGGCGCTGCACGCCATCTTCTGCAACTTGGCCAAGCTCAACTCCAGCACGCTGTACTCGGCCAATCTGGCCGTGTCGGATCTGCTCCTGTGTCTGGCGCTGCCGATCCGAGGGCTCTACTACGCTCTGGGATTTCACTGGCCCCTTGGGGAGGGGTTATGCAAGGTCACGGCACTGCTTTTCTACGTTAACTGCTACGCCGGGGTCAATTTCATGACCTGTCTGGCTGTGGATCGATTCGTCGCAGTGGCCCTGCGCCCCAAGTTGGCGGGGCTTAGGAACATGCGGAACGTGAAGTTAATTTGTTTGATGATGTGGTTGGTGGTGCTGGCGCAGACTTTGCCATTACTGAGCATGCCGATGACAAACCAGGAGCCCGATGGCACTATAACCTGCATGGAATATCCTAATTTTGAGCACAAACTTGAAGGCCTGCCCTATATGCTGATTGGCGCTGTGGTTTTAGGATTTGGAATACCACTGGGGACGATCCTCATCTGCTACTCGGTGCTATCGCGCAGGTTATGGCTAGCTGCCAAGGCTAACCGCCTGACTGAACGTTCTGGGAGGACTCACAAGGCAAGGACGGTGATTGCCGGCGTGGTTCTGGTGTTCGTCGTGTGTTTCAGCCCGTACCACGTCGACCTGCTGCAGTACATGATCCGGAAGCTTGCGTACGAGCCGGACTGCGATGAGCTGCGATCCTTCCAGATATCGCTGCACGTAACAGTGTGTCTTATGAACTTCAACTCGTGCCTTGACCCGTTCGTTTACTTCTTCGCCTGTAAAGGCTACAAGAGGAAAGTGCTCATGCTTTTGAAGAGGAAGGTCAACACTTCGATCACCAGTGCAGGACACAGTTCACATGAAAGTTCAGGGACTCAAGATCAGCAAACTATTTTTTTCAGAGGGAACAGTCACCAAAGCAAACTCACAGCCCTGAATGCCAGAGCGAACAGCTCCTGAATGTGCGCCCTAACCCGAGTCTTTTACTTGTGCTTTTTACTGTTCATAAGTGCCAAAAATACAGGGTGTAAGAAAACTCTTTAGGCCAGGGTGGGTTATTAAATTCACCTGCCATCTGGCCGGTTGAATCATCCTGGCATTCCTACTAACACCAACTCAAGTTCTTCCACACCAAACTCTCTCATCCATGTCTTTATGGACCTTGCTTTGTGCACTGGTGTGCAGTCATGTTGGAGCATGAAGGGGCCATCCCCAAAGTGTTCCCACAAAGTTGGGAGCATGAAATTGTCCAAAATCTCTTGGTATGCTGAAGCATTAAGAATTCCTTTCACTGGAACTAAGGGGCCGAGCCCGACTCCTGAAAAACACCCCCACACCACTTGGCACAATGCAGTCAGACAAGTACCGTTCTCCTGGCAACCGCCAAACCCAGACTCGTCCATCGGATTGCCAGACGGAGAAGCGTGATTCGTCACTCCAGAGAACACGTCTTTACTGCTCTAGAGTCTAGTGGCGGCGTGCTTTACACCACTGCATCCGACGCTTTGCATTGCGCTTGGTCATGTAAGGCTTGGATGCAGCTGCTCGGCCATGGAAACCCATTCCATGAAGCTCTCTACACACTGTTCTTGAGCTAATCTGAAGGCCACATGCAGTTTGGAGGTCTGTAGTGATTGACTCTGGAGAAAGTTGGTGACCTCTGTGCAATATGTGCCTCAGCATCCGCTGACCCACGCTCTGTCATTTTACGTGGCCTAACACTTCGTGGCTGAGTTGCTGTCATTCCCAATCGCTTCCACTTTGTTGTAATAGCACTGACAATTGACTGTGGAATATTTAGTAGCGAGGAGATTTCACGACTGGACTTGTTGCACAGGTAGCATCCTATCACGGTACCACGCTGGAATACACTGAGCACCTGAGAGCGACCCATTCTTTCACAAATGTTTGTAGAAGCAGTCTGCATGCCTAGGTGCTTGGTTTGGATGGGTGAGTGAATACTTTTGGCAATATAGTATATATATATATATATATATATGGGTCAAAGACAAGACGTAACTTTTTAGTGTCCCCACTTGATAAATAATATACAATTATATTAATATAAGTGGATATACCTTCAATCTACTCCATTTGTACATCTTTACTGAAACTTAAAGTAATTTTTACAGAAAATGTATGATTTTTGAAAAAATAACCCTTGAAACCCCCAAAATGTAATTCAGTGCAACGGTCCCCCTACCTCTTTAAGTAATAAAACATTAAGAAAAAACTAATTAATCTTAAGTAAAACTGAAAATTTACTGCTTTGGCATAATTGTACAAATGTCATGTGTGACATATTAAATAATATTCAATCAGATGTGTTTTTTAATATTAATAATATTCAGGATACTTTCAGTCCCCATTTTCCCAATCTTCAGTTGTCATTCAGTACAACGTTAATAAAAAGCCTTATTTTAATATTTGATCAAGTTACTGCAGTCATGTGACCAATTATAACAACAAAAGAAAACTCCTGGGGACCCTTCAGCACACACACGAGGTCAATGCATTTTAACATTATGTGATAAAAATGTATTTTTACTGACACAGTACATTAAAGAACAAAACTGAGTGTCATTCAGTACAACACAGAAAACCTAATATTACGGTTAATCTTGTAAACAAACAAGGTTATTAACATTTAAATGTGAATATGTGTAGAAATGTCTTTGAGCTAAGGTCAATGTTAGCTTTGGCTAACCACTGGGATAACTGTAAAATGTGCTAAAGTAAAATTTCTGTCATTCAGTACAACAACAGTCATTCAGCGCAACAGAATTTCGCTGTTGCACTAAATTGACAATTACATTGTTATACTGACTTTATAATGTTTTAAAATTATTTTTTAAAGCAAAATTGAAACAGAAATTCCTTTGTGTGGCCAAATCCACTTGATGAAATTTACTACCTTAAGTCTGATGTCAAAATCAAAATCGCAGAACTAAAGCCATGTACAGCAAGAACCTCAAGGTTAACAACAAAAGATAAAATGTGACTTCAAATGGTTTTCACTGCTGAATGAATTTAGATTTACTGCAGCAACTTTTTCAAGTGTTATGACACAAATTCTACACTTCCACACTGTTCTGGTGCCTTACAAGTTGTTATGGTGGCTTTATTAGCTATGTTTTAATATTAAAATGCTTTATGAATATATTGAAATGCTTTAACAGCAACCATTTTTTCATGCTATGACAGGACTTCAAATGATCTTATGTTACATCACTTTTATGCAAGTTTCTTGTTTTATTTCAGAATAAAGTTTACGTTGTTGATTGCCTTACTTTTTTCATGATGTAGTTTGTTTGTTTGTTTATTAGGATTTTAACGTCGTGTTTTACACTTTCGGTTACATTCATGACAGGAAACGGTACTTTATCTTCACACAAGGTTCATTAGCTTTATCAAACACAGTTATGGACAATTTAGTGTTTCCAATTCACCTCACTTGCATGTTTTTGGACTGTGGGAGGACACTGGAGCTCCCAGAGTAAACCCATGCAGACACGGGGAGAACATGCAAACTCATGATGTAGTAATATTATAACACATACTTGCCACTGGTGTGGCATAATTTCATTCTACTACTGCTACTTTAATCAATAAAGAACTTAAAAACAAATTAAGTCATGAATATTCTGATGTAACAGGATAATTTGGAGTATGTCATTCAGTGCAACATAAAATCATCATACAGTGCAACAAAAACATTTGCTTAAAATAACTGTAATAAGTAATTATTATATATTTTTTTCATGTGAATGCAAGAGAATCCAGGCCTGCTTCATAGAAAACGTCTTGTATACAAATAAACAAAATCCCAAGACGCATTAGAGTACAAACAATGCACAGAAAATTTTAAACAGATTAAGTACAGTTTCTTCTGAGGTTTTAAATCTTTTGTAAGAGATATACTAAACTTATAAATTTGAAATGGCTAAGATTGTTCCTTGTGTGTGTATTTTTTCATAAATTGGTCGTTGCACTGAATGACATTTTTGTGCCCTTGTTGTGTGTCAACAACACTAAAATGATCAAATAAGCAAAATGCCGAGGAAAAAAATACATATTTACATAGGTGACACATTCGTGCACAATATGAAATGAAAAAATTATACAATTTAACCATTTTATTTTTTTGGTACTTGGAACACCCTATTCGCCTTTCACCCATCTATCTATCTATCTATCTATCTATCTATCTATCTATCTATCTATCTACAGTATATATATATATATATATATATATATATATATATATATATATAAAACCATCATGCTATGGATATGTTAATAAAATGTGTTCAAGACATTTGATGGAAATGGAAACTTTCAGTCCATTGATGAATGGTAAACAGAGACATTTAAGCATTAATGTAGTTTTTAAACAGATGTTGCAAACAGTGTAGTATAATATACCTATGCTAAACTAGGGCTGAAAGACTGATGAGACCTTAAGTCTGTAATTCAAAGTATGTATTAGAACTGTAGGAATGAATTTTAGCATCATGTTTATGTACATTTTTTAAAGCAAAAAATAAAAATGGTTACGATTTCATGTTTACATCTCACGTCTAAAATGTAACCGCATTCTGAATGTATTATTATTATTATTTTTCCATCCTTGAACTGGCTCTGACAGCCAGTATTACAAGTAAAAACGATAGATTTAAATGTCTAAAACATTATTAAAAAAAAAAAAAAAAAATTAAATACATCTCACGATCCCTCCTATTTCTTGGTGACCCAACGAAGGGTTGCGCCTCCTAGTTTAAGAACTGCTAATCCAGAGTTACTATCAGAAAAAGAGAATGGTAATCCAGGCACTTCTACGACCCATTTAACAAAATGTTGCATGTTGATGGAATTGCTTCTACTTGCAGTTTTAACAGGAAACAAATGACTTCTCTATTTTTGAAATACTGTCTCTGGTGTTACTACTGGCTTTGATGGTGCAGCTTTAATGGGAGTAGCAACAATGTGATTACCTTCTGTGTGCCTAGAGGATTCAGTATGCTCTACTATAGAGGGAGAACAGAACCAACAACAATTTTAATTATCAGCAGGAGTAAATTCAGGCTGTATTCCAGCATACTATTCTAATGAACAGTAGGCTAAATCAAGTTAGTGCACTACCAGTGGTGTTAATTGCATTTGAACTGAGCCTATTTACTTAGTATATGGTCAAAAGTATATGTTTAGTATAAAGAGTTTTCAAATATAACATAATTAAGTCAGTAAAAAGCTACATTTCATACTGGATACACATAGCGGTTTATAGCCAAGGTCCATGTAGCAATGCTTTATACTGATTAAACAGAACATTAGGACCATACTGTAAACCTTTCATGACAATACCTATTGCGAACCAACTGTGCATGGCAGTGTCAGGGATATCAAACACTGGGCTGATCTGAGTTACTCAAAGTTGACAAGCTGAATGCAGCAGATAAAGACCTGAGTGAACTTCATCAGTGCCAAATCATTATGGACAGACAACTTGGTTAAAGTATTTCCAAAACAGCAAGAGATGCTCATGGGCAGCTGTGTTGAGTACAGTGGTCTGACATAGGACAAGCCACAAACCGACAGGTTGTTAGGTAACCAACACTTTATGATAAAAAGAAAAAAGAAAAGCTACTGTGGCTCAAATTGCAGATCATATAATACTGCTGATAAGGTGAATGCTTCCCAACATACAATGCATCAGACGCTTATATGTAATGGGCTACTCCCTACACTCTTAAAAGCACCTATAATGGGCACACTGGCACTGGAACTAGACATCAAAGCAATGGAAGAAGGTTGATTGGTCAGATGAATCATGTTTTCTCCAAGATCATGGACGGCTGTGCATGTGTGCATTGTTTACCCATAAGAGAGATGCACCAGGATGCACTGTAGGACGATCCACCTCACAATGTACAGAGAATGAAGGACCTACGGATAACATCCTTGTACCAGATACAGGACCAATACATGTCCTGTGGAGTCCATCTGTTTTGACAGCACATAAGGTGGGTGGTCAGAATATTTTGGCTCCTCAGTGTATGATACATGGCAGAGCTGTGGAAATAAAATGACCCTCTCTTTTGCCATTAGTACCATTTTTCTCACACAAGTACTCTATAAATGACAACAGTGTAGGGATTTATAGATGACCGGCACTGTCTTTGGTGGTATTATAGCACAGATTTAATGATTTGTCTATACCATGATATAATTTTGGTGAACCAAAACTTGAACCATTAGATCCATGTGTGTTTATCTTTGTGCAGTGAACTGGGGAGCATTGCGACAGAAAAAAATGTGCTTTAGGTACAAAAGCACTGCAAGCCGGCAGCTGGATTCTTCACATCCTGTGTGAAACAGTTTAACGTCATTATTAACACTGTGGTTTTTCTTTCTGCTATTCATGTGAATAGTCCAAAAGTGGTGATAAAAAGACAAAAAGTCAGTTTATTATATACGTAACTGTTAGATTTTTGGAACCGGAAAACAGAAACTGCTGCCATTCTGGAACCAAACCTGATGTGTGTATGTGTATCTATGTTTTTTTCCCCCCCTGGTACCCAGGTTTCCTCTCATCTCTCAAAAAATATGCAGTAATGTGTGATGACTTGGACAAACCATCAAGTTCGTAAAAATTTATGGAATTCATAGCCGCTCAGGTGGCGCAGCGGTAAAAACCCACGCTGGAACCAGAGCTGGGATATCGAATACATCGTATCGAATCTCAGCTCTGCCTTGCCACATGAACAACATGAACAACGATTGACCTGTTGTTCAGGTGGGCGGGACTAAGCCGGATATGGGTCTCTCTCTGTCAGACTGGTGCTGGCTGATTGGAGGCGCCTACACAGAGATGGGGAAGGAGTGTTCTTAGGGTGTGTCTCTCCGTACACAACGCTAGGTGGCACAACACTCGTCAATGTGTGGGTGATAAGGTGCATACGGCTTGCTGTCCACGTGTCAGAGGGGGCGTGGGTTAGCTTCGATCTCCTCGGTCAGAGCAGGGTATAGGCTGAGGAATTCAAGGAATTAGAACATCAAGAGATCTGGGAGCTCAGATCCTGTACTCCACTGTCATTTGCTGCTAAGAGTCTGAGAGAAAGAGCCCTACAAAGCCTGAGTGAGCATAGGAAGAAACTCATTACACACGGACAACCAGACTAAGCTTCCAGTTAGTGCTGGACATTATGGTGGTACATTGGGTATACCGGTTTTCATTCCTTGTGCGGTTTGGATTTTTCATATACCGCCATACCACTGCATAGTTAATGCAACAGCAGTAGGCTTCAATAGGACACAAATAACATAATAATGTTTGCTGCTAAAAGCTCTATGGAGCGTACAAAATCAAGTAGAGTCCAAAACCAGCGAAAACTAAAACAGTAAACAGAAGACAACAAGGATTATACACGGTAACGGTTAGATTCAGAAATAAGGAGCGCAAACACGATCTGCAAAACAGTTCAAATAAGAGTCACTGAATCAAACACAGCCGAACTGAATCACAACTCCGGAGCCGATGAGCGCGATCAGGATTGACTGACTGGGGACATGTGATAGTCACGTGACTGTGGGAGCATGGGAATTGTAGTCCATATTGTTAGAAGCAGAACTTAAGACCTCCAGCCACCCCCCGGAGTGATTACTTGATGCCCCCCCCAGCCTAGATACTGATACAGACTCACTTCACAGGCTTGTGTTCCTTTTAAGAAACCTGTAAAGAACTTTTTGTAGTTTTGCACTTTTCCTAATGTAAGGAGGTTCTGCTGCACAATATTTAAAGTAAGGGTTGTTTGTGAGCTATTTTTTATAAAGGATATAGCTAATTAAGATTTCTATTTTGTTTTCATTATTGTTATATCGTTATTGTTATAAAGTTTGAGTCTTTTGAAATGATAATTATAGGTGGTCGTAATCGACAATTGGTAATAATATTAAAAGAATCGAAATTTTTTGTTTTTTGCAAAATCGCCCAGCCCTATCGGCAGTTTAGAACAGCAGTTTAAAACATTATATACTGTATGGTTTGTCGAGCCACAGCTGTTGCAAAAAAGCAAACGGTTGAGCGACATCTAACACAGTAATAATCCATCTATGCGAGGACACAATTCTTCTATAGACAGTCGAGAAAGAAGCTTTTAGAGCAACACTGAATTAAAACACCGGATTCAAGGTACTTCTTAACGGGGTGAAAATACCTCAAATCAGTTGCTATACCAACGTTATACCAACAACACAAAAGCAAGCTGGAAGCCACTTTTCTACAACAAGTTGTACAGTGGAGTTTGCAAACGTCATTTAATTGTTATCTAAGGGTAACAGACTCGTCCATTGGATTGCCAGACGGAGAAGCGTGATTCGTCACTCCAGAGAACACGTCTTTACTGCTCTAGACTCCAGTGGCGGCGTGCTTTACACCACTGCATCCGACGCTTTGCATTGCGCTTGGTGATGTAAGGCTTGGATGCAGCTGCTCAACCATGGAAACCCATTCCATGAAGCTCTCTACACTCTGTTCTTGTTCTTAATCTGAAGGCCACATGAAGTTTGGAGGTCTGTAGCGATTGACTCTTCAGAAAGTTGCCGACCTCTGTGCACTATGCGCCTGAGCACCTCAATGAGCACCTTTGTTGTCAGAGGAGAAAGATAATTTACCGAAGGTTTATGGACACGTTATTTTACCTAACACTGATCAAATGAGTATACCAGGTTTACAGAGGTTATTACTCACTTTGTAACTCACTTTGTACTACTGTCCTCAATAATCTGGATAAACTGGATAAAAAGTATTGTAGTAACTCCAACTGCAGCTATTTTTACCATGAGGTTCGACTACAGGCAGAATATAAAAAAAGATTCCTACAGTATTTAGGAATTCTAAGCAGTGGTTCTTAAACCTTTTGCCTTGCGAACAAACAAAAAAAGTCTCTGACCCCCCCACCTCAAACATTAACCATGCCGTAAAACGGAAAGCAGAAGCTAAGGTGCCACAAATATAAAGCTTTTTTTAACAACAAGAAGTGCAATGCAATAAAAGACATTAAATTAAATAAACACGGTCGGGCAGCTAATTTGTGAAGGGATTAAAGAGGAAGGAAGAGGACAGGTAGAAAATGCATGTACACAAACACACTTGTGCATCTTTTGCGCAGTAAGTCTTGTATTAAGATGCTTCTTCATTTCGACTGGTTTTAAACTCTTATTGGCCAGAACATCACAGCAAACACACATTGTGGGTGCTCAGTTTCATTTTTTAATTAAGACATAAATTATTTCTGATAGTATTGATGCTGAGTGAAAGATTTTTCTTATTCTCATGAGTTTTATGCAAGGCCATAACCAAAAAGTCTGTCTCAATTACGGCTGCCACGTTTGGTCGACCTAGTCGATGACGACAACGTCAACATTTTAAGTCGATGCATCGTTTTTAAAAGTATTGGGAAAGGAGTGCGGTAGAGGGTGTGGCTCTCCGTACACAGCGCTGTACTGCACTGCACTCGTCAAGTGTAGGTGATAAGATGTTCGATTGCTGTGCATGTGTCGGAGGGGGCGTGGAGCAGCCTCGTCCTCCCCAGTCAGGAGCAGGGACCAACATTAGTGAGAGGGTGATTGATGGGCAGAAATTGGATGCGCTAGAGTGGGGAAAAAAAGGGGAAAACGTAAAAAAAGAAAAAAAAGTATGTTTATAAATTATCCTTTTTCATTTCTACAAAGTTTCCATTTAAATAACTGTTCATATGATTTCCCTCATCAATGTGTGGGTGGCAAAAATGCATCCGGCTGCTGCCCATGTTTCGGAGGGGATGTGGGTTAGCTTCGATCTCCTCGGTCAGGGCGGGGTTCGGCATAGACAGAAAGGAAGCACGACGCAAATTGAACAATTGGATGCGCTAAAGGGGGAGAAAAAATCGTACCGTGAACCCAGTATCGTGAATCGTATCGCATTGTGGATAGAGTGTATCGTTACATCCCTAATTATTAATGACAGCACAATTACTTCTAAGAATAACAACAATAGTTTGTAGATTATTTTCCTTCATTTCTTCTTCAGTTCAACTTCTTAGAAAATCCATTCTGCTATGGGAGTTCATTAAAAACCAAAATCATAACCTGACAATATCCCAACACCTGTATTAACACAAAAATGACATCCTGACCAAACACGTGAACAGACAAGCTCGCAAGGTCTCCAGAAGCTATAAAAGAAGCTTGCGAATCACATGATACACAAAAGGAACCTTACGACTCATTTGTTAACTACACCGTCATGAAGTTCCTCATACAGTATCACTGGAGCAAATCGAATATGGAGAGTTAGAGGAACATTACTGTATGACAGTCTCTCTCTAGTGGTGAACATAAATATGTGCATTTATTCTGACGTCTTCTGTATTTTAAATAGGGCTGGGTGATCAAAAATAATATCTCGATATATTTTAGCTGAATGGCGATACACAATATGTATCTCGATATTTTTTCATCCCATAAGGTAATAACAACAAGACACTTCTGAGACAAAGCTAAATGTTCCAAATACTAAATACCAAAACATTTTACAGGCACTTTTATTATTATTCATGCTGGGGAAGCTTCACACAGGAACTATTTTTCCTTTAAAAAAAACAAAAGACAAAAAAAGAGCTATTCTAAGAAAAGGTTTGTTGTTTTCTAACGTCTCGCCTGTTGTGTAATGTGAATTACAAATATATTGTCTGGCCTTTAAGAATGTTAAGTGTACTATAGGGCGCAGGGAGCGAGTGTGTAGGGAACGTATCAGAATTTATCTGATCACAACCACGTACAACATCCAGTACAGAAATCACTCCCCATAATGTTTGATTTTTACAGATAGAGCAAATACATGCACATCACATATACAAACACACAAGTCAGAACAACAGGAGACGCACCGTTACGTTATTATTACTTTCTAAACACGTGCATACACTGTTTAAAGTAAATACGTGCATGTCAGCGCGTGCATGCGCTCGTGTTTGTTTATTTCCGTTTTCCAATGTTGGTTTTTAAAACGAATAATGACTCGTTTTCTTGTTTTTCAACTTTGGGATTTAAAGTGAAAAACGAATGACCAAAGGTACACGGAGCTGGAACCTTTTGTCTGGACTTGTTTTCGGCATTCTCTACAGAATACATCATTCTTCTGCTCATCTGACACTTCTCCACCACTGAATCAGAACCGTCTCCAAATAACTGAGCCATTATTATTCTTTTTACTAAGCAGCTCCTCAACAGTCTCCATGCTATCATGGGAGCTTTACTTACAGAAATGTGTTCTGACTGAGGGCAGAAAGAATTGGCGGTAGGGAGGGCGGGGCGAGTTGTGTTCAGTGAGGGAGAGGGGCGGGGCAGGTGAACATGTGTAGAGACAGACTGGGAGAAGAGAAAGACGAACTGTCGGATCTAACTGGAACGCAACATCTATATCGATATACGCGATATTGTCTTATCTTATATCGCGTATGAAAATATATCGATATTTTATAATAATCTCGATATATCGCCCAGCCCTCATTTTGAATATTTAGCATTTTATGGGCCATCGTCACGAAAAGTATTTTTAAAAGCATGCTTAAAATGTGCTTAAACCACAAAAACAAAAAAGCAAACGCAAAATTTAAACTCATGTTGACAAATCAAGCAAAGTTTGGTAGGAACTTACAGTCCGGCTGGTAGCACGTCCACCTGCAGCTCAAAGATGAAGTGGAGAGCCTCGACCAACAAGAAGTCCAGAAATCCAGAAAGAATCCAGGTTCCAAACAGAAAAGACTAAAAATATAAAAGATGCCGTTTTATCTATTACACATAATTAAACTAGTAAAATGAAGTAAAATAAACAATCACTGCATGTGTGAGAGTGAAAACAAAGAATTAAGACTTAAGACGCTATTCATTTATTTATTAGGATTTAACATCATGTTTTATACACTTACAGAACAGGTTATATTCATGACAGGACAGGTAGTTACTGGTTACACAAGATTCAAAAGTTCAAGTTTTTAATGTCAAACACACTCATGGACAATTTATATCTCCAATTCACCTCACTTGCATGTTTTCAGACTGTGGGAGGAAACCCAGAAAGGACCCAGACCGCTCCACATGGAAATCGAAACCAGGACCTTCTTGCTGTGAGAAGACAAGTGCTACCCACTTAGCCACCGTGCTGCCCCGTCATGGTTGTAACAGGGGCGTAAAGTGTAACAGGTGCAATGGTAGGCCACCTGTCTGGAATGTTTTACTGCATTCCACCCAGTGATTCAGGGAAAACCGGACCTACTTTTCACATTTTTTAGCTATTTTGTCTATGCATTTCTCCCCTTTTTTCCCCAGTTTAGCATAGCCAATTAGTTTTCTGCTGCTGGAGACCCAGATCGTATCAAAGGAGGGTATATTTCACCTGACACAAGCTCCCTCCGACAAGTGCGCAATCTTATTCTTATTCACTTCTTATTCACTCATACTTTGGTGGATTCACGCGTGAGGCTAGTTACACACACTGATCTCTGTACAGGTGGCTCGGGCTACTAACCAGGGTCAGCCTCGAAGACCTCACCCCGTTCTTAGTCCGGTCTTTACCCACCCAGTAGACCAGGGTGTCAAACTCACGGCCCGCGGGCCAGATCCGGCCCGCCACGTCACTTTATGTGGCCCGCGAGAGCTTAAACGACTGTACGATTGTTGTGATGATTCGAGTCGTTACAGAGACACACTTATAATTTAATGGGACACCTGCACCTTTAAGGGCAACCGGTGACATCGTAGTCATGGCAACTAACTTTGACCTTCGCTAGAAGCCATGTGACTTTTACGGCAAAAGAACGCGGGAAGTAATGTAAACAATAATAATAAATATAAATAATTATCTTGCAGTATAATACAGAAGCATCGTCTGTAGGTAGTGGCGTTTATATTCTCAGTTGTTTGTAAATGATTAGTGAGTATATCACAGCGTTTTAGTTACAAATTTACCGTAATTAAATACTATTGTTACCGTTACTATAGCAATTAGTATCTTTACACAAAATGCTAACTCGTTAGCGCTATTTTACGTTTGGTTAAATCTCATATTGTACCAGATGTAACACTTGACTACAGCTGTGTGCTTTTACTGTATTAAGTTCTTTATTGTTTTTATTGTTTGTATTTTTACTTCATTCTGGTGCACACAGTGTATCACACAGCTGGGAAGCAAATAAAACCGACTGTATTCTGAAGAGAGCTGTCTGTCTGTCTAGCTGAGAAAGGGGGATAAACTATTAGTGAGGGCAAAACAATTGTCTTAAAATACACTGTAAAATCCTACATTAACTGCATCTTTCAAAATGCAGGCTGATTTTGTGACCTGCAAAGTGACACATCCCGCCAGTAGATGATGTTAAGAAATATTTACACATAATCCCAAAATGTGCAACAAGATAAGTAAGAAAATTAAGCAGAAGGAGGAAATTTAATGAAGGTGAAAACAAGTTTGTGCTTCAGGAAGGGAAACCGGTGCGTCTCTTGTGTTATGAGGCCGTGTCTGTGGTAAAGGAGGACAAATGAATGCAGAATTCAGCCTCCAAGAAAAACAACAGACTGCAATCACAGCAGGATACGTTACAATCGGCCCTTTGAGGGCCACAATAATGCTGATGTGGCCCTCGGTGAAAATGAGTTTGACACCCCTGCAGTAGACTTTAGTGGTCAGTTTCGTCTGCTGCGAGCACTGCCAACTGTGCCCGCTAGGGGGCGCCCAGCCAAATGGTAGCAGAGCTGAGATTCAAACTCGGGGAGTTCAGAATCCGGTGAACTAGCGTAATATCTTGCTGCACCACCTGGGCACAATGGGACCTACTTCAACCTTAACCAAAATAATGTGTTGGTAAAAAAAATAGATAAATTCTGTTTAACAGTGTTTTTAAACATATTCCACCCTATTTTTAATAGTAAGAACATGAACAAGTAAAATATTGAAATAAGAAATAACACAGTGCACATCTCAGTCCTTCCCGCAACTGAGGTCTACATTCTGACTCATTTGGTGAACTGGAAGTTGGATGACATTCGATGACAGTGGTTTAAAGAGTGTACATATGTAAGGTGTAGGGTCCAAGTGCTCAAACAGAGTGACTTACCGCAAATTTGTGACTTCCGAACCTCCTCTCAAAGATGCGGAAGTTGTAAATGAGCAGACTGCTGCAGAAGGTGTCCTTTACATCCAGACAAATCAGCCTCCCGCTCACCAGCCTCCAGAACTAGAATAAACAAACCAGTGTAATGTTTAGTACAGGACTCAAGCTGTTAATGTAACCACAACACTGTAAAAGCTCCTATATGATACATTATTCGTTAATATGTGGTTGTCAATGTGATTGCCATTACAATTACAATGCAATTACAATTTTAATTCAACTAACTCTAAATAAACAGTCCTTGTAATTACCAAAAATGTTTTATATGCAGTGGTGTATAGTAACGAAGTACTTCGTTACAGTACTTAAGTAGTTTTTTAGAGTATCTGTACTTTACTTGAGTATAAAAAAATTCGTTAACTTTCACTTTACTACATTTCCTAAAGAAATTGTGTACTTTTACTCCGATACATTTGCTGTATGCGAATTCGTTACTCGTTACAACAAAATAAAACAACAAGAATTTTTTTAGCTAAATGATGTGAGATGTGTGACAGACTGCAGCAGGTTTGGCGAATCTGCGCTTGTAAATTACATCAGCGGTTAAACACATTAATGCGCAGCTGCAAACGTTTTCTAAAAGCGCATCGTTCACTCAAAGATACGGAATAATCACCGGCATTTCAGAATCTCCCCATCCTACACACTGATGTAAGTTAAGAATGATTAACAAAGTAAAGCCACAGCACCACTGTTTTTATTATTATTATTAGAATTAACATTGTTCAGATATCTAGCTACCGATTACATTCGAATCACAAATAAAACGTTTCACTACATTAGTTTGTAATTAATTCAGTGCAGACATGATGTGTCCCATCATTTTTTAAAACTCACCTACGGACAAATATTTCCTCAGATAACTTCTGTATTACACTGACAGAGGAAACATTCATGGTGCTGAGGAACATGCACGTCTTTAACCCTTTAATGCTCTCAACAAGAAAAATACAACAAAATTTTATGGATGATCTTTCAGCTGCTGCTTCAGGTTGACACATAAGTTAGAAATGGTGTTTTCTTAAAATAAGAATACCAATATTTTTTTACGTTTAACACACGCCAATCAGGGAGTAGATACAGCCCAAAAAAGATTATTTAAATACAGCTTATTTTACCCAGCTATTTAGATTCAAACTAATGGTTGAGCAGATCATTACAGGGTTAAAAGTGCCACACGTTTAGTTAAACTTGCTTGAGTTTTGCTTTTAAATTAATTCTGCCAAAATTCAGTTGTTTTAGGTTATTGGGATATATACAGTATCTATAACTTGAATGTACTACCCAAATCAAAAAAATGGAACAGTATAGAAAATGCAAATAAAATAGATGCAGTGTTTTTTACATTTACATCGACTCTTATTCCACCTTTTATGAAGCCAAAATATTTCATGTTTTGTCTGGTCAACTTCATTCTTAACATACACATACATGCATTTTAAGCTACAACACATTCTAAAAAAAGTTGGAACAGGGCAATTTAGTCCTCATTATAAGGTTAAAAAACAACTAAATAATGACCTGATTTCAAATAGGTGATGTGAACAGCTGATTAATCACAAATTGGCACAGATCATGTTCAGATGGAAGGAAGAAAAAAGCTTGTTAAAATGGCTTGTTTACAGGCTTAAAAGAACAATCTTATATTTTTCTAAATGACCGCTTCAGTTTATACTAACAGCATTTACTTTTACTTCTACTTTTAATACTTAAGTACATTTAATATCAAATTACTTTTAATACTTAAGTACATTAAACATCAGATACTTTTAGACTTTTACTCAAGTAATATTTTAAAAGGTGACTTTTACTTCTATCTAAGTCAATTTCTGGTAAGATACTTGTACTTTTACTCAAGTATGGCCTTCAGGTACTTTATACACCACTGTTTATATGTGAATTTGTTTTAAGCAGAAAATCGAAAAACCTACTTGTTTTTATTTTACAAAATTTCAAATGTTTTCCCAGACCAACTTGTGTTACAGTGTATTCAGTAATTCTAAACACATTTTTAATTTGATGCCTGCTACTGTGGAGATTTTTAACAACTTGACCCTGTATTCTTAATAATCAGTAGGCCTTAGAATGAACATGTAAGATCTGCACATACACAGAAACATTAGCATAAGAACTGCACAAACTAGAGAAAAAAGATGAACAGGGTCAAGTAGAGTTTGCGGAGGTCAGCAGCCGGCCTAAGTGTTAGACAACAGACTAAACAAAGCATGTAAAAACAAGAAGTGTATGCTAATTCAGACAAACAACTTGAGTTAACTTTAAAATCTGCCCAGAGATAGAATGATTCTAGAAATCGCCATATAAGGTAACAACTAAAACTTCGACCGAACATCCTGGTGGGGATAGCTTAAAAAGGGTCGGATTCTAACAATAAAGGAGTATTAGAGATAGACGGAGAGAGACAGAGAGAAACTTGCAGTGATCGGTCACTTCAGAGCTCAGAGACTTCCTTTCTTTTTTCTAAATAAATAATTATATTATAATTGCTAATCCTGAGGTCACTGGTCTTCATTCGACAAAAAGATCCTAACAATTTGGTAGCAGAGGATGGTCGAATGAGGACTGCTTGAAGCCAGCTGAGGAACTGATTGACTGATCCCGTGCCGGGATAACCTGGAGTCTGGAAGGCCGCCCACACTCACTCAGCGCGCGCCAAAAGGTAAGGACCATTTGTAGTCCATATTTAGTTGCATTTTTATTTAGTGCAGTGAGTGTGGAGGGCCAAACAGATTCTGTAAGTGTTTTAAAATTATTTCTAAAATTACTCATAGTCTTGAAAAAGGAGTCTCTGAGTTGTTATATGTGTTTGTAGAATATTCAGAAGTACATAGGGGTCATTTTAGAGTCCGTGCTGCTTATGCTGTTAACGAGGTCAGTGGAGGGTGTTAACGAGACCACCCAGGTACTAGTACTGATTGTGTAAGGACTCTTTTGGGGTATAATCAAGGCTTGTACGGCGGCGAGACAAGTGACTTGATTTTTTGGAAGTGCTGTGTCTGGAGTACACCGCTAGGAACTGGAACATTCAATTCGAGATCAGGGTTATAGGGCCGCGGAGTATTTCCCAGTTACTCCATTGCACACGGATAAATAACCTTGTACCTACTGGGTGGTAGGTTTTGGAGTCAGACGGTAAGGGATAAGGCTCACATACGGAGAAAAAGGTGAGGTCCCGGGATTCCCCAGGTTGGTTTGTAAGGTCTGAAGTCAAGGGTACTGGCTCACATACGGAGAAAGAGGTGAGGCTCTGTTTCAGACGGTTGGAAGCGCCTGTGGGTCGTTCTCCCGCGTCCTGAGAAAGGACACCCTAAATTGGTACTAAATTCCAAGATTGCAAATTCTCTATTCATGTACTTCTGAATTAAAGGTACCTTTTGTTTGTTTGTCTATTGTTTGACTTGTTTGTTCACTTTTGGTTTGTTTGTCTGTTAAGGAAAGAGTGCTTTGAGTGCATGTGAGAGTATATGTGTTCGTGAAGTTTGTGTGTGACGCAGTGTACGTGTGAGAGTTTGCATAAAAGTACTTAACCAGCTGATGTGTTATTGTGAAGTGATTCATTGCATTTTTATAGTGTATTCTGGTGAAAAGCATATTTCAGTGTGGTACCAATTGTGAATTCTTGTTCAAAATGTCAAAGATTACCTCCAAAGAACTAAAAGAAAAGGCTTTGGGGCTGTCTGGAAAAGTTGTTTGAACAATGGGAGCTAAACTGTTAGTGCAACATATGTATAATAATTATTTATAACAATGCTGGTGAAAGTGTGATCTGTAGTGCTGGCTTGGCAGCGCCGTCTGCTCCTGAGATGTTTGATGAAGAACCTCCACCCTATGTATCAGGAAAAAAGCATAGTCCTTCTCACGAGGGAGACATTCGTATATTTACTGAAAATACTGATGAGCAAGATGAAGACGTGCGTAGTATGTTGTCTAGTTCAGTTGAGAGCGTGAAGTATGAGGAAGGGGAAGTGACAATGGGGGTGAAAAAGAGGGGGCCTTTGTATGTGTGTGCGTAGGGAAATTTTCCATGTGTGTGTGTGTTAGGTGCGCTCTGCTCCGTGTCTGTGCTGGGGTGAGAAAGGGAGAGAGAGCTATCTCCCATGAGAATAGCCCAGCTTTTTACATAAGAATAAAACACAAAAGGTGTATATGTGTGTTGTCTGTCTTAATCGTTGGGGTGTGATTATTGTAATAGATTGCAGTGGTGGCCAATAGGCGTTTTATTTAAAAATGATGTGTTCGTTATTACCTGCAAATGAGCCCTTGAAGAAGATTTTAGTAATTATTAAGTAATGTCAATAAGATCCTTTAAGTGGACAGTTAATGCTACTTAAGTAAATTAACTAATGAGCTTTCTTTGGGAGATTACATAGTTAAATAATCCATGAGCCTCATAAATAAGAGGACGTTTTGCAATTAAAATTATCAACTCCCAGAATGAGACAGTGATATATTTAAGAATGGTGAGATATTATTAGAGCAAAATAAACTAGATGTTTTTCATTGATGAAGTATAGTGTGAAATGATAGCGTAGTGTTTAAATGTGAACAACATTTGTTATAGATGCGGGGTTGAGGGATAAAAGTATGTAAATCTTGTTGAATTACTTTTTGTGTTATAAGAATTTACTGAATTCATATAGTAATATAGTCCGGTTTTCCTCTGATCTCCCTCTGTGAGTGGAGAGCAGGGTGCGGGTGCGAGACAGTTGGCTAGTTATTTTAGAAAGGGGAGTTTTTTGGCCTAAGAAATAAGGAAATCAAATGGTAAGGAGACCTATAAGCCCACCTTTGTGAAGAATTAGGATAAGTAAAACAATAAATTGTAAAGTTATATATGGTGCGAGTGTACCATGCCATAAATCTATATGTTTTCTGGTGTTTCTGGTGGTGGTTTGGTTTTTAGTTAAGTGTGTGTGAAGTTGAGTTTTTAATATCACATAACTTGGAGAGGAGGTTTGAAGGATGAGGAGCAGATAGCAAATAGTTAAGGTAGTAGAGACAATTAAATGCATGTCATTACGACTTGTAGTAGTCCAAGGAGTAAAATCAGTTGGAAAGGAGTTTAAGTTAATGACAATATAAAGGAGTTAGTTTAAGAAGTGTTAATGAAGTGCCTAGCTATTGTGTGTGTAAAAGGTAGCTACCACACCTGATTTACAAAAAGTCTGCGTCCTGAACGGGCCAATGTATAAAGGTTGTAATGCTCACTGGGGCGTTTTGGGGTGTTGACTGTTGGAACTGTTGTCGTGTGATGGTTGAACAGACATTGTGGGTACTTTGGTGATTAAGACTAAGCAAATTGTCTGATTTCTGTATTAAGTTGATCTATTTCCCTCATGTGGAGAGGACAGTTGAGTTGTGTACAAATGTGTAAAAATGACATGATTGGTTGTATCCAAAAGGTCAATAGTGAATTATTGTTTGTTGGCAGCTTCAACGACGAAGCATTGTGAGAATGACACATTGACACTACTATGTGTCCTAGCAAAGATAAAAACAGCTTTTCAAAATTATAATTTGTATAACACTTAGTTAAATTTTAAGTTAATTGATCGGTGTCGAAGGTAAAAGATTAGAAAATGGCAGAATAGAAGCCATTCGGGAAAATACCCTTGCCAATCACAAAATAGACAACTAATTTTTTCTCAAGTATGTGATTTTATTGCAGAACTTGCATCCCTAAGTATGAAGTCCTCGAGGCCCCCTTAAGCGAAATTGCTGATGGGAAGGGCCTACAGGCCCACAGTGCACTTAGTTGAAACATCGAAGCGGACAAGGCCTTTGAAACATTGAAAAGAGCTCTGCAGATAACATCAACACTGCGAATCCTGGATCCAAACAGACCATTCACTCAGACAGTGAATAAAAAAGGAGGATGTATGACGTCAGTATTACTCCAGGGTCATGGAGGTAAACTAAGACCAATAAATAATTTTCTAGCTAAATTAGACCTTAGAGAAGCAGGTCTCCAATGTGTTTGAGAGCTGCGACCAGCTGAATAAAAAAGGTGGTAAATGATTCAATAGACTTATGTAAGTTAACAGAAATTTCACCTTGTTGGTACAAAACTATGTTTCTCGATTGCTGAAAAAAGGAAAAAACTGATAACATGACGGCAGCCAGATGGCTGAGGTTTACCAATGTATTACTTAAAATGCCTAACATCAAAATGACAATATATAATGTATATAATAACATTCTTTCCACAGACAATGAAGGTGAACCATATGACTTTTAATGTTGTTAATAAAGTTTGTTTTCCTAGACCAGATTTACAGGAAACTACAAAATCTAGATATGGAGCTGTTTGTTGATTAATCTTCATACAGAAGAAGATGCTGTGTGGGGATGGGTGCCTGTATGATTTCTGTGCTGATATTAACCATGTTTGCTCCCATAGGCAAACCTATTTCGAATCCAGATTTGGAGTTGTTCGTGGACGGATCAGCCTCCAGGTGTTCAGACACAGGCCGTAATATGGTGGGTTATGCAGTGATAGATTCACACTGAACCCTGAAATTCTAATTATAGACAAATCAACTTTCAGCCAAAGCGGCTGAGCTAATTGCTCTTACTGAGGCGTGTAAATTGGCGAAAGGTAAATTAGTTAACATTCACACTGACAGTCGGTGTAATCCATGATTTCGGTAATCTTTGGAAACATATAGGTTTTCTGACGTCTAATGGGAAGCCAATTAACCACCATGGCCTTATTTCTGAGCTAATGGACACTGTTCTGGTACCAAATTGAGTTTCTGTTACTAAATGTGCTGCACACATTCTTTTTATTTGACCTAATTTCTACAGGCAACAGGATCAAAGACGTAGCTGTACTGTTGGCCAGTGCAGTTTCACTTCCTGATTTTGCACACTAACACCAGATAAACACACTGACATTGAAATAGCAGCCAGGCACAGACAAGCTATTCTGCTAAAATATGATCCTTCTCTTATTATCACAGACAATGAGTTTGTCCACCATTCAGTTATCTTCTTTTTACAAGGACCATGACACTTGGAAGTTAGCGGGATGTTATGCTTCTGACAGCATTAGGTATGGGCCTAAAAAAAAAACAAAAAAAAAACTTTGCCTTCCATCACACACTTTGCTAGGTTGACCCATGGCACAGACCATGTGTCAACAGGGGGGAGGGTGCACTCCTTCATAACATCACATTGGTTCACAATAGGGTTTACAATTTTTGCAAAAATGATGTAGGTCATGGACTACCCAAAAACAAGATGCAGGAGCCGTAGCTAAAGCCTTAATGAGTAAAATCAAAAGTGGGGTATTCCTGAATGAATAGGGTCCGACAATGGAACACCATACATAAACAAAGCACTTCAATCCCTGTCAGAGTATATGGGATTTGACCTAAAACAACACTGTGCATACCATCCCTCCAGTGGAGGTGCAGTTGAGTGTGAAAATGGTACCCTGAAAAAACAAATTGGCGAAATGTTGTGAGGAAACAGGCCTTGGATGGGTAAAAGCGTAAAACCCATCCTCAGAGATGACCAACCTCTGTGATCATGAAATGTTATCTTATTGTGTGCAACTCTCTTCTGTGCTCTCTGATGTTCGCAGACAGGTGCAGGCGGCACTTCCTGAACCAACGAACACTCCCCTGCATCCTATCAAACCAGGGGACTGGGTGGTGGTGAAGGACTTCAGGAGAAATAACTGGAAAAACCAAGAGGTGGCAGGGTCCGTTCCAGGTTCTACGGACCACACGCACAGCAGTGAAAGTAGCTGAGAGGGCAACCTGGATCCACGCCAGCCAATGTAAGAGGATTTTCGAAAGAGGGCAACCACCAGCAGGGTAAGGGGAAAACCCACCGCCTGAGGGGTGTGAAAGTCCGACTACAAAGGGGGGTGATTCAAATAGAGATTCACTCGTCTCAAACCCGGTGAAGAAAACCAACCCACCCCAAAGGTATTAGGGGAGAGTACCTGAACCCTGACTAGATGAGATGCCTTTTAACCCACCGAATGATCCATTGATCCAACCATGGAGAAGAATGGGTTTCAAAACCTGCAAAATAACCGTCTGCGTCGTCGTCAGCCTAACAGCCCTGATCCTGGGACCAATACTTTGGCCGAGCGTGCAAAAACAGCAGAGCAACACCAAAATTACACTCTATCGGGGGAAGAGACGTATTCTGGATCGAGTTAGCGTCTACGAAGGGGAAGACGCCTCCATCACGTGTTACGTTAGCCACGGGCAAGTTACTTACTACTTATGCAAATTGCCATGCGTCAGTTGTGTCAAACCATGCACGGGACAGCTGACTGGTGATTATAAGGCAGTGAACGAAGGGCCATTTATTTCACATGCTGCCATTTATCGAGTCTGGGACGAGAATGGGAGATTCGGCATTCTGCAGCCAATGGTGGAACTGAGTAGTGGCGGAACCTTCCCTCCAATGTTCCAGATAAAAAGTGTTAAGTATACTGACGGGGGAGAGTATCAGTGTATTTATCAGGGTTATGCAAGGTTGGACAGAGTCCAGATGATCATTGATGGCAAGACAACCAGACTGGCAGTAAAGCGTCGCCCGATGCCCAAAGACGTAACAAAACCAAGGATAACAGCGATGGTCGACGACCTTGATGACACTAATCAAGGAGAGATCGACGATGACGTCCTGATGAAAGAAATTTTGAGAGAAGCCAGTCCGACACACACGGAAGATGAGGAGGTAAAAGGCCTTAAAGCAAAGTGTTTTGGTAATCTTGCATGTACTCTTGCTCTTTTGCAGAGAAAACAACATCTGCAGACAGGCCCATGCTGGATTTGCCATGCACTCTCATCCAGGTGGAGTACAATTCCAATCACTTATGCTGACATTGCCCAAATGCTGACTGACAAAAAGAACAACAAGCACAACTGTTCGATGCCCGAAGGTATGATAAACCTGTTGACCTATGGTAACCAGATCCGTGACAACACTCCCATATCTGACCGAAAAGACTTCATCCAGGTCAACAAGGACGTTTATAATTTCCAACATGGTAGTTTCGAGATCCCGAGAAAGTTAGGAGAGATTTGCCTTTGTTCCAGTGACAAGAATGGAACCAAGGTAGGAGTAACCATGTGTCCGACTGTAGTACATCTGGTAGGAAAAGATAAGTGTGTAGATGTTAATCACAACGACACCATCTTCCTTTGTAACATTACCTTACTCTCCACAAGTGGCTTTGTGTGGGGGTGCGGCAGACATGCTTTCCATGTCCTACCTAGGTCATGGTATGGCTGCTGTTCACCGATAGCAGTTACTCCATCACACCACATATATGTTCCTGTCCAGGTAAAGCGTAACCATTTGATTAAACGGTCTTTAGATTCTGGAAAATGCCTGATTGGTATCAAGGCTATAAATTGTGGAACCCGTGGACTAGCCCATGGGCAAACGAGGGATGGTCGTTAGCCCCAGGGGTGGGTAAGACTGAGTTATTCAACAAACTAAACGGATTAGCCTGGCAGGTTTTGGCACTAGCAAATCAGACCGAGTTGGCAGTTACCCTAATCAATGATGAAGTGTCGGCTATCCGTCCTGCAGTTATCCAGCATAGATTGCTCTTGGACATCCTAACTGCTGAACGGGGAGGTGTTTGTCGTATGCTAAATACCACTTGTTGCTTCTTTATCCCTGACAATCATGATAATCTGACTTCAGTAATTGAGTATATGCGTAAAGCAGTGGCAGTATCAGAGATGGTCACTAGCTCATGGTTCGATTCATTCATAGTTTCCTTTGAGCCATGGGGACAGTGGTTCCTTACCGTCCTGTGTCCCGTTCTCTTATTGGTCCTGATCATCCTTACATGTGGCCCATGTTCAATTTTGCTGTTAAAATCGTTTGTTTTGAGACTACTTCCTAAACCATCTGAATCCGATTATGTCACCATAATGGCCATGAATGACATTGAGCTACCGGATCACTATGAAGCTGATGGAGATGATATCCCGATCCCTGACCACAATCCATGGCCAAATTGGGTGTATGGGAGCTTGTTCAATGCGCCAGCACAACATTCGTTGGCCCACTGTGTTGACAAATCATTCAAATCGGGTGCAGGAATTGCATTGGCTTTCAGACTACTGTTCGGAGGACTACAACAACTAAAGAACCAAAGGAAAGAGACTGGACAATGTGCTGTTTTGCCTGATGGACAAAGATACATCTACTATCTGATTACCGATGCCCACGTGGGACTAAAACCGTGTTATTCCGATCTTAAAATGAGCTTGTATGACATGAAGAGGCATTGCCTTGAGAATGATGTTACTGATGTGTGTATTCCCAAATTAGGCTGTGGTCTGGACGGACTGTATTGGCCGTGTGTAAAAACCATCTTCAATTAAGTTTTTGGTGATGGTACAGTCAAGTTGATTGTTTATCAGGATCTGTATGAGTGAGATATGACAAAATGCATTTACTGATGTGTATTTCTGAAAACCGGTTCGGAAACACCAAAAGGGGAACTAAGGGTAAGAGTTAAAGGAATCTATTAGCAAATATGACCTTTTCATGAACTACGTCAAAAAAAAAAAAAAAAAAAAAAAAAGTGTGCCATAGCTTACTTCTGTTTTCTGTTGTTTTTTTTTGGTTTCGTTTGCAACATACTATTGTCATTTACCATTAGCTGTTTTTTGATATTATGCTAGATTAGGCCACTGATACACATATTACATGCACATCACATTTGATAGAAAAAATAGAAAAGTAGTAACTTAAGACTTAACTACTGCACGCATAGAACCATGCACACACACACCTATAATCCCACAACATTGCTTGCTGGAATTTAGAGATTGCTGTTTTTATGCATTCAACATTTATAAACACATTAGCATATAACTACTTACATGGGAAGAGTCCAGGACACCGTACTTATCCGGCAAAGGGGTCAAATTTGGGAATTGGTTTTCAGGTTCTGTTAAAGCTATGACAGTGGGCAGTGATGCCGTGAGTCCTTAAAACTGCTGCAGACTGTTGTCTGCGTGAGTCGCTATAACAAGGGCGAGAGAGAGCTGTTAGCCAAAGACGGGTAAGATCTACTGCTGGAGACAACCTATGGCAGGCACAGCTGAGATGCCCAGCCGTATGTCCTGGTCCCTGGTGGTCCAACATCTTGTATTTCTGAATTGTGACATTGCTCCGACCTTCTTGTTGGCAGTGGGCGGACAACGTACGGGCCTGACACTGTTTCATTCCTGGGCTTTACCTGTCCTTGCGTGGGACAATATCTTCAATATCAATCAACCTAACTGTTTAAACTCCAACCTGTCAATGTTGTCCTGACCTCTCCCAGGTAACCAATGTCTACATAACACCTGTTTTTATTATTTACTCAATTATTACCATAATCACAATAACATATCATTGCGTTCGCACCGCTGCTTTTCATTATTTACTTAGTTATTTTGTTTTTAAGCATAATCACACTCACATATCATTAGGGTTGCTTTTCTGTCTTCTCAGTCCTTTGCGACCATGTACTTTCAGGAACTCCGAGATGTACTGCGTGATTGTGTTCCGATGAAGTTTCTCTCTGCTGTTTCGGTTTTTTGGGAACTTTTAAGTTCCCAAGGGGGGAAGTTGTGGAGATTTTTAACAACTTGACCCTGTATTCTTAATAATCAGTAGGCCTTAGAATGAACATGTAAGATCTGCACATACACAGAAACATTAGCATAAGAACTGCACAAACTAGAGAAAAAAGATGAACAGGGTCAAGTAGAGTTTGCGGAGGTCAGCAGCCGGCCTAAGTGTTAGACAACAGACTAAACAAAGCATGTAAAAACAAGAAGTGTATGCTAATTCAGACAAACAACTTGAGTTAACTTTAAAATCTGCCCAGAGATAGAATGATTCTAGAAATCGCCATATAAGGTAACAACTAAAACTTCGACCGAACATCCTGGTGGGGATAGCTTAAAAAGGGTCGGATTCTAACAATAAAGGAGTATTAGAGATAGACGGAGAGAGACAGAGAGAAACTTGCAGTGATCGGTCACTTCAGAGCTCAGAGACTTCCTTTCTTTTTTCTAAATAAATAATTATATTATAATTGCTAATCCTGAGGTCACTGGTCTTCATTCGACAAAAAGATCCTAACAATTTGGTAGCAGAGGATGGTCGAATGAGGACTGCTTGAAGCCAGCTGAGGAACTGATTGACTGATCCCGTGCCGGGATAACCTGGAGTCTGGAAGGCCGCCCACACTCACTCAGCGCGCGCCAAAAGGTAAGGACCATTTGTAGTCCATATTTAGTTGCATTTTTATTTAGTGCAGTGAGTGTGGAGGGCCAAACAGATTCTGTAAGTGTTTTAAAATTATTTCTAAAATTACTCATAGTCTTGAAAAAGGAGTCTCTGAGTTGTTATATGTGTTTGTAGAATATTCAGAAGTACATAGGGGTCATTTTAGAGTCCGTGCTGCTTATGCTGTTAACGAGGTCAGTGGAGGGTGTTAACGAGACCACCCAGGTACTAGTACTGATTGTGTAAGGACTCTTTTGGGGTATAATCAAGGCTTGTACGGCGGCGAGACAAGTGACTTGATTTTTTGGAAGTGCTGTGTCTGGAGTACACCGCTAGGAACTGGAACATTCAATTCGAGATCAGGGTTATAGGGCCGCGGAGTATTTCCCAGTTACTCCATTGCACACGGATAAATAACCTTGTACCTACTGGGTGGTAGGTTTTGGAGTCAGACGGTAAGGGATAAGGCTCACATACGGAGAAAAAGGTGAGGTCCCGGGATTCCCCAGGTTGGTTTGTAAGGTCTGAAGTCAAGGGTACTGGCTCACATACGGAGAAAGAGGTGAGGCTCTGTTTCAGACGGTTGGAAGCGCCTGTGGGTCGTTCTCCCGCGTCCTGAGAAAGGACACCCTAAATTGGTACTAAATTCCAAGATTGCAAATTCTCTATTCATGTACTTCTGAATTAAAGGTACCTTTTGTTTGTTTGTCTATTGTTTGACTTGTTTGTTCACTTTTGGTTTGTTTGTCTGTTAAGGAAAGAGTGCTTTGAGTGCATGTGAGAGTATATGTGTTCGTGAAGTTTGTGTGTGACGCAGTGTACGTGTGAGAGTTTGCATAAAAGTACTTAACCAGCTGATGTGTTATTGTGAAGTGATTCATTGCATTTTTATAGTGTATTCTGGTGAAAAGCATATTTCAGTGTGGTACCAATTGTGAATTCTTGTTCAAAATGTCAAAGATTACCTCCAAAGAACTAAAAGAAAAGGCTTTGGGGCTGTCTGGAAAAGTTGTTTGAACAATGGGAGCTAAACTGTTAGTGCAACATATGTATAATAATTATTTATAACAATGCTGGTGAAAGTGTGATCTGTAGTGCTGGCTTGGCAGCGCCGTCTGCTCCTGAGATGTTTGATGAAGAACCTCCACCCTATGTATCAGGAAAAAAGCATAGTCCTTCTCACGAGGGAGACATTCGTATATTTACTGAAAATACTGATGAGCAAGATGAAGACGTGCGTAGTATGTTGTCTAGTTCAGTTGAGAGCGTGAAGTATGAGGAAGGGGAAGTGACAATGGGGGTGAAAAAGAGGGGGCCTTTGTATGTGTGTGCGTAGGGAAATTTTCCATGTGTGTGTGTGTTAGGTGCGCTCTGCTCCGTGTCTGTGCTGGGGTGAGAAAGGGAGAGAGAGCTATCTCCCATGAGAATAGCCCAGCTTTTTACATAAGAATAAAACACAAAAGGTGTATATGTGTGTTGTCTGTCTTAATCGTTGGGGTGTGATTATTGTAATAGATTGCAGTGCACTAACACTACACACTCCAAAAACGTTGCTGCAGAGGCGTGTTACCGCCTGTTAACAACATTTAACACTTTATCTTATAAAACACCTCAGCGACTCTGTGAATGCAATCACACAGGAAAAAATAAACACCCTTATATACTCCCATCAGTGACCTTGCAGGTCAGTGGAAGATTTCACCTTTAACAAAGATTTCTACGCTGGAACATAGGAACTGGTCTAAACCAGCTAGAACTGGGTTTTGGACGTCATACAATGTAATTGACGCAGTAATTAACCCAGTAACGTTCTATTGTAGCATAATGGACGACATAATTGTCAAGCAGTTTTCCGGGCTCACCTGATTGTGCTGTCTGATGGTCTGCAGGCTGTAGATGAACAGTTTCTGGTAATGTGGCACAGCGAGCAGCAGCAGCACAGTTAGAGCAGTGGGTACCACCAGTAAGCACTTTGACAGGGGAGCTTTATCTGTATAATACAGAGAGATAACAGGCATGAAGTACAATTTTAAACAAATCCATTCCTGTAATGTGTAATTAAGGGTAGATAAAGCAATGGTTACAAATTATATATGCACAAGTCTACCAGCTCTGTCATGTTTGGTATCCAACTTTTGCTTTTTTTTTTTTTTAGGATTGCACCGAGGTCGAGAAAAAAATGTAAAGTTAAGTAATCAAAGAACCACCAAGAAAGATCAACCATGAATTAGGAGCTGCTGAAAAACTGGTGTCACTGTCATTCAAAACAGAAGAACTTGCTTCAACTTGTTTAGCAGCAAACTCCAATTAAACTTTAAGGTGCCGATTTTGAACCAAGGCCTTCATTTTTGCAAAGCAGCCTCTAAGTGTATTGTGATGTAAAGCCTGCTTGACTGTAGAGGGTCTCCTAAACCGATCAATCATAACATTAAAACCACCTCCTTGTTTCTACACTCACCGTCCATTTTATCAGCTCCACTTATCATATAGGAGCACTTTGTAGTTCTACAATTACTGACTGTAGTCCATCTGTTTCTCTGCATGCTTTGTTAGCCCTCTTTCATGCTGTTCTTCAATGGTCAGGACTCTCCCAGGACCACTACAGAGCAGGTATTATTTAGGTGGTGGATCATTCTCAGCACTGCAGTGACACTGACATGGTGGTGGTGTGTTAGTGTGTGTTGTGCTGGTATGAGTGGATCAGACACAGCAGTGCTGCTGGAGTTAAATACCATGTCCACTCACTGTCCACTCTATTAGACACTCCTACCTAGTTGGTCCACCTTGTAGATGTAAAGTCAGAGACGATCGCTCATCTATTGCTGCTGTTTGAGTTGGTCATCATCTAGACCTTCATCAGTGGTCACAGGACGCTGCCCACAGGACGCTGTTGGCTGGATGTTTTTGGTTGGTGGACTATTCTCAGTCCAGCAGTGACAGTGAGGTGTTTAAAAACTCCATTAGCGCTGCTGTGTCTGATCCACTCATACCAGCACAACACACTCTAACACACCACCACTATGTCAGTGTCACTGCAGTGCTGAGAATGATCCACCACCCAAATAATACCTACTCTGTAGTGGTCCTGACCATTGAAGAACAGCATGAAAGGGGGCTAACAAAGCATGCAGAGAAACAGATGGACTACAGTCAGTAATTGTAGAACTACAAAGTGCTTCTATATGTTAAGTGGAGCTGATAAAATGGACAGTGAGTGTAGAAACAAGGAGGTGGTTTTAATGTTATGGCTGATCAGTGTATATCTCTTAGATGTAAACATGCTCATAAGGACTTTGGCTCTATTTCTATTGGCACAGAAAAGAACTAATTATTTAACTTAATTAAACCAGAAATGTTTAAATGAAATGTGGACATTACAAATCATTTACCTTCCTAAAATTATAACATTAATTTAAAATTATATCTCGAGTTTAATTCCTTAGTATTTTAATTAATTAGGTAACGTCAGGGAATGTGGAGCCAGTTGACAGAATACAATATGCGTTACAGTTCAGCTACAGAATGAATGACAGTCAGAAAACCACAACGGCGCCGCGTTCCAAATCGCTCATTCCACACTAAGTAGGGCACTACCTTACGTCACTACACAATATAATTTTTGCATCCTATGCAGGAGACCTGTTTCAACAACGCACGATTTGGACCGCAACCAAGCTCAGTCTTCGGCTATGCTAAAACGGTTCGAGGTATGTTTATGTTACTTACAGAGTCCTCTCGAGCCGGTAGTGGTGAACATTGTATTAGCTACATGCGCGACATTAACCAGAAAGTAGAAAAATCGACAAAAATAAAGAAATGCTCAGTGTTACTGTTTTTAACTGCTCCAACTTTATTCAAGCTACAGAGCAAAATCCAACGCAGGAGATAGAGGGGTAATGGTATCAAAGATGGCAACCGACGAGGGACAAGCTTGACGTCTACACAAAACGCGTTTCTTTTAGGACGAAAACACAAACAGCCAAACGTGCTTGTTTTTCCCATTTTTAAGAATGAAATCACGAACTAAATTATTAAATGTTTACAAAATAATGTATTCCAAGAAAATAAAAATCATTAAGAAGTTATTACTTGTATCAAAGCCCCATATGCCAGAAAGTAGTCTAATTGACTGTAACTCTAAGAAACGTTGTGGTTGAGGAAGTTTGTTTTGCCCCTACACACAGAGAATTGTAAGAGATCCCCATAAATCACTGTTGGAGAGAAATAATGAGCTAGAGATTGGTCCCCAAAAAAGGGGATACTTGGCAGGATGGCAGGATGGCAGCACAAGCCAGACGGACACCTGAACTGGGTAGGTTTGGTTTGGTTCGGTGGGTATGGATGGGTTGGATTGGTACACTGCCTGGCCAAAAAAAAAGGTCATACACTGTAATATTTGGTTGGACCGCCTTTAGCTTTGATTATGGCACGCATTTGCTGTGGCATCGTTTCCACAAGCTTCTGCAATGTCACAACATTTATTTCTGTCCAGAGTTGCATTAATTTCCCCTCAAGATCTTGTATTGATGATGGGAGATTTGGACCACTGCACGAAGTCTTCTCCAGCACATCCCAAAGATTCTCAATGGGGTTCAGGTCTGGACTCTGTGGTGGCCAATCCATGTGTGAAAATGATGTCTCATGCTCCCTGAACCACTCTTTCACAATTTGAGCCCGATAAATCCTGGCATTGTCATCTTGGAATATGCCCGTGCCATCAGGGAAGAAAAAATCCATTGATGGAATAACCTGGTCGTTCAGTATATTCAGGTAGTCAGCTGACCTCATTCTTTGGGCACATAACGTTGCTGAACCAAGACCTGACCAACTGCAGCAACCCCAGATCATAGCACTGCCCCCACAGGCTTGTACGGTAGGCACTAGGCATGATGGAACATGGCTGAAACATAATCAACCATGCAGTAATTATCCAATGGGAGGCTCTTACCTATTTGCTTAGTTAAATCCAGGTGGTGACCTTTTTTTGGCCAGGCAGTGTAAGACTTTTAGGATAAAATGTGGAAAAAACATTCAAATGAGGAGTTAGCCACCCATCTTCCACAGTTGTTTTCCCTCCAAAAAGATCATGTGAACGCCAGGAAATGATGTCAGTATGCAAACAGCTCTTCATTTTAAGAGACAGTAGTAAGGAATAACAGGGTAGACAGGAACTTGAGGGACCTGTGAAAAACCCTTATAATCAGCAATTAAATCAAACTCCTAAAGAAAAAAAATCCAAGGTGTAGAGGGACTTAAGCAAACCTTTTAAACAATATTGAAAGAGTTATTATTTTCATGATTAAACCTCATATATCCATCACTAAATCAGAATGTACAGCACTGGGGACATGGGAAAACCTCTGGTATCTAAGAGATAAGAACAGTATTTATACAGTCATTTTATTTTGGGGTGTAGAAAACATTGTGTGTAGTATTTGTATAAAGTGTTAATTATTTCAGTAAGATGTTTAGAAATTTGTATTGTTTAAAATTTACTTAATAAATACAATGATCAGTACTGGGGACACAAAAGGCACCGAATTGTAGGAATGACCCAGTAACAACTTCATTTGCACTTGGGCGTTTTTAAGAGAAGTGCAAGAAGACGGGACCTAAAGAGAAAGGTGAAATCAGTGCAACAACATGCAAAGAATAGCACACGCAGACATTTTTGATGACCGGACACATTTTTTAGGTCCAAAATAAAAGGACATGTCCAGGAATAAGAGGACGTATGGTCACCCTAAATTATATCTTGTGATCACCAGGTCTCCAAAAATACCATCAGATGCCACATTCATGTTATCAGACTATTTTAAAGACCTTTCTGTAATCTAGACACAAACGTAAATGTCTGTAGTTTGCTTACTGCTACTGGGACTTTGACTGGAACCATGTCCCACGGTCAACAAACACTCAGGGTTTGGAATAAAAAGAAAATAATCTGATGCCCACTGCTAATTATAGTGGAGGGTCTGTGATGCTTTGGGTGTTTTTTCGAGTGCCCAGAGAAAACCCACATAAACACCAGGTTAACATGCAAAACTCTGGGTTGCAGGCCTAAATTTAGGTGGGAAATCAAACCAGGTTCCCAGATCCATGCTATTGTGCACCCACTCTGCCAGTGTTCCTGCCATCCTTACACTTTTCCATTTTTTTCCCCTTAATCTTACTTTTCTTTTGACACAGTTATGTGATATTTAATGGTATTAACTATTATTTTATTTAAGGTTGGCTTGGTAATTAAAACAAACGTCTTTAATATACTGTAGTCTATTTGCTGCACAGTCCTAAAAAACTGGGTTACATCCATTTTTAAGTTATGTCATGGTAATGTCTGTCTAAGGTTTATCATGTTGTTGCTGTGTTTGTTTGGGTGTTCATTGGGTAATATGTTTTTGTTCTACCTGCATTCAAAATTATACTGATATGTGGATTGGCTTCATTTACTTTGGCTGTTACTTATAGGCCTGAGTGTCTGATGTCCTGTAATGTATTGTCACTGTGCCACCAGGGTTAACGCGACCCTGATCTGAGTAAAATGTTAAGAAGATGTTAAGAAGAAATGTTAAGAAGAGTGTTAATGTTAAATGTTAAAATGTTAAGAAGAAATGACGATAATTTTTGAGCAATAATACACAACCGACAACCCTTAACATACCACAGTACAGTAGACCCTTGACTTACGAATTAAATTGGTTCCGAAGGGCTGTTCTTAAGTCAAAATGTTCGTTAGTTAAACCTATTTTTCCCATAAGAAATAATGTAAACAGAATTAATCCGTGCCAGACCTCCCAAACCTCCCCCTTACCTAACCTTTCTAATGTCTTAAATGGTCTTTTTTGTTATAAATACAAGTATATTTTCCCTTAAATCTTAAATTATAGAATAGACATTACTGTAATAAATAATAATAAACAATACACAGTAGTACTGTACTGTACATAAACACACATCACATTTCAGTACAGTACGTGTGCTGTACCATACACCATAATACATTTCCTTCATTTTATATAAAATGTATCTACCAGAAACAACAATAACTCTCATATTTCTCTATCATTTCCTTCTTTATTTCAAAAGTGTTGTATTTTGTAGGTGTAATTGCATGAAAAAAAAGTATAGAGCAAATGATGCATTACATCTATTTGACCACACGATGGGAGCACATAGACACCTTATACAACTCATTCAACCTCATGAACAGGTCCATTAAGTGAATGACGAAATATGACCAAGGGTAAGTTTAGAGAAAAAGATGAGGTATTTAAACCCAAAATACCTACCTACCTACCTACCTACCTACCTACCACTGTGCCTACTGTCAAGCATGTTGGTGGAAGTAATATCCTGGTGTGTTTCAGAATGGGGACATAGAATAGAAAACTTTATTTGTCACTGTACATAGTACAACGAAATACTGTGTGGTACTTCTCAACATAAATGAATCATATAAAAAAGAAAAACAACAGCAACAAAAAAAACAACACACGACAACACATACAAAACATCTTCCTCCACGGCCTTTGTCCCGTTCGGTTGCAAGGTCGGCTCTCGTCGGATCATGAGCCGCATTGATTTGGCAAAATTTTTACGCCAGATGCCCTTTCTGACACAACCCTCCCTATTTTATCCGGGCTTGGGACTGGCACTACGCACTACAATGCGCTTGTTTGTGCATCTAAGCGGATAGGTATCTATAGGACAATTCAGCATTTCCAATTAGCCTGGTGGCATGTTTTTGGACTGTGGGAGGAAACCGGAGCTCCTGGAAGAAACCCACACGGACACGGGGAGAACATCCGAACTCTGCACAGAAAGGACCCAGACTGCCCCACCTGGGGATCAAACCCAGGACCTTCTTCCTGTGAGGCGACAGTGCTACCCACTAAGCCACCGTGCCGCCCAACACACATACAAAACATGCAGTCAATAAAAGCAGCATATAAGATTTGAGTGGCAACAATGAGGTGCAAAAATGCGTGAGTTCTTAAGGGTTTAGGCAGGGGTATACAGAGGGAGTGATGGAGGTCACAGCTCTGGGGAAGAAGCTGTTCCTCAGCCTGCAGAGGGACAAACAGTCTGTGTCCTGGGTGGGTGGGATTGGTAGTAATGTTGCTGGCTTTCTCCTGGAGGCGGCCAGCATAATGACAAGAAAGAAGAAAGATTATAACAAATTGTAAAAACCATGGAGGCAATTGGAGTGGAGTGTTTCAGCAGACAAACAACCCAAAACACAAATCAAAACTGTTTTTGGAGTGATTACATCAAGCTAAATTTATAGCCATTGGAATGTCCTTTCCAAAGTCTTGTCCTTAACTTTATTAAGAATCTCTAAAGTAGTCTAGATATGTTGCATAAATATTGCTAAACTCTAATAATTCGACCAAGTAAAGTAGTCAAAGATTAAAGTTTTAAGCTGTACCAGAATATAGCCAAATAATCTGTGTTGTATGTATCTTTTTGTTCCTGCAGATTGTGTCAAAATCCTATAGTATATTCACCGATTAGCCATAACATTAAAACCACCTTCTTGTTTCTACACACACTGTTCATTTTATCAGCTCCACTTACCATATAGTAGTAGAACTACTGTATAGAAGCACTTTGTAGTTCTAGAATTACTGACTGTAGTCCATCTGTTACTCTGCATGCTTTGTTAGCCCCCTTTCATGCTGTTCTTCAATGGTCAGGACTCTCCCAGGACCACTACAGAGCAGGTATTATTTAGGTGGTGGATCATTCTCAGCAGTGCAGTGACACTGACATGGTGGTGGTGTGTTAGTGTGTGTTGTGCTGGTATGAATGGATAAGACACAGCAATGATGATGGAGTTTTTAAACACCTCACTGTCCCCGCTGGACTGAGAATAGTCCACCAACCAAAAATATCCAGCCAACAGCGCCCTGTGGGCAGCGTCCTGTGACCACTGATGAAAGTCTAGAAGATGACCAACTCAAACAGCAGCAATAGATGAGCGATCGTCTCTGACTTTACATCTACAAGGTGGACCAACTAACTAGATAGGAGTGTCTAATAGAGTGGACAGTGAGTGGACACGGTATTTAAAAACTCCAGGAGCGCTGCTGTGTCTTATCCATGCATACCAGCACAACACACACCATCACACCATCAGTGTCACTGCAGTGCTGAGAATGATCCACCACCTAAATAATACCTGCTCTGTGGTGGTCCTGGGAGAGTCCTGACCATTGAAGAACAGCATGAAAGGGGGCTAACAAACTACGCAGAAAAACAGATGGACTACAGTCAGTAATTGTAGAACTACAAAGTGCTTCTATATGGTTAATGGAGCTGATTAAATTGACAATATATAGGACCTTGACACTACAGTGGGGCCAAAAAGTATTTAGTCAGCCACTGATTGTGCAAGTTCTCCTACTTAGAAAGATGAGAGAGGTCTGTAATTTTCATCATAGGTACACTTCAACTATGAGAGACAAAATGAGAGAAAAAAATCCAGGAAATCACATTGTAGGATTTTTAAAGAATTTATTTGTAAATTATGGTGGAAAATAAGTATTTGGTCAATAACAAAAGTTCAACTCAATACTTTGTAACATAACCTTTGTTGGCAATGACAGAGGTCAAACGTTTCCTGTAAGTCTTCACCAGGTTTGCACACACTGTAGCTGGTATTTTGGCCCATTCCTCCATGCAGATCTCCTTTAGAGCAGTGATGTTTTGGGGCTGTCGCTGGGCAACACGGACTCCACAAATTTTCTATGGGGTTGAGGTCTGGAGACTGGCTAGGCCACTCCACGACCTTGAAATGCTTTTTACGGAGTCACTCCTTCGTTGCCCGAGCGGTGTGTTTGGGATCATTGTCATGCTGGAAGACCCAGCCACGTTCCATCTTCAATGCTCTCACTAATGGAAGGAGGTTTTGGCTTAAAATCTCACGATACATGGCCCCGTTCATTCTTCCCTTAACACGGATCAGTCGTCCTGTCCCCTTTGCAGAAAAACAGCCCCAAAGCATGATGTTTCCACCCCCATGCTTCACAGTAGGTATGGTGTTCTTGGGTTCTTCTTCTTTCTCCAAACACGACGAGTTGAGTTTTTACCAAAAAGTTCCATTTTCGTTTCATCTGACCACATGATATTCTCCCAGTCCTCTTCTGGATCATCCATATGCTCTCTGGCAAACTTCAGACGGGCCTGGACATGTACTGGCTTAAGCAGGGGGGCACGCCTGGCACTGCAGGATTTGAGTCCCTCTCGGCGTAGTGTGTTACTGATGGTAGCCTTTGTTACTTTGGTCCCAGGTCATTCATCAGGTCCCTCCGTGTAGTTCTGGGATTTTTGCTCACCGTTCTCATGATCATTTTGACCCCACGGGATGAGATCTTGACCCCAAGGGAGATTATCAATGGTCTTGTATGTCTTCCATTTTCTTACAATTGCTCCCACAGTTGATTTATTCACACCAACCTGCTTGCCTATTGTAGATTCACTCTTCCCAGCCTGGTGCAGGCCTACAATTTTCTTCCTGGTGTCCTTCGACAGCTCTTTGGTCTTGGCCATGGTTGTGTTTGGAGTCTGACTGTTTGAGGCTGTGGACAGGTGTCTTTTATACAGATAACGAGGTCAAACAGGTGCCATTAATACAGGTAACGAGTGGAGGACAGAAGAGCTTCTTAAAGAAGATGTTACAGGTCTGTGAGAGCCAGAAATCTTGCTTGTTTGTGGGTGACCAAATACTTATTTTCCACCATAATTTACAAAAAAATTCTTTAAAAATCCTACAATGTGATTTCCTGGTTTTTGTTTTCTCATTTTGTCTCTCATAGTTGAAGTGTACCTATGATGAAAATTACAGACCTCTCTCATCTTTCTAAGTAGGAGAACTTGCACAATCAGTGGCTGACTAAATACTTTTTGACCCCACTGTATGTGCCACATTAAAGTGCCTCCTGGAAATAAAAGTTCTTATTTAATTACATATTTTCATGAACCTTTTTATTTTGGGTCCAGCTCTACCTGATACCTCTGGTGAGGGCAGGAATACACTCTGGACAAAGCACCAAATCATCACAGAACACAAAACACTAACCCATTCATTCAATCACTTACACTAACAGGCCTTTGGTGGCAGTCAAATAACTAATGCATGTGTAGAAAAAATTAAATAAAAATGAAATGAAATCCACATAGACACCAGGAGAGCATCTAACACTATACAGACAGAGTGACCCATGCATTACCCACACTACTGCATCCTAAATAAAAAAAAAAAATAATAATTAATATAGAAAAAACAAAGCAAATCTCTTTCTACAATGCATAGCACACACTACAGTGCATACAATAGCATTTCAAATAGACCAGTTCAAAACTCTATGTACTATTCCATGTACTTTTCTGACAGTATTATGTGTTTTGAATGCAGACAGGGTTAAACAGGTCTATCATTTAACATGATCTTGAAAGGCCCAGTGACCAGCTGCCTTAGAATAAGAGCCAAGAGGCAACATCAAGCTGCCTAAAGTGAGTAAAATAATATTGGTGTTTGTTGGTTCCCCACCACCGACTCGAAGATAAATGAGCATGTTTGTGTAATGGCCATCTGGTGTGGATGTGAGACGTGTTGCGGGTTTGCAGAAGCTAATCGGCTAATTGGACACAATAGTCAGTGACTAATGAGGGAACGTAAAGGCAGCCAGCTGGAAGTGCTGAACACAAACCAGACTTTACTCGAACTGTTGTTAACCTGTGGTTAAATTACTCAATAGTGGATTATTGTAGCACTTGAGAGGTTTTGTAAATGCACATGCTACCTGTTTGCCTTCACGTGTGCACTAGTTGAGCTCAGAAGTTTACTCACACTTGTAGTGGACATGTCCAGTGGATTTAAAAAGTGTTCAGAACTTTATGCTTTGTGCACTTTTATTGTGTTGTTGGATTTCGTTTTGAATGGATATAATTGCCATTTTTACAATTAATCTACACTTAATAATTGTTTAATTAATTAAAAATAAAAAACTGTTAGCTCTAATTTACAAAAGCAGACCCTTTGTTGTGCCAATCCAAGTTGTGGTCAGGTGCATCCTGTTTTTCCTTGATATGTGTCTAGAACACAACATTAAAACCACCTCTTTGTTTCTACACTTACTGTCCATTTTATCAGCTCCACTTACCATATAGAAGCACTTTATAGTTCTACAATTACTGACTGTAGTCCATTTGTTTCTTTACATACTTTTTTTAACCTGCTTTTACCCTGTTCTTCAATGGTCAGGACCCCCTACAGGACCACCATAGAGCAGGTATTATTTAGGTGGTGGATCATTCTCAGCACTGCAGTGACACTGACATGGTGCTGGTGTGTTAGTGTGTGTTGTGCTGGTATGAGTGGATAAGACACAGCAGCGCTGATGGAGTTTTTAAATACCGTGTCCACTCACTGTCCACTCTATTAGACACTCCTTACTAGTTGGTCCATCTTGTAGATGTAAAGTCAGAGACGATCGCTCATCTGTTGCTGTTGTTTGAGTTGGTCATCTTCTAGACTTTCATCAGTGGTCACAGGATGCTGCCCACAGGTGCTGTTGGCTGGATATTTTTGGTTGGTGGACTATTCTCAGTCCAGCAGTGACAGTGAGGTGTTTAAAAGACCCACCACCCAAATAATACCTACTCTGTAGTGGTCCTGGGAGAGTCCTGATCATTGAATAACAGCATGAAAGGGGGCTAACAAAGCATGCAGAGAAACAGATAAACTACAGTCAGTAATTGTAGAACTACAAAGTGCTTCTATATGGTAAGTGGAGCTGATAAAATGGACAGTGTGTGTAGAAACAAGGAGGTGGTTTTAATGTTATGGCTGATCGGTGTTTTAAACAATACCTATAGCTCAGGACAACAGTATTCCTAATAATTTTGGAATGGAAGAAGCTTGGGAAAACCTTGATCCTTCCTAGAGTTGATCTTGCAGCTAAACTAGACATGCAAGTAGGGCCTTGTTCAGGTAGTTAAGAAAGAACCCAAAGGTCACTCTAACTCTTTCTTAGTTCTATACCCACCTCAAAATAATGTGCATCTTTTTAAAAAGTAATTCATACTCAAGTAAGGAAATACATTAATTTTACACTGGGTTAAAGTTATCACTTAATTCATTTTAGATCTGCAATTCATGTGGCTCAGTGGGTAGCGCTGTTTCCTCACAGCTAAAAGGTCCGGGGTTCGATTTCCAGGTGGAGCAGTTTGGGTCCTTTCTGTGTGGAATTGCTTGTTCTCCCTGTGTCTGTAAGGGTTTCCTCTGGGTGCTCCGGTTTCCTCCCACAGTCCAAAGACATGCGGTCAAGTTAAGTGGCGATATTAAAACTGCCCTTAGATGTGAATGTGTGTCTTAATCCCAACAAGACCGAGCTGTTACTTATTCCAGGAGATCTATAGAGCCACTAGTCTTGCTCGACTTGATCCTCCATCTAGGAGTCAAGGAAGACACGCATCAAGGCTTTTCTCTGTTCTTGCACCCAAGTGGTGGAATGAACTTCCATTGTCTGTTCAAACATCTGAGTCTCTCACTGTCTTCAAAAGACGATTAAAAACCTTCATCACCTCTTTACTAAACACTTAAGCTGACATGTACTTACTTACTTACTAACACTCTTATTAAAAAAAATACTTTGGTTCTAAGTCGCTCTGGATAAGAGCGTCTGCTAAATGCCGTAAATGTAAATGTGTGTGTATCTGTGATGGACTGGCGACCTGTTCAGGGTGTTTCCTACCTTTCGCCCAGTGAATCGGACCACATCGACCCTGAATCGGCAGTTGTAGTCTAGCGGTTAAGGTACTGAACTAGCAATCAGAAGGTCGCTGTTCAAGCCTCACCACTGCCAGATTGCTGCTGTTGGGCCCTTAAACCTCAATTGCACAGACTGTATACTGTCACACTACTGTAAGTCGCTTTGGATTAGTCGGATAAAACTCTGGTAAAACAGATAATAAGTAAATAAATAAAAAAACATCAAATGATCCACACCTGAAGACTGTGATCCAAATTTAAAAATAAAGACAGCAATGATTTGCAAATCCTTTTTAAAACAGAACAGTACAAAGACCAAAAATGTATTGTTTATATCTCTATTATCTTTAAGAAAATATTATACAGGTTCTTTGTTACAGCAGTGTATTAAAAGTTCCAGTTTATGCTACTTTTAAAATGATTTTAGTATGGGTGTTCCTTAAACTGTTTACCTGTTTACCATATTTCTCCAAACCTCTCATCCTATCCCTTCCACAGTTTTCCTAATTCTTTACCTCTTTCCCATCTCTCCATCCTTCTCTATTTCATACGATGCCACTGGGTAATCATATTCTTAATCAAGTTATCAACCCAATAAAAGCATCTTGCATTGACAGACCGCTGGGATCAGATTATTTTTGACTGGACGTGAGTCACGTCTGCGTTAAGTTAATGAGAGATTGGAAACCAAATACAGATGCCCTGATGAAAGCCACAGCGGCACCATTAGTTTTTACGACAGCCCCCTAAACGAGGAGTAAGGAACGAATGTATGGAGCGTTTTTATTTACCCAGGTTGGAGATCAGAATTAGTTTTTGGTGGTAATTATTAAGGATAGGCTATAGGCTGAGAAAACTGATCCCAGATCAGTGTAAAATAATGAAAGAGTATTTGCTCTCCATATGTTGTTACAGTGGTCGTCTGTACTGTTAATATTGTTTCTATTAAATACAGTAACACCCAAACATCCGCCCAGCATCAAGTGTGTGTGTGTGTGTGTGTGTGAGAGAGTAATTGTAAAAACATGTTTTTGAGATTTTAGCCCCTTTGGCAGCATTATAACTGAATGTTTTCTTGGATGTGTCTGTGTACATTTTGCCCATGTAAATTTAGGCAACTTATCATATTCTTCATAGCAGATCCTTACAAAATCTCAACTGCATCTTCAAATCCCTTTAATGATTTTCAACAGGGATTAAACCTGGGCTGGAGCTGGGCCACTCAAAGACAGTCAGAGACTTGACCTGAAGTCACTCCAGTGTTGTTTTGGTTGAATGCTTTAGGTTGTCAACCGCTATAAAAAGTAAATTGTATATACACAAGTATTCAAAAGTTATGGTCCAGCTCCTACAGACTTGTAACAATCTGTTGTTTGTTTAGGAAGTAATTTATAATTGATTTTTTTTATCTTAACGTGACACACAGTTAAAGTTATTACTTGATTAAATTTAGATTAAATTAAATTACATTAGATTCAACTGTAATGTCATTGTGCCAAGTATGGATACAGAGGCAATGAAATGTGGTTATAATCTAATCAGAAGTGCAATACAGTACTGTTTACAATTAACAAAGAATTATTTTTAAATACAAACATTCATACATTTTTGGATCTTGTTTGGTGACTCACATTCACATATTAAACATAATTTTATGTCTTTAGTTTTTTTATGTTAAACTGATCCACAGTTGAAGTATGTGATGCATCCAATTAAGTATAAAGGGAATGATCACCCAGGGGTGCCCAGGTGGATATTCCGCTTGCACACCAGCACTGAGTTTCTGAACTCCCCGGTTTGAACTCGGTGTTGCCACTGGTCGACTGGGTGCCATTTAGCGGGCATAATTGGCAGTGTCTGCAGCAGATATGGGAATGAACACCCACAGTTCCAAAAAATGAAAGCTATCTGCCTAATATTGTGTAGGCACCCCATTATGGTCTAAAAAAGTTGGAACAGGTGCTAGTTTACCATTGTCTTACATTACCTTTGCTTGTAACAACATTTTGTAATTGTTTAAGAACTAAAAATGAGAAAATGTAGATGTAAAAGTAGCATGTAAAATTGTTTTCCAATATTAGTTTGCTCAGCAGTCCAGGCTCTTCGTTGTCGCATTTCGCATTATCACAAAGAGACAAACCTTGATCCATCCTTGCTCATAAACAACAAAGCTTTTCGTTAATGCCTCTTTTTAATCAATCATAATGGTTTGAAAAAACCCCAATAAAGATGATAGGTTGAACACAATCAAGATATTTATTTTTAATAAATTTTAATAGCATTTATCTACTGTCCCAACTTTTTTTTGGAATTATTATTTTTTTATTATTATTTTAATAGCATTTATCTACGGTCCCAACTTTTTGGAATTATTTATTTATTATTATTATTTTAATAGCATTTATCTACGACCCCAACTTTTTTGGAATTATTATTTTTTATTGTTTTAATAGAATTTTTCTACTGTCCCAACTTTTTTGAAATTATTAATTTTTTTATTGTTTTAATAAAAATTTTCTACTGTCCCAACTTTTTTTTTTGGAATTATTATTACTTTTTTAATTATTTTAATAGCATTTATCTACAGTCTCAACTTTATTGGAATTATTTTTTATTATCTAAATAGCATTTATCTACTGTCCCAACTTCTTTTTGGAATGATTATTTTTTTATTATTATTATTTTAATAGCATTTATCTACTGTCCCAACTTTTTTTTGGAATTATTATTTTATTATTATTATTTTAATAGCAATTATCTACGGTCCCAACTTTTTTGAAATTATTTTTTTATTATTATTATTTTAATAGCATTTATCTACTGTCCCAACTTTTTTTTGGAATTATTATTTTATTATTATTATTTTAATAGCATTTATCTACAACCCCAACTTTTTTGAAATTATTTTTTTATTATTATTATTTTAATAGCATTTATCTACAGTCCCAACTTTTTTGGAATTATTATTTTTTATTATTTTAATAGCATTTATCTACAGTCCCAACTTTTTTAGAATTATTATTTTTTATTATTATTTTCATAGCATTTATCTACAGTCCCAACCTTTTTGGAATTATTATTATCTTTTATTATTTTAATAGCATTTATCTACGGCCCCACCTTTTTTTTGAATTATTATTTTTTTATTATTATTTTAATAGCATTTATCTACTTTGTTTTGGAATTATTATTTTTTATTATTATTTTAATTGCATTTATCTACGGTCCCAACTTTTTTGGATTTTTTTATTATTATTATTTTAACAGCATTTATCTATGGTCCCAACTTTTTGGAATTCATTTTTTAACAATTATTTTAATACCATTTATCTGCAGTCCCAACTTTTTTGGAATTTTTTAAAATTATTATTATTATTTTTAATTATTATTTTATCTACGGTCCCAACTTTTTTTTTTTTTTTTTTTTTTTTTTTAATAGCATTTATCTACAGTCCCTTTTTTGAATTATTTTTTTAATTTATTATAATAGCATTCATCTTCTTTTTAATTTATTTTAATTAATTTTTTAAAAATTTGCTCACAGTGGAAACAAAGTTAATGCACTTTCTGTACTAATCAGTGCTAACGGCGACTGGTGCGACCACGAGTTTAGTCCGATTGATCAGAGTAACAGATGCTAGTTAAATCAAGCCAAACAAAGAAACTGGTGTTAATGTGCTTCTATAATAAAAGCCTCTTTGAGTAACAGTGACAGGTTATGTGTGAAGCATGATTAATGAAAGAAGAATAAAGGGCTAAAAAGAGCATGCAGCAGCAGGAGAAAAAGGGAAGAGAAAAAGAATAGGGATGTTTGTGTCTGAGTTAAATTTGAGGACAAATTACTGTGGGCTTTAGTAGTGAAGAAAAGCCAGATTTGTAGTCGGCGGTGTCTCCCGCTGTTTGCTCTGTCCATTAGAAGGAAATGAGCAGATGGTGGCCTAAGCTTGTCCTTTTTCAATTTCTCCCTGTCTCTGTCTCTTCCTCTGTCCCTCTGTCTATGCTCTCTGTCTCAGTTCATCTTTTTGTCTTAGTCTACATGCCCTCTCATTCCAATTCGCTCACGTCTGCTGTTGAGCTGCTTTTTCTGTCTACATTTAATTTCTCTGTCTGTCTGTCTGTCTGTCTGTCTGTCTGTCTGTCTGTCTGTCTGTCTGTCTGTCTGTCTCTTTCTTGTCCTTCTGTGCTTTTACTTGTCATTTTCACTGTTGCTTTCTGTTGCATATTTTCCATTTATATTCATTCATTCATTGTCTGTTTTACCACCGCTTCATCCTATTCATGGTCATGATGGGTTCACTGGGCAAAAGGCAGGAAACACCCGGACAGGCCAGTCCATCATTGAGCAAACACACATTCCTTTTACACTGATCAGCCATAACATTAAACCACCTCCTTGTTTCTACACTCACTGTCCATTTCATCAACTCCACTTACTCTATAGAAACACTTTGTAGTTCTACAATTACTGACTGTAGCCATCTGTTTCTCTACATACCTTTTTAACCGTTCTTCAATGGTCAGGACCCCCACAGGACCACCACAGAACAGGTATTATTTGGGTGGTGGATCATTCTCAGCACTGCAGTGACACTGACATGGTGGTGGTGTGTTAGTGTGTGTTGTGCTGGTATGAGTGGATAAGACACAGCAGCGCTGCTGGAGTTTTTAAATACCGTGTACACTCACTGTCCACTCTATTAGACACTCCTACCTTGTTGGTCCACCTTGTAGATGTAAAGTCAGAGACGGTCACTCATCTATTGCTGCTGTTTGAGTTGGTCATCTTCTAGACCTTCATCAGTGGTCACAGGACGCTGCCCACGTGGTGCTGTTGGCTGGATATTTTTGGTTGGTGGACTATTCTCAGTCCAGCAATGACAGTGAGGTGTTTAAAAACTTCAGCAGCGCTGCTGTGTCTGATCCACTCATACCAGCACAACACACACTAACACACCACCACCATGTCAGTGTCACTGCAGTGCTGAGAATAATCCACCACCCAAATAATACCTGCTCTGTAGTGGTCCTGGCAGAGTCCTGACCATTGAAGAACAGCATGAAAGGGGGCTAACAAAGCATGCAGAGAAACAGGTGGACTACAGTCAGTAATTGTAGAACTACAAAGTATGGTAAGTGGAACTGATAAAATGGACAGTGAGTATATATATATATATATATATATATATATATACAGTGTATCACAAAAGTGAGTACACCCCTCACATTTCTGCAAATATTTCATTATATCTTTTCATGGGACAACACTATAGACATGAAACTTGGATATAACTTAGAGTAGTCAGTGTACAACTTGTATAGCAGTGTAGATTTACTGTCTTCTGAAAATAACTCAACACACAGCCATTAATGTCTAAATACCTGGCAACATAAGTGAGTACACCCCACAGTGAACATGTCCAAATTGTGCCCAAATGTGTCGTTGCCCCTCCCTGGTGTCATGTGTCAAGGTCCCAGGTGTAAATGGGGGGCAGGGCTGTTAAATTTGGTGTTTTGGGTACAATTCTCTCATACTGGCCACTGGATATTCAACATGGCACCTCATGGCAAAGAACACTCTGAGGATGTGAGAAATAGAATTGTTGCTCTCCACAAAGATGGCCTGGGCTATAAGAAGATTGCTAACACCCTGAAACTGAGCTACAGCATGGTGGCCAAGGTCATACAGCGGTTTTCCAGGACAGGTTCCACTCGGAACAGGCTTTGCCAGGGTCGACCAAAGAAGTTGAGTCCACGTGTTCGGCGTCATATCCAGAGGTTGGCTTTAAAAAATAGACACATGAGTGCTGCCAGCATTGCTGCAGAGGTTGAAGACGTGGGAGGTCAGCCTGTCAGTGCTCAGACCATACGCCGCACACTGCATCAACTCGGTCTGCATGGTCGTCACCCCAGAAGGAAGCTGACGCACAAGAAAGCCCGCAAACAGTTTGCTGAAGACAAGCAGTCCAAGAACATGGATTACTGGAATGCCCTGTGGTCTGACGAGACCAAGATAAACTTGTTTGGCTCAGATGGTGTCCAGCATGTGTGGCGGCGCCCTGGTGAGAAGTACCAAGACAACTGTATCTTGCCTACAGTCAAGCATGGTGGTGGTAGCATCATGGTCTTGGGCTGCATGAGTGTTGCTGGCACTGGGGAGCTGCAGTTCATTGAGGGAAACATGAATTCCAACATGTACTGTGACATTCTGAAACAGAGCATGATCCCCTCCCTTCGAAAACTGGGCCTCATGGCAGTTTTACAACAGGATTACGACCCCAAACACAACCTCCAAGATGACAACTGCCTTGCTGAGGAAGCTGAAGGTAAAGGTGATGGACTAAACCCAATTGAGCACCTGTGGCACATCCTCAAGTGGAAGGTGGAGGAGTTCAAGGTGTCTAACATCCACCAGCTCCGTGATGTCATCATGGAGGAGTGGAAGAGGATTCCAGTAGCAACCTGTGCAGCTCTGGTGAATTCCATGCCCAGGAGGGTTAAGGCAGTGCTGGATAATAATGGTGGTCACACAAAATATTGACACTTTGGGCACAATTTGGACATGTTCACTGTGGGGTGTACTCACTTATGTTGCCAGCCATTTAGACATTAATGGCTGTGTGTTGAGTTATTTTCAGAAGACAGTAAATCTACACTGCTATACAAGTTGTACACTGACTACTCTAACTTATATCCAAGTTTTATTTCTATAGTGTTGTCCCATGAAAAGATATAATAAAATATTTGCAGAAATGTGAGGGGTGTACTCACTTTTGTGATACACTGTATATATACAGTGTATCACAAAAGTGAGTACACCCCTCACATTTCTGCAGATATTTAAGTATATCTTTTCATGGGACAACACTGACAAAATGACACTTTGACACAATGAAAAGTAGTCTGTGTGCAGCTTATATAACAGTGTAAATTTATTCTTCCCTCAAAATAACTCAATATACAGCCATTAATGTCTAAACCACCGGCAACAAAAGTGAGTACACCCCTTAGTGAAAGTTCCTGAAGTGTCAATATTTTGTGTGGCCACCATTATTTTCCAGAACTGCCTTAACTCTCCTTGGCATGGAGTTTACCAGAGCTTCACAGGTTGCCACTGGAATGCTTTTCCACTCCTCCATGATGACATCACGGAGCTGGCGGATATTCGAGACTTTGCGCTCCTCCACCTTCCGCTTGAGGATGCCCCAAAGATGTTCTATTGGGTTTAGGTCTGGAGACATGCTTGGCCAGTCCATCACCTTTACCCTCAGCCTCTTCAATAAAGCAGTGGTCGTCTTAGAGGTGTGTTTGGGGTCATTATCATGCTGGAACACTGCCCTGCGACCCAGTTTCCGGAGGGAGGGGATCATGCTCTGCTTCAGTATTTCACAGTACATATTGGAGTTCATGTGTCCCTCAATGAAATGTAACTCCCCAACACCTGCTGCACTCATGCAGCCCCAGACCATGGCATTCCCACCACCATGCTTGACTGTAGGCATGACACACTTATCTTTGTACTCCTCACCTGATTGCCGCCACACATGCTTGAGACCATCTGAACCAAACAAATTAAACTTGGTCTCATCAGACCATAGGACATGGTTCCAGTAATCCATGTCCTTTGTTGACATGTCTTCAGCAAACTGTTTGCGGGCTTTCTTGTGTAGAGACTTCAGAAGAGGCTTCCTTCTGGGGTGACAGCCATGCAGACCAATTTGATGTAGTGTGCGGCGTATGGTCTGAGCACTGACAGGCTGACCCCCCACCTTTTCAATCTCTGCAGCAATGCTAACAGCACTCCTGCGCCTATCTTTCAAAGACAGCAGTTGGATGTGATGCTGAGCACGTGCACTCAGCTTCTTTGGACGACCAACGCGAGGTCTGTTCTGAGTGGACCCTGCTCTTTTAAAACGCTGGATGATCTTGGCCACTGTGCTGCAGCTCAGTTTCAGGGTGTTGGCAATCTTCTTGTAGCCTTGGCCATCTTCATATAGCGCAACAATTCGTCTTTTAAGATCCTCAGAGAGTTCTTTGCCATGAGGTGCCATGTTGGAACTTTCAGTGACCAGTATGAGAGAGTGTGAGAGCTGTACTACTAAATTGAACACACCTGCTCCCTATGCACACCTGAGACCTAGTAACACTAACAAATCACATGACATTTTGGAGGGAAAATGACAAGCAGTGCTCAATTTGGACATTTAGGGGTGTAGTCTCTTAGGGGTGTACTCACTTTTGTTGCCGGTTGTTTAGACATTAATGGCTGTATATTGAGTTATTTTGAGGGAAGAATAAATTTACGCTGTTATATAAGCTGCACACAGACTACTTTTCATTGTGTCAAAGTGTCATTTTGTCAGTGTTGTCCCATGAAAAGATATACTTAAATATCTGCAGAAATGTGAGGGGTGTACTCACTTTTGTGATACACTGTATATACTGTATATATATATATGTATAAATAAATAATTATGTTATGCTTTCAGGTAAGGTCCTTCTGTGTTGTCATATTGGCTGTCAGAGTGGGCACGGAGGCGCACATGCTTGATATGTCTGTTTCTTTTAATTGTGCCTTATAGAAGTTAATTCCTTTCAGGTTTTTCTATATAGAGTAAAGGCCGCTATTGATCATCAGGGTGCCAATCCTTAATCGGTTGAAAAATTCTGACCCACTGTCTGGCAATTATCCTCCCCCTACACCCAAGGGAACCCTTAGAACCAACCGTGACCAGCAATACATGAGCGACGTGGTCGGCAGGAGTGGAGTGTAACACAGAACGACGAACGTTTTTTATTTTTCATGTGTCTTTCAGTTTCTCCATCACTCCTGTCTTTTGTCTGTCAATGCTTGTTTTATTATCTAGTTCTGTTGCTTCTTTTTGGTTCTTTTCAGTTGTTATTTTCATATTCTGTCATTTTATTCTGTCACTGACCATTTCTCTTTCCCTGATTCATTACCTCCTTCTGTATTTCTTTCCTTCTGTCACTTGTCTCCATTTCGCTCCGTCCCTCCCTCCCTCCAGCGTGTCCTTATTGTCCATTAATCTCTCTCCTCACAGTCTGGCCGAGCACAAAGCTGACAGCGAATGCCCGGGGGACGACAGCGAAAACAAGCCGGTCCAGCTGTCAGGAGGCGGCGAGGAGACGTCGGTCCATGAACACACACATGCACGCGAAGTCACCCAGCAATTAAACAGAGCGGCGGTAGTGTTGGGTAACAATAAATACTCATTAGGGAGCAGTTGAATAGAGAGATGGTGGAATGTGACAGAGATGTCTGAACAGTGTCCACCATCAGCTGCTTTGTGTACTGCTGAGAAGGAGCGGAATGGATTTGAACACCCCCTTCTGTGGACATGGTGTAGGCTTTCACTGAGAGGATGAGGGATCAGAGATGTTGAGATGTTTTCTGATTGTCCTAAGTGTTATGTCCATCAGGACTCGCTGCTTCTGAGAGGGTCAGTCCTAAAAAACTACAATATTGTGGGTCATTCAAACTTACGGTGTGACTATCCTGTGTCGGGACATTGTTTCACATTGAACTTATTTATTAAACTTATTTATTGACATTATTTTCACATTATTTTATATTAAACTTTATATTATACTCTATATTTCTATATTATTGCACATACATTTGCACAGTACTTCATAATAAAATAAAGAGATATCTTTAGTTATATAACTGATTGATCAGTCTGTCTGTCTTTCTGTCTATATAACTATCATCTATGGATTAACTGGTCTATCTATCTATCTATCTATCTATCTATCTATCTATCTATCTATCTATCTATCTATCTATCTATCTATCTATCATCTATAGGTTGATTGGTTGGTCTGTCTGTCTTTCTGTCTATCTATCTGTCTATCTATCATCAATGGATTGATTGGTCGACCTATCAATCGATCGATCAATTGGTCTGTCTGTCTGTCTGTCTGTCTGTCTGTCTGTCTGTCTGTCTGTCTGTCTATCTATCTATCTATCTATCTATCTATATCGATTGATTGGTCTGTCAGTCTGTCTATCTATCATCTCTCAATTGACTGGTCGGTCTGTCTGTCTGCCTTTCTGTCTATCTATCTGTCTATCTATCATCAATGGATTGATTGGTCTTTCTGTCTGTCTATCTATCGATTGATTGGTCTGTCTGTCTATCTATCAATTGATTGGTCTATCTGTGTCTGTCTATCTATCTGTCTATCTATCATTAATGGATTGATTGGTCAGTCTGTCTGTCTTTCTATCTATCATCTATAGGTTGATTGGTCTATCTATCTGTCTGTCTGTCTGTCTATCTATCTATCTATCTATCTATCTATCTATCTATCTATCTATCTATCTATCTATCTATCATCTATCAATTGATTGGTTGGTCTGTCTGTGTCTTTCTGTCTATCTATCTGTCTATCTATCATCAATGGATTGATTGGTCTGTCTGTCTGTCTATCTATCATCTATTGGTTGATTGGTCAGTCAGTCTGTCTGTCTGTCTGTCTGTCTGTCTGTCTGTCTGTCTATCGATTGATTGGTCTGTCTGTCTGTCTATCTATCATCTATCGATTGATTGGTCGGTCTGTCTGTCTTTCTATCTATCATCTATCGGTTGATTCTAACTGAGGAGTTCAGAATCTTGACGCTGGTGTGCTAGCGGAATATCCCGTTGTGCCACCTGGGCGCCCACTTGCATGTCGTTAGACTGTGGGAGGAAACCCACTCAGACGAGGGGAGAACATGCAAACTCCACACAGAAAGGACCCGGACTGCTCCAGCTGGAAATCGAACCCAGGACCTTCTTGCTGTGAGGCGACAGTGACACCCTCCGAAAAAAGCTAATAAATGTAAACTAATGCACACTTGAGTCAAGAGAGCATTTCCAAGCATTTTGTGTACTCACTAACATCTGTTTTTTGTATTAGATCAGAGTGGATTGAATGTCTCCCCTTAGTAAAGACTGTTTAGGTTTTAATTGGGAAGATAAGGTGACTATGAGCTTGTGATTTCATCCAAGCGTCCCTCAGGACTCGCTGCATCTGGAGTGCCAGTACCGTTCCCAGCTGGTTCAGTATTTTAGCTGCAATATTTAATGCTTCCTAAGTACTGAGTGATTTAGGTGTATGGTAGTAAATGTATGCATCACAGCACAGGCATTCATTTAACAGAAATGTAGCCATCAGAGTCTCTTCTATTGTCTTTTTAATCTTTATAGTTCAGTTTTTATTCCTTCTGTTGTTGCTTCACTGTGTTATTTTGCTACTGTGTGTCATTTGCGTAATTAAAAATGTATAACTGTGTATTAAATGTTTATGTGTATTAAATGTTTACATTTTCTGTGTATTTCTGTGTATTAAATGTTTACATTTTCTTCTGCCAGAATACAATTACTTAGAGATTTCTTTTCCTTGTGAAGTGAGTTTTAGAGCATTTAAATACTTAAAGTTACAGTGGTACCTTGTAACTTAACGTCGCCTAAACTCAAAATCTTTGAAACTCAACTCCCTTCGTCAAGAAATTTGTACCCTTGAACTATTGTACCCTTAATTTCAAATTAACAATGAACAGTCACTTTGTTCAGTGCTCGGCTTGAGTGGTGCGGTTAAACGTCATCAAAGTGTGCATATGAGACGAATCTGCATTTGTGTGGAATAACCATCAAATCCAGTCTGAAAGCTCCACATGTATCTGTGTTTATCTGAATTTTTTTCTCACTGTTTCACTTTTAAACTTGTGTTATAGCTCGGGGTGCTGAGAAATTATAAGAAACAGCTTTTTATTTCAGTGTTTTTATATTACATTTGTGTTATTTTCAGTGTATAAGTGTCAAAAACAACCCCCATTATTTTACATTAGCCTAAAATATATGCAGTTCCACGGGACCATGAAACGCATTAACAGATTTCCCAAACATCCTTATGGAAAAAAAATACCTTGAAACTCAACGTGTTTTTTTTTTTTTTTTTATATTTTGTTTATGCATTTTCTCCCCTTTTTCTCCCGACTTTTTAGCGCGTCCAATTGCCCGATTTTGCTCCTCTCCACTAATGCCGACCCCCGCTCTGATTGAGGAGAACGAAGCTAACTCACGCCCCCTCCGACATGTAGGCAGCAGCTGTATGCATTTTGTCACCTCTACTAGGCGAGTGCATATATGCGAATCAGCCCTGTGCACGGAGAGACATACCCTGATCCACACTCTCTCCCCACCGCTGTGCAGGCACCATCAATCAGCCAGCAGAAGTCGTAGTGCATCAGTTACGAGGAGTCCCTATACGGCTTAATACCCCACCCCTAAATGAACAACAGGCCAATCGTTGTTCATGTGGCCGCTCAGCCCAGCCGGATGGCAGAGCTGAGATTCGATACGATGTATTCGAGATCCCAGCTCTGGTATGCTAGCGTGTGTTTTTACCGTCTTTTGAACTCAACGCCACACCCAGAACCAATTGTCGTTGAGTTTCAAGGTACTACTGTATTTTAAATTTTCCTTTGGCCACATGCCTTCCGGTTTTTTCCCACCTACAAAATTAAACATGTAGAAATTTACCTGGCTACTGTTAATTACTTTTAGGTATGTGTGAATATGTTTGTCATACCTTGTAATGGAGAGCACCCTATCCAGGGTGTATTCAAATGTCTGCTCCTAATAGCCTTTAAGTATAAATTGCTGCTCTAGTGCATTCCTGCTGTCATTCCAGTGTTTCCATGTGGTGTCAACCCACCATGACCCTGACCAGGAATTTATTTATTTATTTTTGCAATCTTTTCCCCAATTTGTTCCCTATTCTAGTTGTATCCAATTACCCTGATTGCATTGCGCTTCCTCTGTCCCTATACTACCCCCCACTGAGTTCATATGTGGATCAGCTTTGTGTACAGAGAGCCACACCCTGTCCACATTATACCCTGACTATCAATCAGCCAGCAGAGGTCATAGCTGCATCAGTTATGAGGAACCCTGGTCCGGCTTTCCCACCCTGTGTGAACAACAAGAGATTTGAAACGATGTATTTGAAATCTTAGCTCTGAGCCATTAATTATTTCTGAAAGCAAATAATTATTTACATAATAATAAAATTGAATTACTAATTTTGTATTTTGGGTGCTCGGGTGATGCAGAAGTCTATTATGCTCTGTAAGATTTGGGTTCAAATTTCAGCGGTGTTATTGACCGACTGAGCATCTACACAGACATGATTGGCTATGTCTGAGGGATGGGATAGCTAAAGCCCTGCAATGGATTATGTCCTGTCCAGGGTATGCTCTACACCCAGTGTTTCCAGTGAAACCGGTTCTGCCACAACACTGACCAGGACACAATAGTTGATATAATAAAACTAAATTGGCCGCTCAAGTGGTGCAGCAGTACAACACGCTAGCACACCAGAGCTGGCATTTTGAACTTGCCGGTTCGAAACTCATTGCTGCCACTCGGCTGGGCTGGGTGGTCATATGAACAATGATTGGCTTGTTGTTCATACAGGGAGGGAGCTGGATAGGGACCTCTTAGCTGATGCAATTACGACCTCTGCTGGCTGATTGATGACATTGAGGGATAACGTGATCAGGGTGTGGCTCTCCGTACACAAGGCTGATTCGCATATGAACTCGCCGCACACAGGTGTAAAGATGCAGTCGGCTACTGCGCACGTGTCAGAGGGGGCGTGTGTTAGTTCGCTCTCCTCAATCAGGGCGGGGGTCAGCACCAGTAGAGAGGAAGCATAGCGCAATTGGGTAAAAAAAATGGATGCGCTAAAGATCGAGAACAAATGCAAAATAAATGAATAAATAAATTTTTATTTTTTTTCAATCCAAAAATGAAATATTTGGCTATACCCCAAACCCTTGATTGTACTCCTGTAGGAAATATGATTTTTTTCAAAGCAGTCTGAATAAAAAAACCTTTTTATTAGTAACTAATTATTAACTATTTACTACTATTAAATTCTTAATTACTTACTAATTATAACTATTACTTAATAATAACTTTAATATTTTTTTCAGTGCAATTTTATATTATTTTCTTCTTAATTAGTATACTTAATATGTATTTAAATGTATGTATTCAATTTAACCTACCGCCATGCTAACCCCCCCCTTCCTGCATTTAACCACAGCGTATGTAAAAATGATTTTACTCAGACCAGATCCTGTCAGATTGAAGAAGAAAATGGCATTAAGCAGTTCTTTTGTCAGGTTCATTAGCACTGGAGTCAGGAAACTCTGAGCTAAGCTTAGTGTTTTTTCAGCAACTGCCAGGAAACCTAAAGTCAGGAAATGTTAAGTATGTGGTAAATAACTCTATTTAAGTCCAGATCCATTAATGGTCCCTTTTGGAATTCACACTTTAGCCTGAGAAGCTCTGAGGCCGCGCTGCTTTTAACCTTTCTCTTTAGCCGGGAAGAGAGAAACAGTAAAGGTTGATCAAAGTAAACACTCTTGGATGGAGAGCACTCAATTTCCCAGCATTTCCTGTGTCAAAAAGCAGCCCAACCCTTCACGAACGAGACTCAATTTCATGGCACATTATCCCCGCACCGTTTTTCTTTTTCCCCAAACACTCGGCTCTTTTTCTTTCATCACTAAGAGCAAGAAAGAGCAGCATGAATTAGTAATGGCCGAGAAGGGGCTAAAAGCTGTACGCTCCTCTCTTTGCCCTTTCATTATCCGCCTGTGAGCCCGGTCCTCATCCCTTCTTCACACTCATTTAGATAACACATCCTCCGAACTTACCTCAGCCGCCAGACGCCTCTGAACGCAACAGCTAACACGCCCGCTAATGCATAATATCCCCTTTCTGATTCGATTACATTAGCCTTATCTTCCTGCTCCATTGTGGCTGGACGTATCGTTAACTGCATTGGTGTTACACATTTGTTTTGTCACACAGTCTGTACTAATGCTTAATGACGCCTTTCAGGGAGCTTTACAGTAATTGGTGTACTGTAAGAGGCATATGTTCGCAGCCCCTGGTGTTAATTGTCCTTCACTGTAGCTACAGATGCTACTCAATAAGCCGGCTGTCTATACGATCTTGGGAAAACAGGAATCGTCTGACTAGACGACCTTCTTCCATTGTTACGTTATTCAGGGGCTTTTCATGTTGGACAGGAGTTAACATGGGCACATGGACTGGTCCACAACTACACAGCTCTATACATTCACCTCATTACCAGTATTAAACGTATCTGCAATTTAAGCCACACGGATGCTATAGCTTCATGTCCTTTGGCACTGAAGAATCTTGGCCAACCAAAAACCTGGTGGTTTGTGGCCTGTCCCTCCTCGGACCACTGTTGGTAGGAAATCACCCCTTCTGTGATTTAGTTACAGTCACCCAGTCGGCCAAATCTGGCCGTAATGATTTAGTCCTTTTCAGTCTATCAGGTCTATATGTTGATCATATCTGCTCCATTCAACATGTAAATTATGAGTAACTAACATCAGTCCAACATTTAACATCAATCAAATTGTTATGATATTAACATTGCCATGCACATTTTAAGTTATTGTTTTAATTTTTATTAAAATTTTTTGTGGTCCTAATGTTTTGGCTCATCAGAGTATATACAGTGGTGTGAAAAAGTGTTTGCCCCCTTCCTGATTTTCAGTTTTTTTGCATGTTTGTCACACTTAAGTGTTTCGGAACATCAAACCAATTTAAATATTAGTCAAAGACAACACAAGTAATCACAAAATGCAATTTGTAAATGAAGGTGTTTATTATTAAGGGAGAAAAAAAATCCAAACCTACATGGCCCTGTGTGAAAAAGTGATTGCCCCCTAAACCTAATAACTGGTTGGGCCACCCTTAGCAGCAACAACTGCAACCAAGCGTTTGCGATAACTTGCAATGAGTCTTTTACAGCGTTCTGGAGGAATTTTGGCCTGCTCATCTTTGCAGAATTGTTGTAATTCAGTTACATTAGAGGGTTTTCGAGCATGAACGGCCTTTTTAAGGTCATACCACAGCATCTCAATAGGATGCAGGTCAGGACTTTGACTAGGCCACTCCAAAGTCTTCATTTTGTTTTTCTTCAGCCATTCAGAGGTGGACTTGCTGGTGTGTTTTGGATCATTGTCCTGCTGCAGAACCCAAGTTCGTTTCAGCTTGAGGTCACGAACAGATGGTCGGACATTCTCCTTCAGGATCTTTTGGTAGACAGCAGAATTCATAGTTCCATTTATCACAGCAAGTCTTCCAGGTCCTGACGCAGCAAAACAGCCCCAGACCATCACACTACCACCACCATATTTTACTGTTGGTATAATGTTCTTTTTCTGAAATGCAGTGTTACTTTTACGCCAGATGTAATGGGACACAAACCTTCCAAAGAGTTCAACTTTTGTCTCATCGGTCCACAGAATGTTTTCCCAAAAGTCTTGGGGATCATCAAGATGTGTTTTGGACGAGCTTTAATGTTCTTTTTGCTCAGCAGTGGTTTTCTTCTTGGAACTCTGCCATGCAGGCCATTTTTGCCCAGTCTCTTTCTGATGGTGGAGGCATGAACTCTGACCTTAACTGAGGCAAGTGAGGCCTGCAGTTCTTTGGACGTTGTTGTGGGGTCTTTTGTGACCTCTTGGATGAGTCGTCGCTGCGCTCTTGCGGTAATTTTGGGTGGCCGGCCACTCCTGGGAAGGTTCACCACTGTTCCATGTCTTCGCCATTTGTGGATAATGGCTCTCACTGTGGTTCGCTGGATTCCCAAAGCTTTGGAAATGGCTTTATAACCCTTTCCAGACTGATAGATCTCAATTACTTTCTTTCTCAATTGTTCCTGAATTTCTTTGGATCTCGGCATGATGTGTAGCTTTTAAGGATCTTTTGGTGGACTTCACTTTGTCAGGCAGGTCCTATTTAAGTGATGTCTTGATTGAGAACAGGTGTGGCAATAATCAGGCCTGGGTGTGGCTAGAGACAATGTACTCAGGTGTGATAAACCACAGTTACAGTACGTTTTAACAAGGGGGGCAATCACTTTTTCACACAGGGCCATGAAGGTTTGGATTTTTTTTCTCCCTTAATAATTAACACCTTCATTTAAAAATTGCATTTTGTGTTTACTTGTGTTGTCTTTGACTAATATTTAAATTGATTTGATGTTCCGAAACACTTAAGTGTGACAAACATGCAAAAAAACAGGAAATGAGGAAGGGGGCAAACACTTTTTCACACCACTGTATACAGTGATACCTCAATTTAACAGACTAAAAGTGGGGAGCACTGGTCCGTAAAGTGCGATTGTTTTTCAGAGGGTGTGGCAATATACGAAAACATATCCACAAAAGTGCTAAACATGCACATATTACATGCACATAAACAGTAACATGAACAACATAAATAGATATGTAACTATGTCATGTAAAACCTGTAAATAAATATTGATATAAAATTGGTTTACTGTACTACCGGGGAGAAATTTAATTCACCTTGTGTGGTGGGGGAGATTGTATAGTGGCGAGTATCTATTATTCTAAGTCTGAAGCACTGCTAGAGGCTACTGGAGCAGCGCTGGTGCATAACTAAGCACAAGAACTTGCAAAAATGAAGCATAAAACACAAAGAAAAGGCGAGAACAAAGCGAGCCTGCCAACAAAATAAAGCCTATCACTCATGTAAACAAAGAGACCTGCGCTGGCTAGTGGACAATTACTGAACTCCTGGTGTTGGTACACTTCTCCCGGGAATTTGGACATCTGACAGGATGTCTGGTTTTCCAGATTTTGTCCATTAAATCCAAAATCTGCTTAATGGAGGTCTGTTAAATCGAGGTTCTAGTGTACAGTAATTAGAATTTCTTGAATTTTTATTGTGAGTTTCTACAAACTTCAGCTATTAGAAACAAGCATTGTGTGAAAATTCTACAAAGCTCTGTTTAGATCTCAGAAAGCAGATGCTACATTTTCAAGTTTGGAATGTCACTTGGAGACATTTCTAAGCAATTTCAAGTTCCAAGATCATCTGTACATGGAACAGTGGGGGTTTTGCTTTTGCAAAGGTTATTAAAAAGCATTCTTCTGTCACCTAATGATGAGAGAAAATTTGTCAGGATAGTCTGACCTGCCTCATTATCATCATTACCACCGTCAAACCAAAACAAACAAACTTCTGAAACGGTCTTACTGTCCATGATAAAGCAAGATTTACATCAGCATGGGCGTAAGGAAGGCCGTACACGTTAGTTTGTTAAGTTTCCTGCTAAACCTTTCAGAGAAGTCCCAAGGCTGGCATGATCAACAGTACTGTAAAAACCTATTTGCCCCTCACATAAAATGCAGCTTTTAAGCGATTATTCCATTTACAGAAGATAAAGATTTATTAAAAACCTATATCAGTTACTGTCTAAATTTCTTTTTTAAGTTTATAAGCATTTTTTGAAATAAAATAAAATCTGCTGGGTCAAAACTATACTTACATTAACTAAATATCTGGTTATGTTACTCTTAGTTTTTTTATTTTCTATTTTATTTTTGCATTTTCTCCCAATTTGGCGTAGTCAAGTTGTGTTCTGCTGTTGGGGGATCCCTGATTGCAGTCGAGGGTGATATATTGCACTCTGCACACGTGCCTCTCTATCTGCCAGTCAGGGTCCTTACACAGCGTTTGAAGACCCCACCCACATCCCTCCCCGAAGGCTCTGCCAATAATACCTGCTAGATGGCATCCAGACGACCAGTGGCAATAACGAGTTTTGAACGGAGGAGTTCAGAATCTCGGCGCTGGTGTGCTAGCGGAATATCCATCCGCTTTTTAAAGTTACTTTTACTTTTATCAGCTGCTTTTGATATCCATTAACAAGCTTTGGCACAACTAGAGTTGGATCTTTCATCACTCTACTTGGCAAATTTAATACAGTTAAATCAAATCTGGTGGTTTTCTGGCACATGGTTGACTTTTCAAGAAAAAAAAATCCACATATTTTGATAGAGTTAAGGTCAGGACATGCTAGAACATCAGAGCTGACATCTCAATCTCGTGAGTTCAAATCTCAGCTGTGCTACCAGCAGGCTGGGCACCTACACGGACAACGATTGGCTCATCCATTGGGTTGGTTTCCAGAGGGAATTTCTCATAACTGATGCAATCACGACTTCTTCTGGCTGCTTGATGGAGCTTGCATCAGAGGCGAGGGATAATGGGGATCAGTGTGTGACTCTCCATGCGCCAGACCGAGCCCCGTATGAACTCGTTTTGTTACCTGCAGGTAAAAAGATGCAGTCGGCTAGTGCACACGTGTTGGAGGGGTTGTGTGTTAGTCACGGCTCTCCACAGGAGTGGAGGTCAGCAACGGTAGAGAGGAAGCGTAATGCAATCAAGTACAGTGTATCACAAAAGTGAGTACACCCCTCACATTTCTGCAAATATTTCATTATATCTTTTCATGGGACAACACTATAGACATGAAACTTGGATATAACTTAGAGTAGTCAGTGTACAACTTGTATAGCAGTGTAGATTTACTGTCTTCTGAAAATAACTCAACACACAGCCATTAATGTCTAAATAGCTGGCAACATAAGTGAGTACACCCCACAGTGAACATGTCCAAATTGTGCCCAAATGTGTCGTTGTCCCTCCCTGGTGTCATGTGTCAAGGTCCCAGGTGTAAATGGGGAGCAGGGCTGTTAAATTTGGTGTTTTGGGTACAATTCTCTCATACTGGCCACTGGATATTCAACATGGCACCTCATGGCAAAGAACTCTCTGAGGATGTGAGAAATAGAATTGTTGCTCTCCACAAAGATGGCCTGGGCTATAAGAAGATTGCTAACACCCTGAAACTGAGCTACAGCATGGTGGCCAAGGTCATACAGCGGTTTTCCAGGACAGGTTCCACTCGGAACAGGCTTCGCCAGGGTCGACCAAAGAAGTTGAGTCCACGTGTTCGGCGTCATAATCAGAGGTTGGCTTTAAAAAATAGACACATGAGTGCTGCCAGCATTGCTGCAGAGGTTGAAGACGTGGGAGGTCAGCCTGTCAGTGCTCAGACCATACGCCACACACTGCATCAACTCGGTCTGCATGGTCGTCATCCCAGAAGGAAGCTGATGCACAAGAAAGCCCGCAAACAGTTTGCTGAAGACAAGCAGTCCAAGAACATGGATTACTGGAATGCCCTGTGGTCTGACGAGACCAAGATAAACTTGTTTGGCTCAGATGGTGTCCAGCATGTGTGGCGGCGCCCTGGTGAGAAGTACCAAGACAACTGTATCTAGCCTACAGTCAAGCATGGTGGTGGTAGCATCATGGTCTTGGGCTGCATGAGTGTTGCTGATACTGGGGAGCTGCAGTTCATTGAGGAAAACATGAATTCCAACATGTACTGTGACATTCTGAAACAGAGCATGATCCCCTCCCTTCGAAAACTGGGCCTCATGGCAGTTTTCCAACAGGATAACGACCCCAAACACAACCTCCAAGATGACAACTGCCTTGCTGAGGAAGCTGAAGGTAAAGGTGATGGACTAAACTCAATTGAGCACCTGTGGCGCATCCTCAAGTGGAAGGTGGAGGAGTTCAAGGTGTCTAACATCCACCAGCTCCGTGATGTCATCATGGAGGAGTGGAAGAGGATTCCAGTAGCAACCTGTGCAGCTCTGGTGAATTCCATGCCCAGGAGGGTTAAGGCAGTGCTGTATAATAATGGTGGTCACACAAAATATTGACACTTTGGGCACAATTTGGACATGTTCACTGTGGGGTGTACTCACTTATGTTGCCAGCTATTTAGACATTAATGGCTGTGTGTTGAGTTATTTTTAGAAGACAGTAAATCTACACTGCTATACAAGCTGTACACTGACTACTCTAAGTTATATCCAAGTTTCATGTCTATAGTGTTGACCCATAAAAAGATATAATGAACTATTTGCAGAAATGTGAGGGGTGTACTCACTTTTGTGATACACTGTAATTGGATACGACCAGATTGGAAGAAAAATTGTGGAAAATACATATATAAATAAAAAGCTGATGTAGCTATTAACAACCTGTTTTGTCATTTATTTTAGGTCACTGTCCTTCTGGAACTCACTCACTCACTCACTTTCTTAACCGCTTATCCGATCAGGGTTGCGGGGGGTGCTGGGGCCTTTCCCAGCTTTTCAATGGGCACAAGGCACACAGTAACGCCCTGGATGGGGCGCCAGCCCATCGCAGGGCAGACACACATACACACACACATTCACCTATAGGGCAATTCAGTGTCTCCAATTAACCTGACTGTATGTTTTTGGACTGTGAGAGGAAACCGGAGCTCCTTGAGAAAACCCAAGCGGACACGGGGAGAACATGCAAACTCCACACAGAAAGGACCTGGACCTGGGCCTGGGGATCAAAATCAGGACCTTCTTGCTGTGAGACGACAATGCTACCCACCGAGCCACCGTGTCGCCCCCCTTCTGGAACCCACTCACTCACTCACTATCTTAACCGCTTATTTGATTAGGTTCACAGGGGGTGCTGGAGCCTATCCCAGCTATTCAATAGGCGCAAGGCACACAAGAACACCCTGGACGGGGCGCCAGTCCATCACAGGGCAGACACATATACACACACACACACACACATACACACACCCATTCACCTATAGGGCAATTCAGTGTCTCCAATTAACCTGACTGCATGTTTTTGGACTGTGAGAGGAAACTGGAGCTCCTGGAGAAAACCCACTCCGCACAAAAAGGACCCGGACCACCCAGCCTGGGGACTGAACCCAGGACCTTCTTGCTGTGAGGTGACAGTGCTACCCACCGTGCCGCCCCACTTCTGGAACTGTAATTCAAAAAATTAAAAGCTAACAAAATCAGATATAAATAGTATAGAAATAAACAACTACTGTACCAGTGAAAATCTAATCCAGGATAATATAACCATTGACAAAAGACGTGTAAAGCAAACCTTGTCTGTAAGGTGTGACCTGCTTTAAACCAGGTGAAAAAATACTTTATTATATATCAGATGGACACAACAAAAGTAATGACATGCCAGCATGCTCTAGTCAGGTATGATAATGGATTATGGAACAAATAATAACAATAATAATAACTTAGATGCAGGATATTTCATTAAAGAGGTTTGTATTGATTTCCTAACAGCCTACGACATACAATGCACAATATTAATCTCTACACTTTTATGTACACTTCTCATGTTCAGTTTCGTTATAATTGAACAGAATAATGACAAACAAAATATGGACAAGCTTCCTTTTAGAAGTTACACAAAAACACGTTTAAATGTCAGGTTGATATTTGAGTTAATAAAGAGTTAATAAACCCGAATCCAACTGGCCTCTCGTGGAGTAATGCTCATAGCTAAATGTAAAACAGCACAAAGGCTATAAAAGTGATCATCTGATGTGTTAGAGTCAGTTATGTGTGGATGGGTTAAATATCCTAAAAAAATGATCTCAGCATTTCAGTGAAGGTCCGGCATGAAGGTTAGTGGTTGTTTCTAGCCCCCGCAGTAGAAAAAAGGTAGGAACGTCATGCCCCGACTTCACGGAGAGGTACAATGAAACCATTGATTTCCGATGTCCATGACTGTTTCCTCGCTGTATTGTGTAGTCACCGACCCCGTGGGGTCCTTGAAATGTCTTCAGTCATTTAAAAGAATTGATTTTTTGGGATTATTCACACTTCTGCTTCCTTTGTCTTCGATCTGATTAATGTTTCTTTATGCCATGCTCAGTTTTTTCAATACATCACAGCAGACTTTAGAAAGAGCCGTCCATCTGCGGGCAAAAGCAGAAACTGTAATCAGTGTCTTTTTAAAAAGGTTTTACATTTAATAATGTTTTATTCATGCAGCAGTTCTCACATCCAAGGTCGAGATACATTTGTAATTACAAACATTACACAGTAAGAAAGAACACACAACCCCAAACTCACAGATTTCCAATAGCAGGTACGGAATTACAACCACTGAGGTGTCAGAGTTAGTGGTTAGGAATGTTATAAATGAACAATATTCAAGGTTTTATAACAAAAGCGTCTTGCAAAGAATAATCCTTCACTGACAAAACCAATTGCATATTCTTCTTCCAATAACTTAGCAGAGCATTACTGGAAGACTCCCTAATGAAAGGCATAATAGTCACAGTAACACAGTCCACACTGTAAAACATGATGATGGTAGCATGGCTGGTTATATTTTTGGTTGGTGGACTATTCTCAGTCCAGCAGTGACAGTGAGATGTTTAAAAACTCCTGCAGCGCTGCTGTGTCTGATCCACTTATACCAGCACAACACACACTAACACACCACCACCATGTCATTGTCACTGCAGTGCTGAGAATCATCCACCAAATAATACCTGCTCTGTAGTGGTCCTGGGAGAGTCCTGACCATTGAAGAACAGCATGAAAGGGGGCGAAAAAGGTATGTAGAGAAATAGATGGACTACAGTCAGTAATTGTAGAACTACAAAGTGTGTCTATATGGTAAGTGGAGCTGATAAAATGGACAGTGAGTGTTGAAACAAGGAGGTGGTTTTAATGTTATGGCTGATCGGTGTGAGGAAGGGGGTAATGTGTAATTGTCAGGGCTTTTAGTGGTGGTCCCAGGATCTGATAAAAAATAGGAGGGGTGCATAAAGAAGGGCATCTGGTGTATAAACCATGCCAAGTCTGGTATGCAGACCAGATATGCTGTGGTGACCCCTAAATACGGGAGTAGCCGGAAGATAGAATAAATAAAAAAATAAATAGAAATGAATAGTTGTAATAAAAATACAAATATAATAAATAAATAAATAAAAGTAAAAACATAAAATATATCAAAAATAAATACATAAATAAAAATACAAATATAATTTAATAAATGAATGAATAAAAATAATACATAAAACATAAAAAATAAATACATAAATAAAAATACAAATATAATTTAATAAATACATGAATAAAAATGATACATAAAATATATCAAAAATAAATACATAAATAAAAATACAAATATAATATAATAAATAAATAAATAAAAATAATACATAGAAAATATAAAAAATAAATACATCAATAAAAATACAAATATAATACAATAAATAAATGAATAAAAATAATACATAAAATATATTAAAAATAAATACATAAACAAAAGTAAAAATATAATATAATAAATAAATGAATAAAAATAATACATAACAATATATAAAAAATAAATACATAAATAAAAGTACAAATATAATATAATAAATACATGAATAAAAATAAATACATAAAAATATATAATATTTTATTATATAGTATTTAATATAATATATATAAAAGCACCCCTTGAGATATGTACATACATATTGATTATAGATGCAATATGCATGTGTATACATTTTTAAATAAATTATTTTTTATATATATTTTTTGTTTGATTTACTGAAAATGTTTTACTGTCATCACAATGCATATTTTGCATCTTCTTTTTATTAATGTTAAAATGTAAAAATCAATTTTTTCAATAATTTTGTGACTGTAATGAATTTTGGTGCCACTAAAGACCTCAAAACTATTTAAAAACGTGCCAGAAGTGACTGATGTCGGCTAAAGCGTAAGTGAATAGTTGGGTACTCCGGGTTGTGTTCTAAAAGGAGCAGATTTGAGACCCAGATGAAAGCTCTGCTGAGAGACGCGCATTAAAATAAATGTCAACCGAAAACCGAGTGCCCACGCGCTCTCGACCCAGACAAGAAGAAAAGAGGAGAAGCCTTTGAAAGATTAATTACTACGTGTAAATTATGTAAATTATGCCCATGCAAATATTTCACGAGGACAATTAAGAAAGCCATTAATTACTGCCCACCCGTTCTTTTTTTCTCCCTCCGTCTCTTCTTTTTGCTTCACTGACGTTCAGTTTAATTTCCTTCATAATGCTTCAGATGTTTAATCTTTGAACAAAGGCTGCCTGACACACTTTCTGCTTAGGCCACTGAGACTTATGGGTAGGACACTGAGACGATGGATACGCTGCTGCATGACTAAGAACTGGAAAAATCATATAATACTAAAAGTACAAAAGTGTGTAGACACCTAATCTTGAGCATGTTGGACATCCTATTCCAACCCTGTAAGCATTATATATAGTATATATCAAATATATATATATATATATATATATATATACAGTATATATATATATATATATATAATTCCTCTATATCAAACTGACCACACCTTTATAGACCTCACTTTCTACACAGAGGACCAGGAAATGGACTTTCCCAAACTGTTGTCACAAAGTCGGTACCAGAAAATATATATATTTTATATAAATGTTTTAATATACCTGTTTATATACAGGCATGTAAACAGGGTAAAAAGGGGGAGTTACATATTTTGGACATTGGGTCTGTCTGAAAACCTATTGAGCTGCCTTGCTGCATACTGCCTATCTAGGCAGCTGCCTAAATTGAGAAGCTTCTAAAAAGACATTGGACTTATAAGGCAGATTATTTAGACACACTACTTATGCAATGATTATAGAGATTATGTCACTGCAGTTTTTGCTTACTAAGCTAACACAGTTAGCCTCATGCCATTCAATCCGATGGGCTGAGGCGGCACAGCCCGCTAGCCTGCCAGCTAACATCTCCCTCCATGTACCAAAAACGGTTTAATCATCACTGACAAGCCTGAATTAGCAAATAAAAATTTGTGTAAATTTGAGTAAAGTTGTGCCACACTGAATGCTGGGATTGCCTTCACCGCTAAGGAAACATCAGATGCTCCCTCATTATTCAGTCAGATTATCACTTAGAATTGAGGCACCTCAGTACGCAGCATTTAAAGGTATTTAAGACTTTAGACAGCCTTCTTTTCAAGAGCACGTAGGATGACATAAATATGCAGGGAGCAGTGGTGTTACTAGGAGCTCATGGGCCCCGGTGCAAAAACGCTTTTTTCGGAGGGTGGCACTGTCGCCTCACAACAAGAAAGTCCTGGGTTCGATTCCCAGCTGGAGCAGTCCTTTCTGTGTGGAGTTTGCATGTTCTCCCCTTGTCTGAGTGGGTTTCCTCCGGGAGCTCCGGTTTCCTCCCACAGTCTAACGACATGCAAGTGGGAGCCCAGGTGGCGCAGCGGGATATTACTCTAGCACACCAGCGCCGAGACAGATAGAAAGACAAACAGACAGACAGGCCGACCAATCAATTGAAAGATGATAGATAGATAGACAGACAGACAGACCAATTGATAGATAGATAGATAGATAGATAGATAGATAGATAGATAGACAGAAAGACAGACAGACAGACAGACCAATTAATCAATAGATAGATAGATAGAAAGACAGACAGACTGACCAATCAACCTCTGGATGACAGACAGACAGACAGACAGACAGACAGACAGACCAATCAATCAATAGATAGATAGATAGAAAGACAGACAGACAGACCAATCAACCGATAGATGATAGATAGGTAGACAGTGCAGTGGGGGGTTGAGTTCATGTCGTGGAGGAGCCCCCCCCCCCCATGGGCCCCAGTGCACCTGCCCCACCTGCCCCCCTGGTATTTCGCCCCTATTTCACTAGGTTTTCCGACAGACCCAATATGTTGGTTTCCAAAAAGAGTCCAACCTGGGTAATAGACACTGAGTGGACAAGAAGTGGATCATTTTACCTGGTATCGTTCTGTCTGCATCTGTTCTGTCACTGCTCATGTCGTCCTCGATATCCTCAACAGACAGATCTGAGGAAACATGAGTTCTGGTCTTTTATTATTTTACAGTGTTTACAGTCACAAAAATAAATATTTAGGGTTTTTAGGATGTGCCAATCTTATCCTTTTCTGACATGCTGGATCACTGTTGAAATGAATACGTGTGTGTACTTTTCACTTACAAGGCAATTCAGTGTCTCCAATTATCCTGACTGCATGTTTTTGGACTGTAGGAGGAAACCCACACAGACACGGGGAGAACATGCAAACTCCACACAGAAAGGACCCGGTCCGCCCCGCCTGGGGATCGAACCCAGGACCTTCTTGCTGTGAGGCGACAGTGCTACCCACTAAGCCATCGTGCCGCCCTACAGGTGTGCAGTACAATGAAATTATTTTTCCACATATCCTAGCTTGTTTGGAAGCTGGGGTCAGAGCGCAGGGTCAGCCATTGTACGGCACCACTGGAGCTGAATAAGTTAAGAACCTTGTTCAAGGGCCCAACAGTGGCTGCATGGCAGAGCCTCGATTTTACCTCTCAACCATTCAACTGATAGCCCAAAGCTCTACCCACTAGGCTACCACCGTCCCATATCACTGACCCAACTGTAGGCAGTAATACAGAGCTGGCCCATTCTTTGCTGTTTTAAAAGCCTCCATATTCATTGGAAAGCTTTTCACATCATTTAGGAGTGTGCCTGTGAACATTTGTGCCCTTTTAGTTCATGTCAGCTTGTTAGGCACTAATGTTAAATGAGTAGACCTGGTCACAATAAGCGTAACATTTCATCCACACAGGGTTTAGTGAGGGTGAGGGCAGGGCTAGTACAGGCCACTGGAATTTCTCTAGATCAAACTTTGTACATAGGGGCACAGAAATGCTGGCACAGGAAAGGTTCTTCCCCAAACTTGTGCCAGAAAGTTAGAAGCAAATGCAAAAAAAAAAAAAAAGTGGTGTTTTGTACATTTACTTTGACTTTTATTTCATTGCAGACAGTTTGAACCTGAGATATTTCATGTGTTATCTGGTCAACTTCATTTCATTTGTTTCTTGCATTTCAGACCTGCAACACGTTCCAAAAAAAGTTGGGACGATGAAGTGTTTCAGGTTTTATTTCATCCCATTCTTCCAGCAAACACGTCTTAAGATGTGCAACAGTACGGGGTCGTCGTCACATTTTTTATTTTAAAATTCTCCCCACATTCTCTATTGGGGATAGGTCAGGACTGCAGGCAGGCCAGTCTAGTAGCCGTACTCTCTTCTTCCGCAGCCATGTCTTTGTAATGTGTGCAGCATGTGGTTTTGCATTGTCTTGTTGGAAAATGCATGGACGTCCCTGAAAAATCTGTCATATTGAAGGCAGCATATGTTGAATGAACATATGAAGTTGACCAGACAAAACATGAAATATTTTGGGTTCAGACTGTATGCAGTGATATAAAAGTTATTTATATGAACTTTTATGAAAGATTGTAGGTAAGTATTTAATAAATGTATTATTTTTTATTAATTAGACAGTGATTCAGCCGGTATATGACCTGTGTTGTCTCACCATTGGGAGTGTGAGCGTGCTCAGTGCCTGTCGTCTGCTGCAGCGTCTGTTCCGCCTGGTCGCGCCGCTTGGATTCGTACTCCAGAGCTTCCTGCAGCTTCCTCTTCGTCTTTTTCTCTTTCTTCAGTCGCTTGTGAATCAGAGCTGAAATATAATACAGATCAAATTAATTAATAATCAGCAGATGTATTGATCACCTCTACTTCTAATCACAAATTTTATTTTTATTTAAAAATTGAACTATGTACTATGTACATTTTCAGCATTTAGCAGACACTTTTATCCAAAGTGACTTACAGTACATTGACAGTGTATTGTCTAGATAATTGAAAGTTAAGGGCCTTGCTCAAGGGCCCAACAGTAGCAACCTGGTAGTGGTGGGGCTTGACCCAGTGACCTTTCGATTACTAGTCCAGTACCTTAACCGCTAGGCTACAACTACTTATAATGAAATGCATGTACTTTTTAATATAAGTTAGTTTTTACAGAACTTTGGCTATTTCATTATAGACATTCAGTATGTGCTCATCTAAATACACATCTTTCACTTAAAGCCGTTATCTGCTAGAGCAGCTTGTTTGTTTAGATGATCACCCCCCTTTTAATGCAAACTTTTTCTGTTATTCATTTATGTACAGAAACCCTTACATGTTCAGTCAGGTGCACAGAGTAGGCACTTGGGTTTATATTAAAGCATATATTATATTAAAGCATATATATTAAGCAGCATTCTCGTGCACTAACCCACAACCGTTGAGAGGTGCTATCGACCAACCAGGCTTCTACATAGACATGATTGTCTATGTCTAGGGCAAAGCTACCACTAGATTATGTGTTTGTAGGTGGTGTTTACATATGAAAGTAGGGCGGCACGGTGGCTTGCTGAGTAGCACTGTCGCCTCACAGCAAGAAGGTCCTGGATTCAATCCCCAGGTGGAACCGTCTGGGTCCTTTCTGTGTGGAGTTTGCATGTTCTCCCCGTGTCTGTGTGGGTTTCCTCCGGGAGCTCCGGTTTCCTCCCACAGTCCAAAGACGTGCAAGTGAGGTGAATTGAAGATATAAAATTGTCCATGACTGACATTAATCTTGTGTAATGAGTAACTGCTGTTTCTGTCATGAATGTAACTAAAAATGTGTAAAACATGACGTTAAAATACTAATAAATAAATAAACATATGAAGGTAAGAATGACATTATGTATATCAATTAAATAATGTAAATAAGTACAAGTTACATGTTACGGCATCATGTTCTAAGGAAGTCTGTATTAATTGTACTAGACTGTTTAATCTTGCAGTTGTAGCCTATCAGTTAAGGTTCTGGAGCCCCATCACTGCCAGGTTGCTGCTGTTGGGCCCTTGAGCAAGGCCCTTAACCCTCAATTACTTAGACTATACTGTCACAGTGTTGTAAATCACTTTGGATGAAGGCATATGCTGTAAATGCTAAAAATGTAAATGTAATTGGTGAGTTGGAATTAATTAATTGTATCAGTGTTTGAACTATCGTCATGGTTACAGTAATATACACCGATCAGTCATAACATCAAAAAAACCTCCTTGTTTCTACACTCACTGTCCATTTTATCAGCTCCACTTACCATATAGAAGCACTTTGTAGTTCTACAATTACTGCCTGTAGTCCATCTGTTTCTCTGCATGCTTTGTTAGCCACCTTTCATGCTGTTCTTCAATGGTCAGGACTCTCCCAGGAGAGAGTATTATTTCCACAGAGCAGGTATTATTTGGGTGGTGGATTATTCTCAGCACTGCAGTGACACTGACATGGTGGTGGTGTGTTAGTGTGTGTTGTGCTGGTATGAGTGGATAAGACACAGAAATGCTGATGGAGTTTTTAAACACCTCACTGTCAACTGCTGGACTGAGAATAGTCCACCAACCAAAAATATATCCAGCCAACAGCACCCCTTGGGCAGCGTCCTGTGACCACTGATAAAGGTCAGGAAGATGACCAACTCAAACAGCAGCAATAGATGAGCGATCATCTCTGACTTTACATCTACAAGGTGGATCAACCAGGTAGGAGTGTCTAATAGAGTGGACAGTGAGTGGATACTGTATTTAAAAACTCCAGCAGCGCTGCTGTGTCTGATCCACTCATACCAGCACAACACACACTAACACACCACCACCATGTTAGTGTCACTGCAGTGCTGAGAATGATCCACCACTGTGGGGGTCCCGACCATTGAAGAACAGGGTGAAAGCAGGCTCACAAGGTATGTAGAGAAATAGATGGACTACAGTCAGTAATTGTAGAACTACAATTGTGCTTCTATATGGTAAGTGGAGCTGATAAAATGGACAGTGAGTGTAGAAACAAGGAGGTGGTTTTAATGTTATGGCTGATCAGTGTAGTTAATGTAAGTTCCTCGAGGTGAATAGTTGTCTTACTACTTGTACACTTGAATTGAAGATATATTGGCACTGACGTTGCTGTAGTTTGACACGCAGTGGTGTACTGTAACCTTCAATCTGTTGATGCATGCTCAATAATCCAGGTACACAAATCCACAAAGTTGAATCAGTTCATCTGGACACAAGTTTGATGAACTTAAAAAATTGAACAAGTTTGAACAAATGAACAAGTTTGATGTCCAGATGAACTGATTCAACTTTGTGGATGTAACCTTCAACCTTAAGAAAGCTTGTTTCCTCATGATGCAGCTGTTGTAAGATGCTTAGCTTACTGTTGATAAAATAAAATTAAAAAATAGGTCCTGCGATGGATCTGCACCCTGTCCAGGGTATTCTTGCGCTGCATAATTTTAATGATCATTAAGTATAAAACAACTGAATCAGTAATTGCTTTTATGTGAGAAACGCTCAGGTTTAGTAATGCTCAGTATGGCTCTACGTACAGTATAATGTAATACAGAAGAATATAACAATGCACTTTTATAGTGTAATTCACCTCCAGGACTAATTAAAGCGGTAAACGCTGCAGCAACAACAGTCATTCCGTAGCTAAATTATTATTATAATAATGTGTAAATATACCGTGCGCATAATTGTGCGATATAACGGGTTGTTACCCGACTACATCCAAGCGGCTCTGCGTGTATCTAATGTTCGATAGAGCTCAATTCTCAACTGACCACCTTAATTTTCTTCTGTTTGTAATAATGGACTTAAGACGTCGGAGTCAGCGAAAATGCACCGCTCTGCATTAGCATTAATGCTCCCTCAGGCATCAAGGCTTCCTCTGTCTCTATATTAACTGATCTGGAATCGTCCGTCACGTTTCCAACTCATTTGTTCACCATTACAGATAAAAACAGTCAATTATGAAGGAGTGAATTCATAACGGGAGTGTCGGATCATGCGTTTTATTATAAACAGTGGTTTTTATTATCATTTTTTATTTTTTTTTAATTATTATATGCAAGCATGTTGTTTCTCTGAATTTAATATAGTATTAAAACAAATAATAAAAGCAATGTTACTAATAATGAAGGCATTCCCTGTGCGGATGCATTATTTTTTATATATTCCTTTAGTTTATTTGCTGTTGTTTCTCAGTGTGTATGATGATAAATAAAAATGCTCTTTATGTATATATATATATATATATATATATATATATATATATTTATATTTATATTTACTTTTAATGTATTTGTAATTGATTGCAGACAGTATGAACCCAACATATTTCATGTTTTGCCTGGTCAACTTCATTTCATTTCTTAATAAAGATCCTTTCCTAGATTTTAAACCTGCAGCACATTCCAAAAAAGTTGGGACGGTAAATCATTTACCATTTTGTAATGTTTCCATTCCTTCACCCAACACTTAATAGATGTTTTGGCACCAAGCAATCAAGTGTTTCAGGTGTTATTTGTCCAATTCCATATACAGTGGTACCTTAAAACTCAACGTCAATTGGTTCTGGGAGTGGCATTGAGTTTAAAAGTTGAGTTTTAAGGTATTTTTTCCTATAAGGGTGTATGGGAAGCCTGTTAATGCATTCCATGGTCATGAGCTGCATATATTTCAGGCTAATGTAAAATAATGGGGTTGTTTTTGACACTTATACACTGAAAATAACACAAATATAATATATAGTATAACAAACACTGAAATACAATTTAAAAACAGTTAACAAATAAGCAGTATTAATTAAGAGAAGTTTGGTGTTTCTATGTCGTTTTTATTAATACATTAAGTTACTTTTTTTTAATGATAAGCATTTTAGACTCTTTCGGAAAAGCTGATTCTCACAATTTCTCAGAACCCCGAGCTTAAAGTTTAAAAGTGAAACAGGAGGAAAATCCAGATAAACACAGATACAGATACATGTGGCCGCTTTCAGAGTAAATTTGATGGTTATTCCACACAAATGCAGATTCTTCTCATGTTCCCATGACGTTTTACCGCACTGCTCAAACCGAGCACTGAACAAAGCAGCAGTTGCACACACATTGAGTTTAAAAGTACAAATTTCTCGACAAAGGACGTCGAGTTTCAAAGATTTTGAGTTTAGGGGACGTTGAGTTACAAGGTACCACTCTACATAGTCGAGTCACATTATTATGACCACCAGCTAATATCCAGAGTAACCAGCGTGTGCAGCAAGGACAGCAGCTAGATGGAATGGGAGTGACTTAATAAGGTCCTGGTAGGTTGTCACAGGTATTTTAACAATCTCCAACATTTTGATTTTACATTGTGAATTCGACTTTAAACAGGGTGCTCGAGGGACGCAGCTCGAATTCAAGTTCAAATCCCAGCTGTGGGATAGATTGCCTTCAGTAGGGTACCTGTGGAGACACGATGGGCTGTGTGACTGTAGGGAGGTGGGACAATGGTCGAAGCAGGGTTCCTCATTGCTGCTGCGATTATGACTGATTACGGATGGGTGTGCAGAAGGTAGACTGACTGCTCTAAACTGCCCCTAGGTGTAAGCACGTCTGTAAAGATTGTTGGATTTGCTCCCTGATCAGGGTGAATTCTGGAACCAAAATAAAGCATTAATGGGGCGCTCAGGTGGTGCAGCGGTAAAACACGTGAGCACACCAGAGCTGAGATCTCGAACACGTTGTTTTGAATCTCGGCTCTGCCATCCGGCTGGGCTGGGTGCCTACATGAACAACGATTGGCTTTTGTTCATACGGGGTGGGAAGCCGGATAGGGACCTCATAACTGGTGCAATTATGACCTCTGCTGGCTGATTGATGGTGCCGAAAAATAATGCTGATCAGGGTGTGGCTCTCGAGGCGTGCAGGTGAAAAAGATACAGCCGGGGCCGCTCAGGTGGTGCAGCGGTAAAGTACGCTAGCGCACCAGAGTTGGGGTTTCGAATACATCGTATCGAATCTCAGCTCTGCCTTTCCGACTGGGCTAGGTGGCAGCATGAACAACGATTGAACAACTAACTATTTCTAGTTAGTTTTGAGGCAGATTGTTATTTTTTTTAATATTTTTAAAGAAGCTTTGTGTTAATCGTTGACAGTGAGAGAGTCTCGTATATGCTGTGGCATTATGGGAGTTTAGGTTTTCTTCAGTCACTGTGTTTAGCCAAGAAAACAGACAGAAATCTTGATCGCCGGGTTTCTTAATGCATGCATCAAAAAGATTCTGCCATTTCTCTCTATGGAAGCCACTTAGATTCTTCTCCAGTCACTTCTATCTCTCGACTGGATTACAGCAACTCCCTCCTGGCAGGTGCTCCCATGTCCACTATTAAACCATTCCAACTCATCCAAAATACACCTGTTCTCCTGGTTTTTAACCAAATTAAACGCTGCCACACCACCCCACTGCTGCGTTCTTTTTAGTGGCTTTATGTAGCTGCCCGCATTCAGTTTAAAACACTGATGCTCGCCTACAAAGCCAAAAATGGACCAGCGCCAAACTACCTTTAACAACTAATCTCGCTCGCCTAGATCCTCCACCCAGAACACAAGGAGGACACACATCAAGGCTCTTCTCTGTACTGGCACCCAAGTGGTAGAATGAGCTTCCCTTGTCTGTTTGAACATCTGAGACTCTCACCATCTTCAAAAGACGATTAGAAACCCACCAATTAACTAAGCACTTAAGCTGAGAACTAACATGTACTTACTATAAACAATATAAGCAGATCTGTGTTCTTGGACTGCTGTCTACTTAAACTAGAGTAGGAAATGTTTACTGTGGAAACATTCTGTAAGTCGCTCTGGATAAGAGCATCTGCTAAATGCAGTAAATGTAAATGTAATGCTGGTCATATACTGGAACCCACCCCGGTTCTTCTGCTCCACACAGAGCTGTCTCTCGAGGGTCTCGCGAAGTTCCCTCTCTCGATACAGCTCCATCTTTAGCTCCATCTTCTCCAGCTGGACCTGCTTCTCCTGCGCACGGGCGTTGTCTATGGCCACCTTCAGCAGACCCTGTAACACACGGACGCCACCGAAGGTTTAACTTTTTAGGAACTCCTTTTTAAGAACCTCAGAGTTTTGTAGTGATAACACCAAAACTAAATGTTAAAATGTGTTCAGGTAAAGTCTGAGCAATCTGATTGACATTTCAGTGACCAGTTCTTACCTGGATGTTGGTGAGAAGAGTTTCTATGGAAGAAAGGCCTTCTGGGAAGAGCAGTGGGGTAGGAAAGCCTGGTGGAAGTGTTGGGACGGTGTGAGGAACCCTCTCATAAGTCTCACGAGATGTAGGAGTGCACAGTACTCTCTCTTCTGTAAAACAGATTAGAACAGTAATAATTAATATAATAACTATGCTTATAGACGAGAATTTCTGTTTTTTTTTCCACCAAACCAGTATTAGTGTTAAGTGGTTTATGGTACCTGCTCAAGACCAACAGAACTTCCACAACTTCATAGTAATGCCTGTGATTTTGAAGTCCCCTACAAGTACAGTCCCTTACAAGTAAAGTTTCTACAAGTACAGCCCTACAAGTACAGTCATTTACAAGTAAAGTCCCTACAAGTACAGCCCCACAAGTACAGTCCCTTGCAAGTAAAGTCTCTACAAGTACAGCCCTACAAATACAGTCATTTACAAGTAGTCTCTACAAGTACAGCCCTACAAGTACAGTCATTTACAAGTAGTCTCTACAAGTACAGCCCTACAAGTACAGTCATTTACAAGTAAAGTCCCTACAAGTACAGCCCTACAAATACAGTCATTTACAAGTAGTCTCTACAAGTACAGCCCTACAAGTACAGTCATTTACAAGTAGTCTCTACAAGTACAGCCCTACAAGTACAGTCATTTACAAGTAAAGTCCCTACAAGTACAGCCCTACAAGTACAGTCATTTACAAGTAAAGTCCCTACAAGTACAGCCCCACAATTACAGTCCTTTACAAGTAAAGTCCCTACAAGTACAGCCCTACAATTACAGTCCCTCACAAGTAAAGTATCTACAAGTACAACCCCACAAAAACAGTCCCTTACAAGTACAGTCCCCTACAAGTACACTCCCCTACAAGTACACTTCCCTAAAAGTATACTCCCCACAAGTACAGTCCCCTACAGGTACAGCCCTACAATTACAGTTCCCTAAAATTCAATCCCCTAAAAGTGCACTCCCTACACTCCCCACAGACCTCTATAAATACAGTCCTTACAAGTACAGTTCCCACAAGTACATTCTCTTACAAGTACAGACCCCTACAAGTAGAGTTCCCCACAGGTACAGACCTCTAGAAATACAGTCCTTACAAATACAGTTCCCACAAGTACATTCTCTTACAAATACAGTCCCTTACAAGTGCAGTTCCCTAAAAGTTCAATCCCCACAAGTACAGACCTCAGACCTCTAAAAATATAGTCCTTACAAGTACAGTTCTCCACAAGTACATTCCCTTACAATTACATTCTCTTACAATTACAGTCTCTTACAAGTGCAGTTCCCTACAAGTACAATCCATTAAAAGTACACTCCCCACAAGTACAGACCTCTACAAGTAGAGTTCCCCACAAGTACAGACCTCTAGAAATACAGTCCTTACAAGTACAGTTCCCACAAGTACATTCTCTTACAATTACAGTCCCTTACAAGTACAGTTCCCTAAAAGTACAATCCCTTAAAAGTGCACTCCGCACAAGTACAGACCTCAGACCTCTAGAAATACAGTCCTTACAAGTACAGTTCTCTACAAGTACATTCCCTTACAATTACAGTCCCTTACAAGTACAGTTCCCTAAAAGTACAATCCCTTAAAAGTGCACTCCACACAAGTACAGACCTCTAGAAATATAGTCCTTACAAGAACCGTTCTCCACAAGTACATTCCCTTACAATTACAGTCCCTAACAGTAAACTGTACCCACCGCGACCCTGAACAGAATGAAACGATTGTAAAACAGACAATAAATAAATAAATGAATAAATGATTGCTCAGGTGAACTTTAAAACACAAAATATTACTGTGAATATACTTCTGTTTGATTTCCCTCATAAAAACGTATAGGGGTGCATAAGATTCAGGATTTATTATGTAATTACTATTCCTCTAATAAAGGGGAAGCTCTGGAGCTTTGTGTTGACATTATGAATGAAAGATCAAAAAGATTACAGTACATTAGATCACATCAAACAGTGGGAACCATGATGATGATTCTGCTCTGAATTACAAGCTGCTGGATCATAAATGTCCAGTATCAAACAAGCTTTACTTTGCCATGGGTTCAGAGGCTGCTGGGAAGAAAAAAACACCTGCTACCAAATAAGCACATTAAAGCTTCACTGAAGTTTGTTGCTGATCACATAAACCCACATAGAATCCTTCAGATCAAACTAACATGTATTGTGTGTAAAGACCAGAAGGATGTTTCTACAACAAAATGAGACATTTAAATCAAACACCATCAAATTAATAATGAAAGTTTTTTACCTTATAATGAAGTACACCGACAAGGCATAACATTATGACCACTGACATATGAAGTGAATAACACTGATTATCTCTTCATCACGACACCTGTTAGTGGGTGGGATATATTAGGCAGCTAGTGAACATTTTATCCTCAAAGTTGATGTGTTAGAAGCAGGAAAAATGGGCGAGCGTGAGGATTTGAGTGAGTTTGACAAGGGCCAGATTGTGATGGCTAGACGACTGGGTCAGAGCATCTCCAAAACTGCAGATCTTTTATCTATCAAAAGTGGTCCAAGGAAGGAACAGGCGGCCAAGGCTCATTGATGCCTGTGGGGAAGCACATGGCACCAGGATGCACTATGGGAAGAAGGCAAGTCGGCGGAGGCAGTGTGATGCTTTGGGCAATGTTCTGCTGGGAAACCTTGGGTGCTGGCATCCATGTGGGTGTTACTTTGACACGTACCACCTACCTAAGCATTGTTGCAGACCATGTTCACCCTTTCATTGAAACGGTATTCCCTGATGGCTGTGGCCTCTTTCAGCATGATAATGCACCCTGCCACAAAGCAAAAATGCTTCAGGAATGGTTTGAGGAGCACAACAACCAGTTTGAGGTGTTGACTTGGCCTCCAAATTTCCCAGATCTCAATCCAATCGAGCATCTGTGGGATGTGCTGGACAAACAAGTCAGATCCAACTTACAGGAGTTAAAAGATCTGCTGCTAACATTCAGGGGTCTAGTGGAGTCCATGCATCAACGGGTCAGGGCTGTTTTGGCAGCAAAAGGGGGACCAACACAATATTAGGAAGGTGGTCATAATGGTATGCCTGATCACTGTATGTGCCTATGTATAAGTGTAGAAATAATTAAAGAAAAAACAACCCAACTAAACAAAAGCAGCTTAATCACAGAGAGAACAGAAATGATCCTCATGATCAGTAAAACCATGAGGCTTTATATGCAGAGCTGAGTGCTTCTTCATGGCTGGATGCCAGAACAGGTCTAATAACAGTCCAAGGTCGTTACAGCACATCAAAGCTACTTTGTGTTTCTAATGCGCCCCGTGTCGCTCGGCCTGAATGAGTGTCAGCCTCACGCTTTTCTGAGTGTCAGCAAGTTCTCTTTACTGGACATGCTAATGTAAATCTCTATCATTTCTGTATGTTGTGATGGCAAACTTAGTCTTATTATGACTGCGTGTGGGTCAAGCAAAAAAGGAGGATTGGAAACCTGAAGGACTGGGAGAGACTGGGTATCTTAGTATGATTTTGGGCAGCATGGTGGCTCGGTGGGTAGCACTGTCGCACGGTTTGATTCCCAGGTGGAGCAGTCCGGGTCTGTGTGGACTTTGATGTTTTCCCTGGATCCTTGTGGCTTTCCTCTCACAGTACAATGACATGTAAGTTAATAGGAGATACGAAATTGTCCAGTTGACATTTCACAGTGCAGATGAATCATGTGGAACCAGTAACTACCTGTTCTGTCACTACTGTAACCACAAGTGTAAAACATGACCTTAAAATCCTAATAAACAATCAAGTATTATCAGGTATTATAATAAGAAAAGACTCATGGGTACTCGGGTGGCGCAGCGGTAAATCACAATAGCACACCAGTGCTGACATTTCAAACTCACAAATTTAAATCTCAGCTGTGCTATCGACCAGCTGGGCACCTATACAAACAATAACTGGCTTATTCCAGGGAGGGAGGGCCATTTAATATCCCCTAAATAATGACATTTTTGTTATTATCATTATTATTTATTGTTTGTTTAAAAACCACTTTATCTTATTCAGGGTCGCGGTGGGTCTGATTCCCTGGGCGAAAGGTAGGCAACACCCCTGACAGGTCAGCATTCCATCACAAGGCAAACACACACACAGCTCCAATTAACCTGACCACGTCATGTTTGGACTGCATCTGTGGGAGGAAACCAAAGCTTCCGGAAAAAACACACACAAGGAGAACATGCAAACTCCACACAGAAAGGACCTGGAATGCTCCACCTGGAAATCAAACCCAGGACCTTCTTGCTGTGAGGTGACAGTGCTACCCACTGAGCCACCATACCGCCCTATTATTATTATAACTGTTATTATTATTTTTTAACCATCCTTACCAAGGGTAAGGATATTAGGGTATTTCTATTAGGTTATTTCTAGTCTGCATGTTCAGTGACTCAGGGAAAGGAGACCAGCGTAGACACGGGGAGAACATGCGAACTCCACACAGAAAGGACCTGGAATGCTCCATCTGGGAATCAAACCTAGGTTTGTTTGTTTATTAGGATTTTAATGTCATGTTTTACACTTTGGTTACATTCATGACAGGAACGGTAGTTACTCATTACACAAGATTCATCAGTTCACAAGGTCATGTCGAACACAGTCATGGACAATTTTGTATCTCCAATTCACCTCAGTTGCACGTCTTTGGACTGTGGGATGGAAACCGGAGCTCCCGGAGGAAACCCAGGGAGACACGTGGAGAACATGCAAAATCCACACCACCCCATCTGCCCCATCTGGGAATCGAACACAGAACCTTCTTGCTGTGAGGCAACAGTGCTACCCACTAAGCCACCATGCCGCCCAAATCGAACCTAGGACCTTCTTGCTGTGAGGCGACATTGCTATTACTGTGCCGTCCTATTATTATTGTTATTATATTATTATTATTATTATTTTTTTTTTTTAAGTCGTCCTCACCAGAGTTGACAGCAAAAACTATTTGCATTTCACCACTTTATTAAGATACTGGCCCATTTCTTGTCTGCATATTTAGTAACTCTGGGGATGGGGGGGGTCTACTGTTTGTATTTTTTAAACATTTTTAAGGAACATATGTAACAGTTTACTGTCAAATATAATAAACACAGAAAGCTAGGGTAACATTAATGATATTCAGCACCATTAATGTCAGTAGTCTGATTTGAAATCATTTTAGAAGTTTTTGTTAATAATTACTGCACCACTGATATGAAAGCTGTATGTAGGAAGCAGACGAGGTGGACGTGGACCGTGGTGCTTGGCTTTTGATTAGAGTAAAACCTTGATCGTAGCTACGTACTGCAGTCACTTCAAAGAGCCTGTTAATGTATGAGGACGTATGGTACGAAGCAGGTTAACCAGGGGCGAAAGTTATTATGGGTCTGTAGAGAGAAGGAATTTGTTTTACAATTGCAGCTGACATTTAACAAATGCAACCAATTACACCACAGTCAAAAGTTTACATACAGTAAGTAACAATTATTTAATGGGGTTTTTTTTCACCACAGACGTCTCAAAACGTCATTCATGTATACACCGATCAGCCATAACATTAAAACCACCTCCTTGTTTCTACACTCGCTGTCCATTTTATCAGCTCCACTTACCATATAGAAGCACTTTGTAGTTCTACAATTACTGACTGTAGTTCATCTGTTTCTCTGCATGCTTTGTTAGCTCCCTTTCATGCTGTTCCTTAATGGTCAGGACCCCCACAGGACCACTACAGAGAAGGTATTATTTGGGTGGTGGATCATTCTCAGCACTGCAGTAACACTGACATGGTGGTGGTGTGTTAGTGTGTGTTGTGCTGGTATGAGTGGATAAAACACAGCAACAACAATTTCCCTCGGGATTAATAAAGTTCTGTCTGTCTGTCTGTCTGTCTGTCTGTCTGTCTGTCTGTCTGTCTGTCTATCTATCTATCTATCTATCTATCTATCTATCTATCTATCTATCTATCTATCTAATTTCACCAGTGGCTTTGCAACAAAGGACCTAATTTACTAATTTGTGGTTGTTCTAACATCATTTCCTCTATTTGTTTTTAAATATGTGATTTATGCTCATTTATACATGTTTTATTTTTTCCATGTGTACAAATAGTACAGTTACATTAGTTACAGTACAAAAAATAATGTGGTTCAGCAATTCATCCACATGTAAGTATGTATGTATGATACTGTGTGTGTGTGAGAGAGAGCGAGTGTGCAGGCTAATAGGGTGCTGTTGAAGGGCGAAGGTGACTTTCTGTTTAAAACACAGCTGCTTTATCTCCATAACCTCGTCTGTCCATATGGCTCAGACACTTTGAAGAACCGCATGTGTTATTAGCGCTGTGTTAGCGTATGTTCCGGACAAGAACCATCCGCCATAACGATACTCATAAACTTGGAACTAATGGGTCTGATGTATATGTCACTGTACAAACATACAGCTACTAAATGTAGTCACAAGTTTACATACTGTGGCGATGGTGAGAAAGAACGGTAACTTCTAAACTTAACATAAAAACTGGGACAAGACACACCATTAAACACATAATAACTGTATGTTCTTCTAATGACTAGCTTCACATAACACCATGCACATTACAGCACACAAACTCACAATTTGACCTTTTATATATATACTGTATATATATATACAGTATATATATATATATACAGTATATATACAGTAAACACTGACTAGGCATAACATTATGACCACTGACAGGTGAAGTGAATAACACTGATTATCTCTTCATCACGGTACCTGTTAGTGGGTGGGGTATATTTGGAAGCAAGTGAAGATTTTATCCTCAAAGTTGATGTGTTAGAAGCAGGAAAAATGGGTGAGTGTAAGGATTTGAGTGAGTTTAACAAGGGCCAAATTGTGATGGCTAGACGACTGGGTCAGAGCATCTCCAAAACTGAAGCTCTTGTGGGGTGTTCCCAGGCTGCAGTGGTCAGTATCTATCAAAAGTGGTCCACCGTGGTAAACCGGCGACAGGGTCATGGACGGCCGAAGCTCATTGATGCACGTAGGGAGCGAAGGCTGACTCGTGTGGTCCGATCCAACAGACGAACTACTGTAGCTCAAACTGCTGAAGAAGTTAATGCTGGTTCTGATAGAAAGGTGTCAGAATACACAGTGCATCACAGATTGTTGCGTATGGGGCTGCATAGCCGCAGACCAGTCAGGACGCCCATGCTGACCCCTGTCCACCACCGAAAGTGCCAACAATGGGCACGTGAGCATCGGAACTGAACCACAGAGCAATGGAAGAAGGTGGCCTGGTCTGATGAATCACGTTTTCTTTTATATCACGTGGATGGCCGGGTGCGTGTGCGCCGCTAACCTGGGGAACACATGGCACCACGATGCAGTATGGGAAGAAGGCAAGCCGGCGGAGGCAGTGTGATGCTTTGGGCAATGTTCTGCTGGGAAACCTTCGGTCCTGCCATCCATGTGGATGTTACTTTGACACGTACCACCTACCTAAGCATTGATGCAGACCATGTACACCCTTTCATGGAAACGGTATTCCCTGATGGCTGTGGCCTCTTTCAGCAGGATGATGCGCCCTGCCACGAAGCAAAAATGCTTCAGGAATGGTTTGAGGAGCACAACAACGAGTTTGAGGTGTTGACTTGGCCTCCAAATTTCCCAGATCTCAATCCAATCGAGCACCTGTGGGATGTGCTGGACAAACAAGTCCGATCCATGGAGGCCCCACCTCACAACTTACAGGAGTTAAAAGATCTGCTGCTAACATCTACTGTAGTGTCTAGTGAAGTACATGCCTCGACGGGTCAGGGCTGTTTTGGCGGCAGAATGGGGGACCAACACTATATTAGGAAGGTGGTCATATCGGTGTGTATATATATATATATACAGTATATATATATACAGTATATATACACACACTGACTATTCTAAACGAGCCATTTCTAAACTATCTTAGTTCTGTATTTGACAGATGTTTTACCTCTGTATGTAATACTACTTGCAATAAAATGTAAAACAGTGCAAATTAAATGTAAAAAAAAATAAGCATATGTTTATTACTATTAGTTTTGAATTATTGTTAGTGTTATTGTAAGCCTCCAGACTGAGAAACATCATACTGTGCGTGAAAATAGCCTAAATTCAATTTTTCTCCTTAACCGCAATCCATCCTTATTGCAGTAGCAGAAATGTGTAAGCTGTGGTGTGTTTCATTAATTCTGCGTTCTGACAGGACTATCTGCAGCACTGCAGCTCCGTGCTGCTTCTATATGCAGCTGTGCATGCTCCTCTTTAAACAGTGCTTCACACCGGATTGAAGTTTTTTTTGTTGAATAAGTCAGTTTTCACACGGCGTTGGAGTTTTGTTGAAGCAGCACTTTTGATGTACAGAGTATTAAGCATGGTGCAGTGTGAGAGCACTTTTAATTGCATTAAGCCTTGCGGTAGTTAAAAATACTCCACTTATCAGCTGGGTTCGAGTGGGTGATTGTAAAGAGCGGGGATATTTTTACTGGCATGGGCTCTGGGTGACTGGAAATATTTAGTGGAAGTCACTTAATGAAAGTCTGGACTGGATTTTCCTGCGTGTTTTAACTCTCTATCGTGTTTCCTTTTTTTCTGGTTCACTTCGTTTTTTTCCCTTTAAACCTTTTTTACTGCCCCAATTTCCTATTTGCCCCTTTTTTTCTTTTACTTTTATTGTTAATTAGTTAATTCATCCAGCAGCAGTCAGTTCAAGAATTAATTACTCTAATTAATTAATTTTTTCTTCATTCTTTTCCTGAGTGACTAAACATTTTAGCCATTTAGCTCTTCAGACTGTAGTTTTATTTAACTGCTGCAGTTATGACCTCTGCTGGCTGGTTGATGGTGCCTGCACAGAGACGGGGAATAATGGAGATCAGTGTGTGACTCTCTGTGCATGATACAGATCTCCATATGAACCCAATATCTTTCTTCCGGCCACCCATCCTTTATTCCTTTCTTCCTTCCGTCCCACTGTCCTTACTTCTTTCCATCGGTCTGTTTGTCCAGCTGTCCTTCCTTCCATTCCATCCATTCTTCGTTCCTTCAGTCCGCCTGTCTGTCCATCTGTCCTTCCTTTCGCCCATCTGTCTGTCCGTCCATCCTGCCTTTTTCCCGTCGGTCTGTCTGTCCACCTGTCTTTCCTTCCTTCCATCTATCCTTTGTTCCGTCAGTCTGCCTGTCTGTCCATCTGTCCTTCCTTCTGTCCATCTGTCCTTCCTTTCGCCCACCTGTCCTTCCTTCCTTCCGCCCATCTGTCTGTCCGTCCATCATTCCTTTTTTCCATCGGTCTGTCTGTCCATCTGTCCTTCCTACCTTCCATCAGTCTTTATGTCTGTCCATCTGTCCTACCCTCTGTCCATCTGTCCTTCCTTCCGTTGGTCTGTTCATCTGTCCTTCCTTCCGTCAGTCTGTCTGTCCACCTGTCCTTCCTTCCCTCCATCTATCTGTCCTTCCTTTCGCCCATCTGTCCTTTCTTCCTTTCGCCCATCTGTCTGTCTGTCCATCTGTCCTTCCTTCCGTCGGTTTGTCTGTCCACCTGTCCTTCCTTCCGTCCAACTGTCCTTCCTTCCTTTTTTCCTTCTGTCCATCTATCTGTCCGTCCTTCCTTCCCTCCTTCCTTCTGTCCATCTGTCCTTCCTTCTATCTATCCATCTGTCCTTCCTTCCTTCTTTCCATACATCTGTCCTTTTTTCCTTCCGTCCATCCATCTTTCCTTCCTTCCTTTCGTCCATCTGTCCCTCCTCCTTCCTTCCTTTTTTTCTTCCATCTATCTGTCCATCTGTCCTTCTTTCCACCCCTTCTTCCACCCTTACTTCCTTCCGCCTGTCTGTCCGTCCTTCCTTCTGTCTGTCCATCCATATGTCCATCCATTCACCCACTTTTTTTTTAACTTGTTTTACTTTTCACTTACTTTCTTTAATTTATAATCTTTTATTCAACACACCATCATTTTAACTCCAATGCTGAATTTCATCTCTCTGATCCAGCCTTTCCTGTCTTGAACAATTTGAGTATCAGTCACTTAGTACTTCTTCACTCTCTATTAGCGTATTTTTACTTCAGGACGTCCTTCGCTTTAAAAAACGCATTAAAAGTAGCTTTTTGGCCGCAGTGCATTTTAAGCGTATATATAGCGCCAATGGAATCCATTTATACAAGCAGGTGCTCGAAATCTCACCTTCTGTCTGCTATCTGATAAAGGCTGATTAGATTTTAGCCCCTCACCCTCCCACCCGAATTCACTTAGCTGACCAAAGCATCTTTATCCGATCTCTTAGTCTTGGCAGGAGCGAGATGCCCGCTGTCACATCCAAGGTGTTTCAAAGATGAAAAACAATCCATCTCTGGCTTCTCTATCCATCTACACCCCACACGCCCCACCCCACCCCCTTTCCCGCACTCCTCACTAAAAAAGCCCTGCATCTGGAGGAATGTGATTAGCGCAGGACTGCTACAGCACTCAGTGTGTGGAAGCCTCACGCTGGGCCGCTGAACTACGGTGCCCCCGGAGGGACAATCAATGCTGACTTAGCACCGGCCGCTTCTCCTTGAAATCTGATTGATCCCTCCGTCAAATTTGTACGCATGCTAGCGGAAACTGAAGGCCTGTTTGATCATAAACAATCCTCCTCAAACCCAAGGTCATTTTCTCGCTAGCTCTCGCTCCTCACATTCCTCAGGGTAATGAACTTTCTCTTGCTAAAGTCAGCATTAGAGCGAAAGCCAGCGCGAAGCAAAAACGCGAGGAGGATGAGGAGTAACGGCTTTGAGCCCGGCCGATCTTTGAGGAGCTGCCGGAAAAAAAGACGCTTTGATTTCTGATCTTGCTCTGTCAGTTCTACCCCCTAAAGATTCATTTAAAAGCAATGCCAAAAAGGTCCTGATTGCTATGCTATAGCTATCGAATGGTAAAAAAAAAAAAAAAAAACCTCTGTAGAAACTACAGTACTCTGGTTCTATAAAGTGTTTATTATGTCACATCAAAAGTCCAAAAGGTAAAAAAAGTATTTACACCTCTTGTATGACTATTGTCATGAACATACTACACATTACCTGCCATCTCACTCAAATTAATACACAACAACTATGTAAGAAATGTATGAATGGGCTGTTTTAGTTAGTTTACAACATGAAAACATCTCTGGGCGCTCTGACGGTTTAATGCGCTAGCAGACATAGTGGTCTAATGTGCTTTTGACCTGATGGGCGCCCACTCAGATACAATTGGTTGTGTAAGGCTGATCAGGGTGTTGCTCTCCGTGCACAGTGCTGATCGGTATATATGAACTCGACTTGTGCGGGTGAAAAATGCAGTCTGTACTGAGCACGTGTCGGAGGGGGCGTGTGTCAGTGAGAAGTGTCCTCAGTCAGCGGTGGGGGGTTGAATCAGTGGAGGATGCAATCAGGGTAATTGGATACAACTAGATTAGGGGAGAAAAAAATTGGGGGAAAAAGGTTGGAACAAATAACACTGTTGGACTCTTGAGCAAGGTTCTTAACCCTCAATTGCTTAGACAATATGCTGTCCCAGTACTGTACGTCCCTTTGAATAAAAGCGTCTCCTAAATGCCGAAAATGTAAATGTCAGAGGGTGAGAGGACAAAGTTGCTGCTAAAATTGCGCCCTCTGCTGGCTGGTCAAGCGCCAGGTTGATTCATGGGTAGTAGTGGACCCATGGTTGATTCATGGGTAGTAGTGCGTGACTCCATACGCTATACTGCTCTCTGTGAGACTCCAACTCTGGCAGGTGAAAACAAAAAGTAGGCGACCACGTGCAGTCAATGGGGGCCTGTTATATTCTGTGGGTCTTCTCTGTCAGGCGATGAAGGTAGTTACATTTGAAGAAGTGAATATGACCAAATTGGGAGGAAAAGGTCTAAAAAATCTTTAATTATGAAACTTATTCGAAGTAGAAATACAACCCCAAATCAGAAAAAGTTGGGACAGTATGGAAAATGCTAATAAAATAAAAACAGTGTTCCTTACATTTACTTTTATTTGACTGCAGATATTTCATGTTTTATCTGCTTAACTTTATTTCATTTATTAATAAACATCCATTCCTGCATTTCAGACCTGCAACACATTCCAAAAAAAGTTGACACGGGAGCAATTTAGGGCTAGTAATGAGGTAAAAACTAAATAATGATGTGATTCTAAACAGGTGATTGTAATCATGATTTGGTACAAAAGCAGCATCCAGGAAAGGCTGAGTCTTTACTGAGCAAAGATGATCAGAGGATCTCCAGTTTGTCAACAAATGTGTGAGAAAATGATTAAAAATTTTTAAAAACAATCTACCTCAAAGAAAGATTGGAAGGGATTTGCATATTTCTCCCTCTACAGTGCGTAATATCATTAAACTATTCAAGAAATCAGGAGGGATTTCAGTGCATAAAGGCCAAGGGTGCAAGCTTAAACTAAACGCCCATGATCTTCGATCCCTCAGAAGGCCCTGCATCAGCATTTACACTTCTATGATGGCAGCATTAATGCAGAAAAGTACATTGAGATCTTAGAGCAACATGTGCTGCCTTCAAGACGTCATCTTTTCCAGGGACGTCCATGCATTTTTCAACAAGACAATGCAAAACCACATGCTGCACACATTGCAAAGGCATGACTGTGGAAGAAGAGGGTACGGGTCCTGGACTGGCCTGCCTGCAGTCCTGACCTGTCCCCAATAGAGAATTTGTGGAGAATTTTGAAAAGAAAAATGCGACAACATCGACCGCGTACTGTTGCACAACTTAAGACGTGTTTGCAGGAAGAATGAGACAAAATAAAAGCTGAAACATTAAATCACTTGGTCTCCTCGGTGCCAAAACGTCTTTTAAGTGTGGTGAAAAGGAATGGCAACATTACAAAGTGGTAAATGCTTTACTGTCCCAACTTTTTTGGAATGTGTTGCAGGCCTGAAATGCAGAAATGGATGTTTATTAATGAATGAAATGTAAATGTAACATATTAAAGGCACTAAAACACCTTGGATTTAGGTTCAGTCAAACGGGTGGAAAAGGTGCTGAGGTTTGATGAGAAGTGATTAATTTTGACTTGAATCATACACATGTAACAAGTCACATCAGCCAGGTAACACCGACCCTGCTGTAAAATATGGTGGAGGAAGCATCATGTCATATGAATGTGTTTCAGGATCAAGAACTGGCAGTCCTACATAAAAAAAAAAAAAAATGGAAATGTGTAGCGGAGCGGTCTATTACGTTAACCCACCACTGCTGAGATTGGCAGGTGGCACAGCGAGATATTCCACTAGCACACCAGCATTCAAATCCAAGCTCTGCTACCAGTCGACTAGGTGCCCCCTAACAGGCACAACTGGCAGTGCATGCAGCAGACAAAATGGGCCATTAGTCTGCTTGGTAGTAAGAAAAGCGGGTGAGGTATTTGACGCTGTGTAAGGACCCTGATTAGTAGCCTGAGGTACCTGTAAAGAAGTGGAGGAACGTGGAGATCAGCGCGTGACTCTCCATATGCAAGACTTGCCTCTCGTGCGAAACCACCAAAGTATGGGTGAATAAAAAGGGGTCGGTGGACTGCAAATATACCCTCCTCAGACATGACCAGGGTTCCCAGTAAAGGAAAACTAAATCTACCCAAATTTGATTGGTTATGTGTGTGTGTGTGGGAGGGGCCTGTGATGGATTGGCGTCCTGTATCCCCACCTTGCACCCAGCGTTTCCCAGAGGAACCAGACCTTCCGCAAACCCCGACCAGGATAAAGCAATTGAAATGAAATAAACGTTGTTTAAATTTGTTGTTGTTTTAATTCTTTTCTTTTCTTAGTTTTTTTAATTTCTTTCCTTTTTTCTTTAATTTCTTTCTTTTCTTTCTTTCTTTCTTTAATTTTTTCTTTCTAAATTTCTTTCTTTTTATTTTTTCATCTTCTTTCTTTCTTTCTTTACTTACTTTTGTTTTTTCTTTCTTTTCTTTCTTTATTTCTTTTTTTCTTTTTTTTCTTTAATTTCTTCCATTTCTTTTCCTTCCTTCCTTCCTTCCTTCCTTCCTTCCTTCCTTCCTTCCTTTCTTTGTTTTGTTTCTTTTTTCTTTTCTTTTCTATGGGTAAATAAAAAGGGGTCGGTGGACTGCAAATATACCCTCCTCAGACGTGACCAGGGTTCCCAGTAGAGGAAAACTAAATCTACCCAAATTTGATTGGCTATGTGTGTGTGGGAAGGGCCTGTGATGGTTTGGCATCCTGTATCCACACCTTGCGCCTAGCGTTTCCCAGAGGAACCAGACCTTTCGCAAACCCCGACCAGAATAAAGCAATTGAAATGAAATAAACGTTGTTTGAATTTGAACCAATAAACATCTACCAACACAAAAATCTATTATGGCAAATTGTTTGTGAGCGCTAATATTGGACGCCGTTGTTCGCTACACTACACGCCGTTGAAGCTATTCTAGATGTTCTGTCTAGACCCGGCGAGCGGATCGTGGATATTGGTTACAAACGAAACATCTCAATTACCTGCTTCAGCTCAACAGCTGGTCAGGCCTGACGAGCGTGAGCATGGCGTCTGTTTATCACGGCGATGGAAGAATAATGCTAGTTCTCATTAATCTAACGTTCTGCGCACTGCCTGGCTCATCACGTTTATTACCGCTCATCTTTTAGCGACGCCCTCACTAAACCATATTGCTTTTCCAACCACTTCTGAACTCTCCGCTGCTAAACAAACCTGGGAGGTTTTCCCCCCTCATAACGGTCGGGTCCGGCCCTCGGCCGTTACCACACGCAGCAGCGTAGCTAATACATAGCTAGCGTGGCGCAATGAGAAATTTGTGCTGACTACTCGCCCTTGCAATAGTCCTCATTAAGCTAATGAAAGCCTTCAAATGCAGAAACCAAACAAGGGTTCTGGGAGGTTATTACAGAAAATTACACCTCCAGGAGAGCCGCGAAGAGGAGGAGGCGGTAGAGGAAGAGGGAAAAAAAAGCTTGTTCATTAATTCACGCTTCGCAAATCGCTAACTAATTTAGCCCCGCTGCCTTTTCTCTCCCACCCTAATGGATTATTTTCATAGAAATGCGCGCGAGTGTTGATTTTCTTTGTTCTGGGAACGCTCGCTCGGAGACCACATGCATGAGCGGAGAGAAAACACGCAGCATTTTAATTTACATTAAAGCCCATCAGGGGATCGTTCACACCGACCTCCTCTCCGTACTGCTGTGATAGAACTATCAGGAAACCAACAGAGCGGAGAGGAGCAGGTGAAACCGAGGAGCGCAGATGAACTCCTCAAAAGCTACGGGATTCAAACTCATCACCACCTGACACTGTACTCACACTAAACTCATATACAAGCAGATGTCTGAATTCTTTTCTTTTCTTGTTTCTTTTTTCTTTCCTTCTTTCTTACTTTTGTTCTTTTTTTTCTTTCTCTTCTTACTTTTTCTTATTTCTTTTCTTTTCCTTATTTCTTCCTTTCTTTTCTTTAATTTCTTTCTTTCTTTTCTTTTCTTTAATTTCTTTCTTTTCTTTTCTTTTTCCTCTCTTTCTTTTTCTTTTTTCTTCCTCTTCTTTATTTCTTTCTTACTTACTTTTGTTCCTTCTTTCTTACTTACTTTATTGTCTTTCTTTCTTTCTTTCTTTCTTTCTTTCTTTCTTTCTTTCTTTCTTTCTTTCTTTCTTTCTTTCTTACTTACTTTTGTTCTTTCTTTCTTTTTTTCCTTTCTTTTTTCTTTCTTTCTTTCTTTTTTTCTTACTTTTTTCTTTCTTACTTACTTTTGTTCTTTCTTTCTTTTATTTTCTTTCTTTTTTCCTTTCTTTTTTTATTTTCTTTCTTTCTTTTCTTTTCTTTTCTTTTCCTTTCTTTTCTTTTTTCCTTTCTATTTTCTTTTCTTTATTTCTTACTTTTGTTCTTTCTTTTTCTTTATCTTATTTATTTCCTTTTTCTTTTATTTCCTTCTTTCTTCCTTTTTTACTAAGGTTTGTATTTTAATAATTTTTTAATTGTTTAGCTTTTCTTGATTTATTCTTTTTGTAATTGATCTTTAAACAGTGAAGTTTTTAATTAGATTTTTTTGTTTATCTTTCTTTTTTATTCTTGCAAATATTTTTTCTTGCAATTATCTTTCACCAACAAGTTCTTTATCATCTATTTTATTTCCCTTATTCCTCCATTTTTACTAATTCTTCTTTTATTCTTCTCCTTTTTATTTTATTTTCATTCATTTTTTATTCTTTACACTTTCTGTAGATTAATAAAAAACGTTTACTGTTCATTTTTCTTTCTCTCTGACCTTTTTCTGCATGGGTCCTCCTTGCGTCAAGACTTGCATCCTGGGTTGCCAGATCCCCCTCTTTTGGTCCTGGAGGGGCATTAGAAGACAGGCCTAACAGGACGTGACCCAGGGAAAATCCGTTCTGATGCAAAGCTGTGGAGAAAGAGAGACGAGACAAGAAAATATTTGTATTCAACATGAACTAGGAGGGGCATGAGTTTTATCAGTGTGAAAGCAGCAGGTACACGTGATGACACGTGTTATATTATTCTTACCATTTAAGCAAGAATTATTAAACGTATTGTGCTCTTGCTTATGGGAAATTTGATGACCATGAAAAAGGTATATTATCTGGGTACTTGATTTTGCACCAGCCTTTCCTTCTTCAGATGTGTTGAGTACCTGGCTGGTCTGTTGGCAATGGCAGACCTCAAACTTGAGTCTATGGTGTCATTGGTGTTGGACTAGCGAACTAGACTGCTTCACCCACACGAGCACCCCCATGTCCTTTAGTGTTATCTTCATTTTTTATTCATGCCCTTCCTTTTTTCTTTATAGCTTACTTATTCGTTCTTCTTTTATCTTCCTTTGAATTGTTTTTCTTCATTCTTTTCAAAGCTTTTTTTATTATTGAATCTTTTTAGAAAAAGCACATCAAGTTGAATTCTTTAAATTTTCCACTGCTGTGTTTTATAGCATATAATGCCGTCTTTATAAATCTGAACCATCTGAAGCAGGTAGTGTCATAGAGATACAGAATAAACTGTTTTATGATGCCGTTTCAGCCCCGGATCAAAGGAAAAATGCTGACAAGTTCATTACACCAGAGTTTCTCCAGCTTAAAAGGATCACAAAGCTTAATTTATTTATGCCCTTTACATTTCCCCCCCTGCCAAGTTCAAGCCGTCATAAAGCCAAATCAGTTGAGTGATGTAAAACAGATCTGCCGCGTTTCAACGTGAAACTTGACCGTCGCTCTTAAATTTCACTAAAATATGATCATAAATCTTCTGGTCTTGACCAGAATAAGGCTAAAAAACAAATCTTATTGCATACAACCACTAAACTAATAAAGAAACCAGACACCTCTGTAGGATATCTTATAAGTGCTTTAAAGTTGTCCACTTAAAATTCGAACACGAGCTGATGAGAATAAAAAATAGGATTTAAGGCAGCGGCAGACGTACCGCATGACTTTGAGGTCATAATCTCATATCCTTTACCCCAGATATAACTTTTATATTAGCCTTGATAATAAAAGCAAAAAGCTTGACGTGCGCTGGTGCGGTTTTATCTCCTAAAGTAAGCCTGAGATTCATTGAAAGTTCTGCTTTCAGCAGATTATACGATATCATCTTATATCTAATGCTAAAAGCCTGGCACACTCGCAGGGTTTCAGGCATGGCCCGCTCGCACATTATCATAAAAGCACATATTCCAGGTAATGTGTGGGTCAGCTGCACTATGCTGGCACGGTCTGGATGTGTAAGCATGCGTTTACTCTGCAAGACTGGAAATGAAAGACATGAAAAAGGGCCTGGGTTTGATTCCCAGGTGGAGCAAACTGGGTTCTTTCAGTGTGGAGTTTGCATGTTCTCCCTGTGTCTGAGTGGTTTTCCTCTAGGAGCTTCAGTTTCCTCCCAAAGACATACATTCAGGTTAATTGAAGATACTAATTTGCCCTAGGTGTGTGTGTGTATGTTTGTGTGTGATAGACTGGTGACATGTTGGACGTGTTTCCTGTCCTTCACCCAGTGAATCAGACCCACCGCGACCCTGACCAGGATAAAGCGTTGGTAAGATAGATAATGTATGAATGAATGCCTGAATAAAAGACGTACACGTACAAATGTCTTTTAGGGTGGCATGGTGGTGCAGTGGATCACGCTGTCGCCTCACAGCAAGAAGGTCCTGGGTTCGATTTCCAGGTGGACCAGTACAGGTCCTTTCTGTGTGGAGTTTACATGTTCTCCCTGTGTCTGTGTGGGTTTCCTCCAGGAGCTCCTGTTTCCTCCCACAGTACAAAGTCATGCAGTCAGGTTCATTGTAGATACAAATTTGCTCTAAGTGTGTGTGTGTGATTGACTGGTGACCTGTTGGGGGTGTTTCCTGTCCTTCACCCAGTAAATAAGACCCACCGCGACCCTGACCAGGATAAAGCGTTGGTAAGATAGATAATGTATGAATGAATACCTAATAAAAGATGTACATTTACAAATGTCTTTTGGGTGGCATGGTGGTGCAGTGGATCACGCTGTTGCCTCACAGTAAAAAGGGACTGGGTTTGATTCCGAGGTGGAGCTAACTGGGTTTTTTCAGTGTGGAGTTTGCATGTTCTCCCTGTGTCTGTATGGTTTTCCTCCTCTGTGGGAGGAGCTTATGTTTCCTCACACAGTCCAAAGACATGCATTCAAGTTAACTGGAGATTTAAATCTGCCCTAGGTGTCTATGTGTGTGTGTGTGTGTGTGTGTGTGTGTGTCTGTGTGTGTGTGGCAGACTGCTGAAATGTACATGTACAAATGTCTTTTAGGGTGGCATGGTGGTGCAGTGGATCACACTGTCGCCTCACAGCAAGAAGGTCCTGAGTCCGATTCCCAGGTGGACCAGTACAGATGTTTTCTGTGTGGAGTTTGCATGTTTTCCCTGTGTCTGTGTGGGTTTCCTCTAGGAGCCACAGTACAAAGACATGCAGTCAGGTTCATTGTAGATACGAATTTGCCCTAAGTGTGTGTGTGTGATAGACTGGCAACCTGTCCGGGGTGTTTCCTGTCTTTCACCCAGTGAATCAGACCCACCGCAACCCTGACCAGGATAAAGCATTGGTAAGATAGATAATGTATGAATGAATGCTTAAATAAAAGACGTACATGTACAAATGTCTTTTAGGGTGGCACGGTGGTGCAGTGGATCACGCTGTCGCCTCACAGCAAGAAGGTCCTGGGTTCGATTCCCAGGTGGACCAGTACAGATGTTTTCTGTGTGGAGTTTGCATGTTCTCCCTGTGTCTGTATGGTTTTCCTCTAGGAGCCACAGTACAAAGACATGCAGTCAGGTTCATTGTAGATAAGAATTTGCCCTAAGTGTGTGTGTGTGATAGACTGGCAACCTGTCCGGGGTGTTTCCTGTCTTTCCCTCAGTGAATCAGACCCACCACGACCCTGACCAGGATAAAGCGTTGGTAAGATAGATAATGTATGAATGAATGCCTAAATAAAAGACGTACAGTGTATCACAAAAGTGAGTACACCCCTCACATTTCTGCAAATATTTCATTATATCTTTTCATGGGACAACACTATAGACATAAAACTTGGATATAAGTTAGAGTAGTCAGTGTACAGCTTGTATAGCAGTGTAGATTTACTGTCTTCTGAAAATAACTCAACACACAGCCATTAATGTCTAAATAGCTGGCAACATAAGTGAGTACACCCCACAGTGAACATTGTGCCAAATTGTCCAAATTGTGCCCAAATGTGTCGTTGTCCCTCCCTGGTGTCATGTGTCAAGGTCCCAGGTGTAAATGGGGAGCAGGGCTGTTAAATTTGGTGTTTTGGGTACAATTCTCTCATACTGGCCACTGGATATTCAACATGGCACCTCATGGCAAAGAACTCTCTGAGGATGTGAGAAATAGAATTGTTGCTCTCCACAAAGATGGCCTGGGCTATAAGAAGATTGCTAACACCCTGAAACTGAGCTACAGCATGGTGGCCAAGGTCATACCACATGTGTGTGTGGTAGACTGCTGACATGTACAAATGTCTTTTAGGGTGGCATGATGGTGCAGTGGATCACACTGTCGCCTCACAGCAAGAAGGTCCTGGGTCCGATTCCCAGGTGGACCAGTACAGATGTTTTCTGTGTGGAGTTTGCATGTTCTCCCTGTGTCTGTGTGGGTTTCCTCTAGGAGCCACAGTACAAAGACATGCAGTCAGGTTCATTGTAGATACGAATTTGCCCTAAGTGTGTGTGTGTGTGTGTGATAGACTGGCGACATGTTGGGGGTGTTTCCTGTCTTCCCAGGTGGACCAGTACAGGTCCTTTGTGTGTAGAGTTTGCATGTTCTCCCTGTGTCTGTGTGGTTCAGTTCCCTCCCACAGTACAAAGACATGCAAGTGAGGTGAACTGGAGACACTAAATTGTTCATGACTGTGTTTGACATTAAAGACTAAAACTGATGTATATTGTGTAGTCATGAATGTAACCAGTGTGTAAAACATGAGGTTAAATCCTAATAAATAAATAAATATGACCACAAAACCACTCCATTCCTTTTTCGAGAGGCACCTTAACTCAGTCTTAATGGTTCTCTGACTGAGCTACGGCTTTAGCTTCAGGTGTATGTGGAGGGAGGATTACATTACTCCATGTGTGCAAACGTACGTGGTCGATCAGACAAGCTCTCGGTGTGAGCGGGAGAGCTGGACACGCTGCTGCTCTGCCTGGACGACATGTGACTGTCTGACCTGCGCCCGTCCTCCAGAGACGGCGACGGTGACGGACTATCTCTGGCTCGTTCCTAAAACAAAACAGACACGTATCTATTAATAGCTTTTTAATTATGAGCAGATAAAGTGTTTCAGATAGGAAGCACAGTGAATAAAGGTCTGCATTTATGCTCTCATACCTTAATGACAGAAGTGGCCATTCGGGACGGGTCGCTCTGGAGCTGAGCGGTGGCAGCCATGCTGGCAATGGTACTGAGGTGATTCATTTGATTCATTGCCATGGTGACTGACGCAGGGGGCAGGTTGACTGGGATCAGAGGATGTGACATCATCATGAACGGCAGCTCCAAACCTGCTGGGCATGAAAGGTATATTGTGGGTAAGCCATGCTATCTAGTACATGCGTCACACTGGTCTCAGTCCTGGTTTTGTGTTTCCCACCTGTTTTTATTAATACACCTGTTTTCAGTTTCCCTTGATTGTGTTAATGTGTTGCATCTGTGTCTTGTTCTGTGTGTGTATTTAAGCCTATTTGTCTCCTAAACCATCAGCACTAAACCACAGCCTTTTTTTTTTCCTTTTTCTCCCACTTCAGCACATTAATCATCCTCTCACTAATGTTGGTCCCTGCTTTTGATTGGGGAGGCAGAGGCTGCTCAACGCCCCCTCCGACACGTGCACAGCAATCAAACATCTTATCACCTACACTTGACGAGTGCAGTGCAGTACAGCGCTGTGTACGGAGAGCCACACCCTCTACCGCACTCCTTTCCCATCTCCGTGCAGGCTCCACCAACCAGCCAGCAGAGGTCGTAATCGCACTAGTCTGAGAGAGAGTCCTCATCCGGCTTATACCCGCCTCTATCTGAACAACAGGCCGATCATTGTTCATGTGGCCGCTCAACCTCAGCCGGCAGGCAGAGTCGAGATTCGATAAGATGTATTCGAGATCTCAGCTCTGGTGAAAAGCGTGTGTTTTTACCGCTGCACCACCTGAGCGACGTGTTTGTATTTCAGATTACTCCTGATATCGACCCCTGCTTTGTACCTTTGATTATTTTTATGGAAACTGTTTGCAGATCGACAACTGTTTCTTAGGTTGTGTTTTTGGATTGTTTGCTGTTTTGAAATTAACCTGCACTTTAAAATATATATACAAAAAAACCTGCATGCACCTGATAATAATAATAATAAAACAAAAAGTGGTGAGTTTTGGATCCAGTCATGGTCTTCTCTTTTAGTGGGAAACACCAAGTTATGGGTATTTACTAGATGGATGGATGGATGGATGGATAGATGGATAGATAGACGATAGATAGATAGATAGATAGATAGATAGATAGATAGATAGATAGATAGATAGATAGATAGATAGATAGATAGATAGATAGATAGATAGATAGATAGATAGACAGACAGACAGACAGACAGACAGACAGACAGATAGATTGTTAAATGAAACACACAGAGGTAAATATTTGTTCTCCATACTCTCTGTATTTCCCACACAGACACAGGGAGAACATGCAAACTCCACACAGAAAGGACCAGGACCGCTCCACCTAGGAATCAAACCCAGGACCTTCTTGCTGTGAGATGATAGTGCTACCCACTAAGCCACCGTGTCACCCAAGGTCATAAATGACTTGATAGAGCTCCAACTTCATAATTGTAAGGTAAGTCAAATGCAGAGGTGGAAAGAGTACTAAAATATTGTACTCAAGTAAAAGTACTATTACTTTAATGAATTTTTACTTAAGTACGAGTAAAATTACTAGTCTAAAAATCTACTCAGGTAAAAAGTAAAAAGTAACTCATTTAAAATGTACTCAGAGTAAACGTTACTTAGTTACTTTTTTCTCTCCTGTGTAATGCAAACAGGACAAGTGGATATAAATCTCAAAATAGTTGTTTTTAATTAAAATATAATAGAAAAAACATGTTGATACAACATTTAAAACATTTAGGAATGTGTAATGTGTCATTTTAGTATAGACCATTCTATAAAACCTTTTCAAACTGTATAACCACTAGTGATGGGTCGTTCGCGAACGATCCGATTCTGTTGAACGGCCCTTTAAAACGAACGAAAGGAACCGTGTCGCGCCTCTGGGAGCCGTTATACATATATTTCTATTTGTGCGCAGTTCTTATCGACGGTAATCCACCAATTCCGCTTAGCAGAAACAAACACAGACACATCTCTGCACGAGAGCGGATTTTTCTGAAACTAAATGCAATGCAACCACAGTATGTCTCTTCCCTGTAGTTTTTTCTCTATCACGTATTACCGAGTGGACCTTCAAAAGTCAAAGAACTAGTTTTTTTTTTTTAATGCAAACTTGCCCTAAATGCAAATTTTTCAAAATTTTACTGAATTGTTTTTGTGTTTCTAATGTTTTTATGCTTGAACTGTAAGCCCAGTTTGGCTACAAGTTATACAACAGATGATTTATTGCAATTATTTTAAACTATTTTTGTTATTAAAATATACTTGTTGTCAATGTGTATACTTTTGACAACAATTGTTTTTTCTCATTTAAGTGTTGTTTGAATTAAGCCTACATTTAAGGCAAGGTAGCAAAATGCATGATTGTTCATCATTGATATTAATATCTAGGGTGTGTTATAGTAAAAAAGAATGAAGAGCCAATTATTTGAACGGCTCTTTAAAAGGAACCGAGCCAAAAGATCCGGCTCCCTTCAAAGATCCATAATTCCCATCACTAATAACCACTGAAGTTGGCAGTAATTGTGGATTCTATAGACCAGCCTTCTTTTCATCACTAAACTTTTAAAAATCGCCCTTCCTTACTCTATACCTAGATTACAGCTCCTTTATTTTAGCACCAGTTTATTTTCCATCGCCGAATTTACTGCAGCAGTTTCCCAGACGCGATTTTTTAGTGTTTATTTTACTCGGTAACGGATGTTATTTAAAATGTAGCGAATTACAATTCCTAATACAAAACATACTTAAGTAAAAGTAAAATTACTGGTTGTAAAATCTACTTTAAAAAGTACAGGTACACAAAAAAACTACTCGATTACAGTAACGCGAGTAAATGTAATTTGTTGCTTTCCACCTCTGGTCAAATGTAGCATTAAGATTTTATTGCGACACAGGACATTGTCTCAAATTATGTTCCAAGAAACATACAGGAAGTACGCTATAAACAGAAGATGAAAGTGTCCACGCAAACCCTATTGAAATCAGGCTAAGCTAATGTAAAACACACTCGGGTTCTTACAATACCTCCACGGTGCATATAGCAAAGCACAGCTAGATGAAAGAGAAAGCATTTCTGGTAAGTAAACCTTCAAAACAAGTTCATTATGAAATCTATTTCCCCTCAGTCAGCAGGATGGAGGATGTGGCGTTGGTTCTCAGCATGGCTGCGAGTGTTTGCAGATCTGCTGGAGTCTGCACCACGCTACACACCAATTAACTTTTTCTGGTACCGCTGCAGATGTCTCCATCCATAACCACCCAGTGATGAATTAAAGCAGATGCTATTTGTGGTGCGACACGCAGCGTGACAGCAGCGGGAAAAAGGTTGATTTGCTTGTCCCTGATCACCGCTTGTCTCTCGATGTTAAGTCTGTTAATCTATGACTGAGTGATTTGGAAATGTACCAGCTTACAGCTTCAAAAAAAGATTATAAATCCTTGTGTTTTTATCAGAGTCTGGACTACATTCTGCCTAAACTGTGTCCCCACAGTAGGTGGAACTTGTCATAAACTACAGTTAATTTTACTGTCATTTCAAACTGGTCTCTCACTGAATTACCAATGCTCAGCCCTCTTAAAATGTACACAGATCAGCCATAACATTAAAACCTCCTTGTTTCTACACACACTGTCCATTTTATCAGCTACAGTTACCATATAGAAGCACTTTGTAGTTCTACAATTACTGACTGTAGTCCATCTGTTTCTCTGCATGCTTTGTTAGCCCCTTTCATGCTGTTCTTCAATGGTCAGGACCCCCCACAGGACCACCACAGAGTAGGTATTATTTAGGTGGTGGATCAATCTCAGCACTGCAGTGACACTGACATGGTGGTGGTGTGTTAGTGGATCAGACATAACAATGCCTCACTGTCACTGCTGGACTGAGAATAGTCCACCAACCAAAAATATCCAGCCAACAGCACCCTGTGGGCAGCGTCCTGTGACCACTGATGAAGGTCTAGAAGATGACCAACTCAAACAGCAGCAATAGATGAGCGATCGTCTCTGACTTTACATCTACAAGGTGGACCAACTAGGGGTGTCTAATTGAGTGGACAGTGAGTGGACACTGTGTTTAAAAACTCCAGCAGCGCTGCTGTGTCTGATCCACTCACACCATGTCAGTGTCATTGCAGTGCTGAGAATGATCCACCACCCAAATAATACCTGCTCTGTGGTGGTCTTGTGGGTGTCCTGACCATTAAAGAACAGCATAAAAGGGGGCTAACAAAGCATGCAGAGAAATAGTTGGACTACAGTCCGTAATTGTAGAACTACAAAGTGCTTCTATATGTTAAGTGGAGCTGATAAAATGGACAGTGCGTGTAGAAACAAGGAGGTGGTTTTAATGTTATGGCTAATCGGTGTATTAATGACTATGATATTATAAAAGCTGCTTTTGCAAAGGACACACTGCACGACTTTCGAAGTGGTCAGATCGCTGAACTGTCCACACTACACAACTTGCTCTCTTGTAATTAGGAGTCATTGTGGTTTGAACACTACATGACTGATCAGTGATATGGTTCACACAATGTGTGACCCATATCACTGATCAGTCATGTAGTGTTCAAACCACAATGACTTAAAAGGAGTTTTGAGACTTAAAAGGGTATTAAAACGTTTACACAAGCAACAAATCTGAATTTCCCCCCCAATTTTCTGCCTAATCTAGTCGTATCTAATTACCCTTATTGCGTTACGCTTCACCTCTACCGATACAACCCTCCACTGCTGGCTGAGGAGCATCGCAACTGACACGTGCGCAGTACCGACTGCGGATCAGCTTCATGCACGGAGAGCCACACCCCGTCCACATTACCCCTCGACTCTGCGCAGGCGCCACCAATCAGCCAGCAGAGGTCATAGCTACATCAGTTATGAGGAACCCTGGTCCGGCTTTCCCACCCTGTACGAACAACAAGCCAATCGTTGTTCACGTAGCCGCCCAGCCCAGCCGGATGGCAGAGCTAAGAATCGAAGCGATGTGTCTGAAATCTCAGCTCTGGTGTGCTAGCGTGTTTTTGCCACTGCACCACCGGAGCCTTTTTGAAATTCGTTTCCATTATTTGCTTAGAAAATCATATGATTTCTGGTGGGAAAAAAAACCATTATATTGCTGAATTACAAGAATTCTGTTGTTCACGCAACTCTAGGTGCGACTGTTAAGATGATACACCAAAGAATATCGACTCTTCCAGCCAGGTCAGTGTTTAGATCACATTCAGTCCCTCGACTGAAGCTTCCGCCTTCTCAATACTGTCTTTGAGAAAGATCAGGTATCTCCACGATTAAGAAGCATAAGGAAACAATAAAGAAGTAAAACTTTAAATGTTTTTCAATTGTATTTCAGTGTTTTTATATTATATTTGTGTTATTTTCAGTGTATAAGTGTCAAAAACAACCTCATTACTTTACATTAGCCTAATATACACCAGCCAGGCGTAACATTATGACCACTGACACTGGTGAAGTGAATAAGACTATTATAAGACTATTATCTCTTCATCACGGCACCTGTTAGGGGGTGGGATATACAGTATTAGGCAGCAAGTGAACATTTTATTCTCAAAGTTGATGTGTTAGAAGCAGGAAAAATGGGCGTGAAGATTTAAGTGTGTTTGACGAGGGCCAGATTGTGATGACTAGACGACTGGGTCGGAGCATCTCCAAAACTGCAGCTCTTGTGGGGTGTTCCCGATCTGCAGTGGTCAGTATCTATCAAAAGTGGTCCAAGGAAGGAACAGAGGTAAACCGGCGACAGGGTCATGGTGCGACTGTTAAGATGATACACCAAAAGAATGTCGACTCTTCCAGCCAGGTCAGTGTTTAAGATCACATTCAGTCCCTCGACTGAAGCTTCCGCCTTCTCAATACTGTCTTTGAGATTGCTGGATGAAAGACAGAGGGAATAAGCAAGAGAGAGTAAAGACGGGAGACATTTCAGCCCATTCCTTTCAAAGACCGGTTTGTTTTTCCATTAACTCCTTTGAAAAGAACTCCTGAACTTCTAGCCTCGCCGTAATAGATCCACCCGGCCGCGGCGACTCCGAGACGCGAGACAAGTAACTACAGACAAGAAAAGTGCATTTGAACCGAAATACCAGCCAATATCAAAGGTCGGAGGTGACTCTTCATCCCCGAGACTAAACTTCACGCGGGAGGAAACAAAAGCCTACGCACTCCATCCCAAACCCGGTCCAGGGAGGAGGAGGAGCTCAAAGGAGGGAGAGCTCTTGATTTCTTTCAGACAGATGACATGCAGATCAGTCATGCTGCTCAAACAGACGAAAAGGAAGATCAAAGAGGACGAGTGTGTGCGCCGGGCCGTTTGTGTGTCTTTGGGGGGGCTGTTATTTGGACGGGCTGATCCACGTAACATGCCAAAAACACTCGCAAGCTGTTCTTTTATTTCTTTTGCCCATAACTAACTGACTTGTCTGTGTTAAAGACACAGCTCAGACAGAATGCTAATGCTGAGAGAAATAAATCAATGACTTTTTAGGTTAACACCGATAACACAATTCCAAAAACAATTTGGGACTGTAGGTAAAGTACAGTGGTACCTTGTAACTTCATCTCCCCTAAACTTAAAAATTTTAGAAATCTGTTTAGCACTCGGCTTGAAAAATGCAGTAAAACGTCATCAAAGTGCGAATATGAGACGAATCTGCATTTGTGTGGAATAACCATCAAATTCACTCTGAAAGCTCCACATGTGTCTGTGTTTAGCTGGATTTTCCTCACTGTTTCACTTTTAAACTTGTGTTATAGCTTGGGGTTCTGACAAATTTAGCTTAATGAGACCTAATGTATTAAAAGAACGACATAGTAACACTAAACCTCTCTTAATTATTACTGATCATACATGAAATTCCTTGCTCGTTGTTTTAGTACAATTAGTCACGTTAAGCTTTGTGCACCACCACACTTCATAGGAAATAACAGCACAGCAGCGCAAAAGCTATTTTGCCGCTTCTCATGTGAATGCGCCTTTACTGAACTTGCTAAGGAATGCAGTATTCCAATATCAAGCATCTCTATAATTAAGAAGCATAAGGAAACAATAAAGAAGTAAAACTTTAACTGTTTCTCAATTGTATTTATGTTTTTTATATTATATTTGTGTTATTATCAGTGTATAAGTGTCAAAAACAACCCCATTATTTTACATTAGCCTAATATACACCAGCCAGGCATAACATTATGACCACTGATAGGTGAAGTGAATAACACTGATTATCTCTTCATCACGGCACCGGTTAGTGGGTGGGATATATTAGGCAGCAAGTGAACATTATATCCTCAAAGTTGATGTGTTAGAAGCAGGAAAAATGGGTAAGCGTGAGGATTTGAGCGAGTTTGACAAGGGCCAAATTGTGATGGCTAGACGACTGGGTCAGAGCATCTCCAAAACTGCAGCTCTCGTGGGGTGTTCCCGGTCTGCAGTGGTCAGTTTCTATCAAAAGTGGTCTGAGGAAGGAACAGTGGTAAACCGGCGACAGGGTCATGGGCGGCCAAGGCTCATTGATGCACGCGGGGTCCGATCCAACAGACGAGCTACTGTAGCTCAAATTGCTGAAGAGGTTAATGCTGGTTCTGATAGAAAGGTGTCAGAATACACAGTGCATCCCAGGGTGTTGTGTATGAGGCTGCATAGCCACAGACCAGTCAGTTATGAAGGTGGTCATAATGTTATGCCTGATCAGTGTATATGCAGTTCCACGGGATCATGGAACGCATTAATAGGTTTCACATACATCCTTATGGGAAAAAATACCTTTTAAACTCAATGCCACTCCCAGAACCAACTGATGTCAAGTTTCAAGGTACCACTGTAACTACAAGCATGTCGTTGGGAGAAAACATAATATGCTCCTCACTGACTGTAATTGAAACCAAGGTCTACAGGACCCTGGAGCTGTGCAGCACCAACACTGCTTACTGTGTCAAAGTGTTGCTATACTTAAACTGTCTTTTTGGCAAAGTCAGAAAATATAAAGCAATGAAAGCAGTAATAACCGGCTGCTCTGAAAGCATCCAAAATGCAAAGCAAGTGGCAGGGGAACACTAAACCTTTAAAAAGCCACCTCCAAATTCAACTGGAACACAGCCAAACACACACACACACACACACACACATCTCAAGGGGTCTCGGTTTCTGCTACAGCTGTGACGTGAATGACAACACAGACCAGCCAACGTCTGCTAGGACTCCGAAGCCGCCGAGGGCCCCGTCTCTGCAACACATGGTGCTCGATATCACCAACCCAGAAGCTTTCAATCTCTATTTACTTAAAACAAAAGAGCCCTGAGAATTCAGAAATCAGAGCCACCGTCCCTCCACCCCCTGCATCCCATTCCCCCCTACCATTGTGCAACCGAGAGCTGGAACTATTATGGGAGCGTAAATGATTTCGACAGGAAGTTGTGATTTGTATAAATATTTTGCGTCTAATATAAGAAAAAAAAAGAAAGAGAGCCAAAACAAATGGAACAGTAAGGAGAGAAAACAAAGGAAGTCTAATGACAGAGCTGGGCCGGAGCCAGGAGTGCACGGCCGGTTAAATGCAAACACAAAAGGGATCTCGGGCGCAAACTGTCGCAATAACAGTGCATGAAGAACAATGAAGCGACAAAAACACTTGAGGGGGGGCATTAAATAGAGGAAAAAGTACAATGAAAACAAGAAAAATATACTCTTTACAAAAATGCTTTCTTTTGTCTTCAGTGGTATGTTTTACTTTTATATCTGTATTTATTTCATGTGTAGGGGGTTTTGATCCAAGGCTATTTAAATCTGAATCTAACTTTGGAACCCAACAGTGTCTCTCTGGTCGCTTTATTTCTTCTACACTTTTAAACTGGCCATAACAGAAACCTTAAAAATGTGAGTGAATTTAGGATTTTAAAGATTTATGATGAATGTATGTGGAAAACATGGGTGGTTTATTTTCATACATTCGTCCTCAGCGCCCATTTCCTCCTGATTAGGGTTGTAGTGGGTCTGGTGCAGAGTTCACAAGTCACAAAATCCTAGTCAAGATACGATTTCTTAGATTAGAGTCCTAGTCAAGTTACGAGTCTTTAGGTTAGAGCTCAAGTCAAGTTATGATTCTTTAGGCTAGAGTCCTAGTCAAGTTACAATTACTTAGATTAGAGTCCTAGTTAAATTACAAGTCTTTAGATTAGAGTCCTGGTTAAGTTATGAGTCTTTAGGCTAAAGTCCTAGTTAAGTCACGATTCTTTAGACTACAGTCCTAGTCAAGTCACAAGTCTTAAGGCTAAAGTCCTAGTCAAGTTATGAGTCTTTGGATTAGAGTCCTAGTCAAGTTAAGAGGCTTGAGATTAGAGTCCTAGTCAAGTTATGTGTCTTTAGATTAGAGTCTTAGCCAAGTTACGAGTCTTTAGACTAGAGCCCAAGTCCAGTTATGAGTCTTAGACTAGAACCCAAATCAAGTTATGAGTCTTTAGGCTAGAGCCTAAGTCAAGTTACAAGCATTTAGTCTAGAGTTCTAGCCAAGTTCCAAGTCTTTAGGTTAGAGCCAAGTCAAGTTATGAGTCTTTAGGTTAGAGCCAAGTCCAGTTATGAGTCTTTAGGTTAGACTTCAATTCAAGTTATAAATCTTTGGGCTAGAGCCCAAGTCAATTTATAAGTCTTTAGGCTAGAGTCCTAGTCAAGTTATGTGTCTTTATATTAGAGTCTTAGTCAAGTTACGAGTCTTCAGGCTAGAGTTCTAGTCAAGTTAGGAGTCTTTAGATTAGAGTCTTAGTCAAATTACGAGTCTTTAGATTAGAGTCATAGTCAAGTTACAAGTCTTTAGATTAGAGTCTTAGTCAAGTTATGAGTCTTCAGGCTAGAGTCCTAGTCAAGAATCAGTTATTTAAGCTAGAGTCTTAAGCAAGTTAAGAGTATTTATGCTAGAGTCCTAGTTAAGTTCCAAGTCTTTAGATTAGAGCCCAAGTCAAGTTATGATTCTTTACACTAGAGTCCTAGTAGAGTCACAAGTCTTTAGGCTAGAGTCCTACTCAAGTTATGTGTCTTTAGATTAGAGTCTTAGTCAAGTTACAAGTCTTTAGTCTAGAGTCCAAGTTAAGTTATGAGTCGTTATGCTAGAGTCCTATAGCCAAGTTACAAGTCTATAGATTAGAGTACTAGTCAAGTTAGATTAGAGCCCAGATCAAGTTATGAGTCTTCAGGCTAGATCCCAAGTCAAGTTACAAGTCTTTAGTCTAAAGTCCAAGTCAACGTTCGTACAGCTTCTGAAACGTATTGTAAAAGTCTTTTTTGGAATCACCTTCAGTTGCCATCACACAGGTCTGAATCTCTGACACGTCCACAAACCTTGATTCCACTTTCAGCACTTTTATCAGTATGATGTGCGTCTCTGTCTCTTCCCAATTTGAAAAAAAAAAATACATTTATTCAACAGCTCCTTTTTAACAGACTCCGTTCAAATGACCTGATTAGCCACGTCCACCATGTGCTAGCTGTCGCTTCTAGACATGTACCTCAATGTCTGTGCACATTCTCAAACTTGTCACGTGTGTGTACTATTCACCAAACCTTTTGTCTATAGGTTTTTATATATGTTACATAGACAACTACATAGTGAGAGTGTAGTGTAATGTAGTGTAATGTATTTCATGTTTTTATTTTGCCCTGACTATCTATTACCAGCAGAAGCTTGGCTTGGAAAAGGAAGTGGAAATCTTTGTGTAAGCGTGTGTTAATAATGCATTACTGGTTACACTGGTGGATAGACAGTGAGGGCATGAGCAGATCGTAGTCCATCAGTGGCTTGTGATAAAAATACCACCACATGTTATTTTCCTGCTGCCAGTAAAGCAAAGATGCTCTTCTACGTACAAATACAACCTTCAGAGAGTTGTCAACCTGATGATTAAGGCATGTGTACATGCTCCTAGGATCTGATTGTTGTTTAATTACCTTCATCCTGGAAAACAGACAAATCCAAACACAATATGGCACAAAAGAACATCAAACATCACAGACATGACAAGAGGCATTATCTAACCCATATTCTCAATCACGAGCCCCAATGTTCATTTAACAGCAACCACAAAGCAAATCCTCATGGTTAGGGAGTAATACCTCTTAAAAAGAGACTAAAAACCTGTTCCAGCCTGATCGGCGTTGGAAACCAGACGCGGACTTCCCAGACGAAGGTGTGTCTGCCTGTAAGTGCTTGTTATTGGGAAGGTGTTTAGTCTGGGAGTTTAGTAAGGGGGCTTTGTAGTGGTCGGACACACACCGGAGCCATTTCCACGTCCCCCACAGTAAAGCACCAGGATTTATGGAAAAGCAGGAGTCCTCTGTTGTGTTTTCCCCCCTAAGCTGCAATTAATGATGCCTCGGTGTGTTTAATGTCGAGTTAGCCTTATGGTAATAATCACAGTACATGCAGCGACCACTGAGGGGGGAAGTACAGAGAAAAAAGAAGAGAAAAACAAAGAAGCTTTTGTGATCCTTTGTGATGCGTTATTTGTTTGATGTGTGTGTGTGTTTGTTTAAGGATGCTAACTGTTTTCAGCTAAAGATTGGCATTTTTAAATCTGTTTAAATCTGTTTTCTTTAATGCCATGCCCAATCACACATGTATTCATGCCTTTAAACTGAATTTCCAGCTAAGTAAGAACTTTTATGCTGATTGGTTGAATTTTGCCTCCTTCAATTAAAAAAAGTCTGGTTCACTATATGGCTAAAACTACTGAACATGTGAACATGAGCTTGTTGGACGTCTCATTCCAAAACCAATGGCTTTATTATGAAGAATCCTCTCCTCACTGTGGTTCCTGCAAAAGCCATTTTTAAGATTTTGGAGTGTCTATGTTTGTACTCAACAAGGCATTGGCAAGGTCAGACACTGATGTTGGATATGATGTAAGAGACCGGGCTTGAAATTAACATTATGAGTCTTTAGATTAGAGTCTTAGTCAAGTTACGAGTCATTAGGCTAGATTCCTTGTCAAGTTAGAAGTGTTTGGTTAGACTCTTATTCAAGTTATGGTTCTTTAGGCTAAAGTCCTAGTCAAGTTACGAGTCTTTAGACTAGAGTTCAAGTCAAGTTATGAGTCTTAGACTAGAGCTGAAGTCATGTTATGCGTCTTAGACTAGAGCCCAAGTCATGTTATGCGTCTTAGACTAGAGCCCAAGTCAAGTTATGAGTCTTTGACTAGAGCTCAAGTCATGTTATGAGTCTTTAGGCTAGAGCCCAAGTCAAGTTTGAGTCTTAGGCTAGAGTCTAAGTCAAGTTATAAGTCTTAGCCTAGAGCTCAAGTCAATTTATAAGTCTTAGACTAGAGCCCAAGTTAAGTAAGTAAGTCTTTAGACTTTATTCTGAGGATTTTGGAACGTTTCTGTGTTTGTACTTACGTACATGTCTCTAGATTAGAGTTCTAGTCAAGTAACAAGTCTGTAGATTAGACTCGTAGTCAAATTATGAGTCATTACATTAGAGTGTTAGTCAAGTAACGAGTCTTTAGATTATAGTCTTAGTCGAGTCTTTAGGCTAGATTTCTAGTCAAGTTTGAAGTCTTTAGGTTATACTCTTATTCAAGTTACAATTCTTTGGGTTAAAGTCCAAGTCAAGTTATGTGTCTTAGACTAGAGCCCAGGTCAAGTTATGAGTCCTAGACTAGAGCCCAAGCCAAGTTATGAGTCTTAGACTAGAGCCCAAGCCAAGTTATGTGTCTTAGACTAGAGCTCAAGTCAAGTTATGAGTCCTAGACTAGAGCCCAAGCCAAGTTATGAGTCTTAGACTAGAGCCCAAGCCAAGTTATGTCTTAGACTAGAGCTCGAGTCAAGTTATGAGTCCTAGACTAGAGCTCGAGTCAAGTTATGAGTCCTAGACTAGAGCTCAAGTCAAGTTATGAGTCTTAGGCTACAGCCCAAGTCAAGTTATGAGTCTTAAACTAGAGCTCAAGTCAGGTTATGAGTCTTAGACTAGGGCCCAAGTCAAGTAATGAATCAAGTTAAGTTATGACTCATGAGCTCTAGTCTAAGACTCATAACTTTACTTGAGCTCTAGTCTAAGACTCATAACTTGACTTGAGCTCTAGTCTAAGACTCATAACTTGACTTGGGCTCTAGCCTAAGACTCCTAACTTGACTTGGGCTCTAGTCTAAGATTCATTATTTGATTTGGGCCCTAGTCTAAAACTCATAACTTGACTTGGGCCTCAGTCTAAGACTCATGACTTGACTTGGGCCCTAACAGGTGCATAAAATCAATTATAATAAATCTATTATATGCTTCTTACTTTGTGACAGTTTGAGGAAGGCCTCTTCCTGTTCAAGCATGACTCTGTTCCTGTGCACTAAGCAATGGCCCTAAGGACTAGTTTGACTAGTATGGTCGGGGAGATTTACTGGCCTGCACTGAGACAGTAATTGCACGCCAGGAGTTCAATCTACATCAGTGCTTGACCTCCCAAATGCTTGATTGACTAAATGGGCACAAATTCTCACAGACACACATTGAAATCTAGTGATCACTGTCCAGTGTAAAACGGAAGGCCAACTTCATATTAATGCCCAACAATCTCATGGTCAGGTGTTTGCATACTTTTGGTATGATATTGTAGACATTATGATATTTGATTTTGTATGTTTAGCCACACACACACACACTAATTATTTTGAAGCTGCCTCACACAGTTAAGTAGAGAGTTAGCATAGCCAAACAGCTGCTCTTGATTACTCACGAATTACAATGAGCATCGGGCATCTGCTTTGTGCCATCTTATTTTCCGCTCTTTGCCTCACATACACATACATTAGCACACACATTTCCTTTTAAACACAATACCCACTGTGGAAAAACAACACTATACCTTACGCACGTATAGACCAAACCACCGAAACAATTACAGTCTGTGTCTCATTAGCACAAAGTGTTGAGGTGTGAGGTTTATCAGTAAGGATTCAATCATTCAATTATTAAAGCTTTAACAAAGGATACAGGAGTTAGTAAGAACATCTGTACAAGTGCCAAGTGCACCTGCTTTATACCAGCTAGACAAATAGCAGCATTTTCTCTGTTATTAGCCTGGCAGCTATTCAAGAAATCGAATAGAAAAAACAACAAATACATATTTTTTAATTCACTCATCCATTTAATGTGGCATTCATCTTTAGTGACCACTTTGCCCTGATCAGGCACACAGTGGGTTTGACCCAGTAACACTGGAAGCAGGTGGGAACACACTCTAAACTAGAGACGCAAAGATTTTGGTACTTTAGTTCCAAGCTGGTACCTAAAAAACGTTTTTAAAAAGTGCAGAAATAGCCAGACTAATTAGTATGGAATTTAATAAAACACAATACTGGTCCCATTAAAAGTCTGTTGGTCCTGGATGCTGTAAAGCTGCTTTGAGACAATGTCGATTGTAAAAAGTGCAATACACTGATCTAAAGAATTAAAACCTCCTTGTTTCTACACTCACTGTCCATTTTATCAGCTCCACTTACCATATAGGAGCACTTTGTAGTTCTACAATTACTGACTGCAGTCCATCTATTTCTCTACATACCTTTTTAACCAGCTTTCACCCTGTTCTTCAATGCTCAGGACCTCCACAGGACCACTACAGTGTAGATATGATTTAGGTAGTGGATCACTCTTAGCACTGTAGTGACACTGACATGGTGGTGGTGTGTTAGTGTGTGTTGTGCTGGTATGAGTGGATCAGACACAGCAGCGCTGCTGGAGTTTTAAAAACCCATGTCCACTCACTGTCCACTCCTACCTAGTTGGTCCACCTTGTAGATGTAAAGTCAGAGATGATCGCTCATCTATTGCTGCTGTTTGAGTTGGTCATCTTCTACACTTTCATCAGTGGTCACAAGATGCTGCCCACGGGGCGCTGATGGCTAGATATTTTTGGTTGGTGGACTATTCTCAGTCCAGCAATGACAGTGAGGTGTTTAAAAACTCCAGCAGCATTGCTCTGTCTGATCAACTCATACCAGCACAACACACACTAACACACCACCACCATGTCAGTGTCACTGCAGTGCTGAGAATGATCCACCACCTAAATAATACCTACTCTGTAGTGGTCCTGTGGGGGTCCTAACCAATGAAGAACAGCATGAAAGGGGGCTAAAAAAGCATGAAGAGAAACAGATGGACCCCAGTCAGTAATTGTAGAACTACAAAGTGCTTCGCGAGTTCGAAATGGGTAGGCTATGCTTTTTATTGTAGCTTCCATTTATTCTATCATTCAATTTATGAGTGTAATTTAATGACCGGCGTGAAATGTGACACTTTTTAAGTGATTTTTAAAAAACGGTCCGTAAAATTAAGCCCTGTGCTGTGACTTTAGTAGGGCCCTAGTCATAACGTAAATCTTAGCATTGTTATTTTAGTATTCACATACGTTCTTTTAAATCTGTTTTCTTATACTTCTGTCCTTTATGACCGAGGTTCTAACAGTCACTTAAAAATTGTCCAAACACACACCTGTGATTAGCAAACACAGCGTTATACATTTATAAAGGGACACTCTGTCCTAACAGCACATCACACCAAAGCTCTAATTATAGCCAGCCGTTCACACAGTATATTAGTGTCTTTACACATTGTGGCGCAGTCCTGACACAGACCTTTTCATTAAAGGTCAGCATATTCATGTGACACAGGCCCATCCTGATAACCCCAACCCACTCATTCTACCTGCCCTGAAGATACTAAACACACCCATAGTCCAAATGTTATCCAGTTACACAGAGAAGGAAAATTACTAGCATTACTAGTTTATGGTGCATTGCTTTTTATAAATGTGTATACAGTGGTACCTTGTAACTTGACGTTCCCTAAACTCAAAATCTTGAAACTTAACGCCCTTTAAAATGCTGCTTTGTTCAGCGCTCGGCTTGAGCGGTGTGGTAAAATGTCATCAAAGTGCGAATATGAGACGAATCTGCAGTTGTGTGTAATAAAAAATTTTTTATTGTTTAAAAAAAGCTTATTTACATTTTCAGCAGACACTTTTATCCAAAGCGACTTACACAATGAGCAGAACACGATGAGCAATTGAGGGTTAAGGGCCTTGCTCAGGGACCCAACAGTGGCAACTTGGTGGTGGCGGGGCTTGAACCGGCAACCTTCTGTTTACTAGTCCAGTACCTTAACCACTGAGCTATCACTGGCCCCTTATTGTGACTTAATGTATTAAAAGAACAACATAGAAACACTAAACTTCTCTTAATTATTACTGTTCATTAGTTCTCTCCACTAATTAAATTCCTCGCTTGTTGTTTTGGTAGAATAAGTCATGTTAAGCTTTGTGTACCACCACACTCTATGGGAAATAACGGCACAGCCAGCGCAAAAGCTTTTCATGTGAATGCTCCCTTACTGAATGGAATACGGTATTCCAAGATCAAGCATCTCCATAATTAAGAAGCATAAGGAAACAATAAAGAAGAAAAGGTAAACAGCAGGTTTTATTGTATTTTCTGTTACATTGTAAGTGATTTTAATTGTATTTCAGTGTTTTTATATTATATTTGTGTTATTTTCAGTGTATAAGTGTCAAAAACAACCCCATTATTTTACATTAGCCTAAAATATATGCAGTTCCACCGGACTATGGAACACATTAACAGGTTTTCCATACATCCTTATGGGAAAAATACCTTGAAACTCAACGTCTTTTAAACTCAACGCCACTCTGACCACTGTATACTCTTTATGCATTTTGACAGTATTTGACAGTTCAATTGACAACAAAAGACCTTTGATTTCCCTCCTATAAATTGACTAAAAAATTCACTGTTACACAAGGCATTCCTCAAGGTTCTGGTCTTGGTCCACTACTTTTCATATATTATAACATTTCTCTTATTAATACAGTGTAATTGTTTTACATCTAAATCTGCTATTCCAATCTATAAAACAAATTATTTTTGCCTGTTTACTACATAAAATAACAGACAATACTTTGATATCATTTTTACAATATACTTTGATATCATTTTTACAAACTGCAGATGTCCGATTTTTTATGCTAAAACATTGCAGTTTACACTTTAAACTAGTTTTAGAGCAGTTCAGCACTCTCTACCTCCTACACCTTGCTCTCCTCGGAGACGCTTCTCATCACACACTTTCATTTTTCTGCTGATTCTCCGCTGATGATTCAGTGCTTAATGGTGAAAAGGAAGAAAAGGGCTTTGGGGAGTGCCACGGCTGTTCAACTTCATTAAGTGTTCATTTATTATCAGCTGATTTTCCCCATTATCCCAAAGTCCTATAGGAGTCCTATTTCTCCCTCCATCAAATCCTATTATGAGTTTTGAGGAACGTTCCGCTTATCTGGTACCTGAAGCCCAGGAGATGGAACGCACTAATGGGAATATGAGTGGACGGCCCAGAAGACATCACTACTCCATTCTTAGCTTTCTTTCACTTCTTTTTACTTCCTAAATCTAAATTTGCTGCTTGTATTAACTTTTCTTTTGTAGAAAATTGACTGGTTTTACTACTCAATAGAGTAAGCCATAGGCTTTATAACAGGAAAGTCTGGGAACCACTGTTCAGAACATAGAAAGTAGATCACAGATTTCCTACATGTAAAAAATGAAACCCATAATGTCCTAAAGTATAAGGTGATGATATCTGACCGAGCTGAGCTAACAAAATCTGTAGAACATAATAAATAACTGACTGTTGTTGCCAGTCATCCACATAGTTTTAGGCAACAATCAATGCTAACGCTATCTGCTATCTTTCTTAACAAGTTCAAACGGACATTTCCTCTCACATTCTCTGACAAGATATGTTGAGTGTGTCCAGAGCCCTTCAGTTCCTGTTCAGAGGACACAGCTGCTCTAAAGATTTCTATTTAATAAGAGATGAACTCACATCCTGGCAATCAGGACTTCTAAAAACAGAGCAACAATCAAATCTGGAACACTGCCCAAGTTCCACTGGTACAGTCACTTGTCGCAAGATGCCACAAATCACAGAGCATTACACGGTGCCAGTTAAATCAAATGCTAACATGGCCATTAAGTAAGTCAGGGAATCAATCAAAGTTAAATACAAATCATGCAAGTTAGTTTCTGAATTTAAAGAAGCAGAAAAACAGAGAATGAAGTTGCTAGTTTGTGTCACTCAATCCAATTAAAGCAAAACAAATCAAATAAAATTGATTCATATGGTAAAAGACAAAATTAAAGGAGAAACAATACAAGAAAAACACAGACAGGCAGCTATGATAAAAAGGAATTTAAAAAAGAAAAAAGGATTAAACAAATAAAGAAAAATGATGAAACAAATAAAGAAAAAGGATTAAACAAATAAAATAATTAAACAAATAAAGATAAAATGATTCAACAAATCAAGACAAAATGATTCAACAAATAAAGAAAAAAGGATTAAACAAATAAAGAAAAAATGAATTAAACAAATAAAGAAAAAATGGTTAAACAAATAAAGAAAAAATGTATCAAACAAATAAAGAAAAAATGATTAAACAAATAAAGAAAGAATGGTTAAACAAATATAGAAAAAATAAATAAAAAGAAAAAATGATTAAACAAATAAAGAAAAAATTAATTAAACAAATAAAGAAAAAATGATTAAACAAATAAAGAAAAAGGATTAAACAAATAAAGAAAAAATTAATTAAACAAATAATGAAAAAAGAAATTAAACAAATAAACAAAAAAAGATTAAACAAATAAAAAAGGATTAAACAAATAAAGAAAAAATGATTAAACAAAGAAAAAATGAATTAAACAAATTAAGAAAAAATAATTAAACAAAGAAAAAATGAATTAAACAAATAAAGAAAAAATGATTCAACAAATAAAGATAAAAGATTAAACAAATAAAAAGGATTAAACAAATAAAGAAACAATGATTAAACAAATAAAAAATGATTAAACTAATAAAGAAAAAATGATTAAACAAATAAAGAAAAAAGGATTAAACAAATAAAGAAAAAATGATTAAACAAATAAAGAAAAAAGGATTAAACAAATAAAGAAAAATAATTAAACAAATGAAGAAAAAAGGATTAAACAAATGAAGAAAAATAATTAAACAAATGAAGAAAAATAATTGAACAAATAAAAAAGGATTAAACAAATAAAGAAAAAATGATTAAACAAATAAAGAAAAATAATTAAACAAATAAAGAAAATAAAGAAAGAAAATAAATAAATAAAAGATAAATTGCTATTCTCCTTGCTATTTGCCAAATTAATTAAATACTTGAGAAAAATCCAAAAAAATAAACAAAATAAATTATATAAAATTAAAAAAGAAAAAAAAAAAGAGAAAAATAACTGAAGAAAACAAATTGCTGCTCTGCTTTATTCCAGCTTGTGTATTTACCTCTGTATAAGTGACATAGAGAAACACTAAACTCTAAAGTTTAACCCCCCCATTTTATACTGCAGGAGATACAGTAAAACGTTAATTCTTATTAGCATGTACAGGTAAAAACCACTTAATCTTATTCACACTTCTCTCTCTCTCTCTCACTGTGACATCTCTGCCCTCTCCTCCATCCTCTCCCCTGCTAAAGATTACGACCTTATTTCCTGAACATTTTCTCCTTAAATTCACATATCATAACATAAGCACTGTTTGAACGGATGTCTCCTAGATCTGTTTATTTCCCGAAGGTAGTTAAAGGCAGTAATAGATGCTGTCATAAATATAAATGTTATGTCTTGTGAGAAGATCTTTTTTTAGTGTTTTTGTTTCCCATACAGATGTAACATCTGTTTAAAAGATCAGCATGGATTTGAAAAAGGAAGCCGTGTCTTCCAAATGGATCACTTCTATTTAACTGCTGTACAAATCTCAGAAGAGATGTTTTCCTTTTAAAGACAAGCTAAAATTTGGAACACGGTTCTCTTGGCCTCGTTCAGTTATAGGTCACATGGTTAAAAGAAATTAAAGGAGGTTTTTTTTGCTGCTCTGGGGTCAACAGCAGGAAATGTTTTTGTAACTTAAATAAACATTTTGATAGTTTTAATATTAGTATGTCATAGTGAAAAGTTTAGCTGAGATTTGCTAAGAACAATCTGGCCATTTATCAGTAAATATATATATTTGTAAAATTATTACTGTAAAAAATACTGATTAATGAAAATGTATGTAATTCCATTTTTATTTAATATACACTGATCAGCCATAACATTAAACCACCTCCTTGTTTCTGCACTCACTGTCCATTTTATCAGCTCCACTTACTATATATAGAAGCACTTTGTAGTTCTACAATTACTGACTGTAGTCCATCTTTTTCTCTACATACCTTTTTAGCCTGCTTTCACACTGTTCTTTCTATATTATTTAGGTGGTGGATCATTCTCAGCACTGCAGTGACACTGACATGGTGGTGGTGTGTTAGTGTGTGTTGTGCTGGTATGAGTGGATCAGACACAGCAGCGCTGCTGGAGTTTTTAAATACAGTGTCCACTCACTGTCCACTCTATTAGACACTCCTACCTAGTTGGTCCACCTTGTAGAAGTAAAACCAGAGACGATCGCTCATCTATTGCTGCTGTTTGAGTTGGTCATCTTCTAGACCTTCATCAGTGGTCACAGGACGCTGCCTACGGGGTGCTGTTGTCTAAATATATTTTTGGTTGGTGGACTATTCTCAGTCCAGCAGTGACAGTGAGGTGTTTAAAAACTCCAGCAGCGCTGCTGTGTCTTATCCACTCATACCAGCACAACACACAGTGTCACTGCAGTGCTCAGAATGATCCACCACCTAAATAATACCTGCTCTGTGGTGGTCCTGGGAGAGTCCTGACCATTGAAGAACAGCATGAAAGGGGGCTAACAAAGCATGCTGATAAAATGGACAGTGAGTGTAGAAACAAGAAGGTGGTTTTAATGTTATGGCTGATCAGTGTATGAGATATACACATATACAGGGAGATGTAATGAAAACAAGCAGTCCAGCCTGGACCTGTGTTTTTATATGCTATATGCTATTTATATACAGTGTATCACAAAAGTGAGTACACCCCTCACATGTCTGCAAATATTTCATTATATCTTTTCATGGGACAACACTATAGACATGAAACTTGGATATAACTTAGAGTAGTCAGTGTACAGCTTGTATAGCAGTGTAGATTTACTGTCTTCTGAAAATAACTCAACACACAGCCATTAATGTCTAAATAGCTGGCAACATAAGTGAGTACACCCCACAGTGAACATGTCCAAATTGTGCCCAAATGTGTCGTTGTCCCTCCCTGGTGTCATGTGTCAAGGTCCCAGGTGTAAATGGGGAGCAGGGCTGTTAAATTTGGTGTTTTGGGTACAATTCTCTCATACTGGCCACTGGATATTCAACATGGCACCTCATGGCAAAGAACTCTCTGAGGATGTGAGAAATAGAATTGTTGCTCTCCACAAAGATGGCCTGGACTATAAAAAGATTGCTAACACCCTGAAACTGAGCTACAGCATGGTGGCCAAGGTCATACAGCGGTTTTCCAGGACAGGTTCCACTCGGAACAGGCTTCGCCAGGGTCGACCAAAGAAGTTGAGTCCACGTGTTCGGCGTCATATCCAGAGGTTGGCTTTAAAAAATAGACACATGAGTGCTGCCAGCATTGCTGCAGAGGTTGAAGATGTGGGAGGTCAGCCTGTCAGTGCTCAGACCATACGCCGCACACTGCATCAACTCGGTCTGCATGGTCGTCATCCCAGAAGGAAGCTGACGCACAAGAAAGCCCGCAAACAGTTTGCTGAAGACAAGCAGTCCAAGAACATGGATTACTGGAATGCCCTGTGGTCTGACGAGACCAAGATAAACTTGTTTGGCTCAGATGGTGTCCAGCATGTGTGGTGGCGCCCTGGTGAGAAGTACCAAGACAACTGTATCTTGCCTACAGTCAAGCATGGTGGTGGTAGCATCATGGTCTTGGGCTGCATTAGTGTTGCTGGCACTGGGGAGCTGCGGTTCATTGAGGGAAACATGAATTCCAACATGTACTGTGACATTCTGAAACAGAGCATGATCCCCTCCCTTCGAAAACTGGGCCTCATGGCAGTTTTCCAACAGGATAACGACCGCAAACACAACCTCCAAGATGACAACTGCCTTGCTGAGGAAGCTGAAGGTAAAGGTGATGGACTAAACCCAATTGGGCACCTGTGGCGCATCCTCAAGTGGAAGGTGGAGGAGTTCAAGGTGTCTAACATCCACCAGCTCCGTGATGTCATCATGGAGGGGTGGAAGAGGATTCCAGTAGCAACCTGTGCAGCTCTGGTGAATTCCATGCCCAGGAGGGTTAAGGCAGTGCTGGATAATAATGGTGGTCACACAAAATATTGACACTTTGGGCACAATTTGGACATGTTCACTGTGGGGTGTACTCACTTATGTTGCCAGCCATTTCGACATTAATGGCTGTGTGTTGAGTTATTTTCAGAAGACAGTAAATCTACACTGCTATACAAGTTGTACACGGACTACTCTAAGTTATATCCAAGTTTTATTTCTATAGTGTTGTCCCATGAAAAGATATAATAAAATATTTGCAGAAATGTGAGGGGTGTACTCACTTTTGTGATACACTGTATGGACCATAAACCTGCTTAGATGAAATAGTTTCAGTGATTCAATTTGATTACATTCAGCAGCTATTATTACATTGTTTGTAATGCCAAGAACAATAAATATACTTTCCAGTGCACCTTTAATTTTGGAAGTAGTATTTCTAGCTTTAACTCAGCGGTTAACTACGTTACTCTGAAAATGCAAATAATCATATTGTTACATCATCCACCACTACACACTATAACAATGTAGAATATAAGACAGTGTTTGGGACTGGAGAAGGTTTATACATAGAGGATTAGAGAAATATTTAGCAGGTCTGAAACATACCAATGCAGGATTTGATGTCTCCGTTTTCAGAGTCAGCATGGTTATTACTGCCATGATAACTGTTCAGCACCTCCATCTTAATCTTCTTTTTCATCGCCTCTGCTAATGTAGCAGCTGTCAAACCTGTTACAGAGAAAAAGAAAGATTACCTTTAAAAACAGTAATACATTTGTAATATACTCACTCACTGTCTTAACCGCTTATCCAATCAGGGTCATGGGGGGTGCTGGAGCCAATCCCAGCTTTTCAATGGGTGCAAGGCACACAATAATACCCTGGACGGGGCACCAGTCCATCGCAGGGCAGACACAATAACACACACACACACACACACACACTCACCTATAGGGCAATTCAGTGTCTCCAATTAACCTGACTGCATGTTTTTGGACTGTGGGAGGAAACCGGAGCTCCCGGAGGAAACCCACACAGACACGGGAAGAACATGCAAGGACCCGGACCGCCCCGCCTGGGGATCGAACCCAGGACTTTCTTGCTGTGAGGCAACAGTGCTACCCACTTAGCCACCATGCAGCCCCATTTGTAATATAAAGAAACTCAAATGGCTTCAATAGCTAATTTAAAGACTGGGTTGAATGTGTTTAAAGTTCCTGTGACAAACATGATGCACCCACTCAGCTAACAAGATCCCAGCTAAAAACAGGCTAACTGTGGGCAGTGTGGGTTTGGAAACACACAAAGCCAAATGGTTAGATTGATTAGCCCACACTGAGACCACACAAACATTAAAAAAGGGCAGCGCAGGCACTGGCAAACACATGTAATGCCAATGAGGGCCCAGTAAGGTATGTTTGGGAATCTATTAACTACTAGCTAAATGCTACATTTTGTTAGAACTGCCCATAAGAGGCCAGGAATTTGTAAAAGTAGGGAAATCAATGATATGAATATCTCAAAAATCTGACACCCCAACACACTTTCAAATAATAATGTTGATTTCACAAAGCTGGCTTGACCAGAATCACCTAGCTAATATAACAGATCCTATCAGATTAACAGATTAAAAATTAAACAATCTGCATCTTTAAGCAACAGCACAGCTGCTCTGCTGTATCGACCGCTTCACGTCGATACACAGTTGATACAAAATAGCAAAAGCACCTGCCATTACAGTGTTCCAGCTCAGATTATTACATATTATTACAGTATTACCTAACCAGACTGCACAGTATTTCATAAAAACGTAGCAACTCAGTTTGAACTGAGGCTGAATTCAATTAATTAGAATATAAATATTGTCATTTTGGTTGTGTTTTTATTGTTCATAGGGGCTAAGTTAGCTTAGCTTGCTAACAGTGATTCTGACAGACAAACCAGAATGTATAAAACTTTATAAACTTTATAAAACTTTGTACATGGAAGGTATGATTTAGGACATTAAGCTGCATTTATAAAGTCATTTTGTAGCACTGTCACCTCACAGCAAGAAGGTCCTGGGTTCAATCCCCGGGCGGGGCGGAGGTTGCATGTTCTCCCCGTGTCTGTGTGGGTTTCCTCCAGGAGCTCCGGTTTCCTCCCACAGTCCAAAAACATGCAGCCATGAATTGCCCTATAGGTGAATAGGTGTGTATGTGTGTCTGCCCTGCGATGGATTGGCGTCCCATCCAGGGTGTTACTCTGTGCCTTGCGCCCATTGAAAAGCTGGGATAAGCTGTTTAACCTGTAGGCTGAACATATCCAGCACCCCCCATGACCCTAATTGGATAAGCGGATAAGAAAATTAATGAATATTGTCATTTTGGTTGTGTTTTTATTGTTTATGGGGGCTAAGTTAGCCGAGCTTGCTAACAGTGATTCTGACAGACAAACCAGAATGTATAAAACTTTATAAACTTTATAAAACTTTTTACATGTAAGGTATGATTTAGGACATTAAGCTGTATTTACTAAACTGCACATTATTTCATAAAGACATATAAACTCAGTTTGAATTGAGGCTGAATTAAATTAATTTGAATGTAAAAATTGTGGGCGGCACGGTGGCTCGGTGGGTAGCATTGTCACCTCACAGCAAGAAGGTCCTGGGTTCGATCCCCAGGCTGGACGGTCCAGGTCCTTTCTGTGCAGAGTTTGCATGTTCTCCCTGTGTTTGAGTGGGTTTCCTCCGGGAGCTCCGGTTTCCTCCCACAGTCCAAAAACATGCAGTCAGACTGGGGTCCCATCCAGGGTGTCACTGTGTGCCTTGCGCCTAAATGCTAACAGCTAAACTGCTAAACTGCTAATTGAACTATTATGGTGAATGATTTCCTTTTAAAATCCTCTAGTCTTTGTGAGAGTAAACCCACTTTGGAATCCACTGTAATCCACATTTTTCAGGTGCTAATAAAGCAATGATTCTGAGAATGTTAGCTGCCTTCGAAATACTACAAGCAAAAAAAGTGGAATTTTACATTCTAAAAATATACATCCTTTAAAACAAAGCTTTCGACAGCGCTGACCACCCAAAATTATGGAATGTGCTCATGATGATGGAATTCCAAAACATCCCATCATTCTAATGAATCTGAGGAATCTCTACACTGATTAACAAGCCACAGTCATGAGAGAAAACAGACAAACAGACTACTGTTCTACACTGGAGTAAGACAAGACTGCGTTCTTTCATCATTCCTGTTTAACCTGTAGGCTGAACATATAATGAGAGAAGAAATATTCGAGGGTTCAGCATTGGTGGAATAAACATCGATAACCTTTGACATGTGGATGACATTTAAATTTTTGGCATCTAGCAGACACCTTTATCCAAAGCGACTTACTTTACAGTTACAGTATACAGTCTGAGCAACTGAAGGATAAGGGCCTTGCTCAAGGGTCCAACAGCAGCAACCTGGCAGTGGTGGGGCTTGAACCAGTCCAGTTGGTTACCACTAACCACTAGGCTACAGCTTGCCCACAAGGCATCAAACCTCAATTACATTTATGTTTTTGGCATTTAGCAGACACTTTTTTATCCAAAGCAGCTCACAGTACTGTGACAGTATATTGTCTAAGCCAGTGGTTCTCAAACTTTTTAGACCAAGTACCACCCATTATCAAACCAAAACTTCCAAGTACCACCTATGTTTCTCATCACAGAACCACACATTAATTAGATGTGTGTGTGTGTGTGTATATATATTTATTAGTCATGGGAATTATGGCTTCTTGAAAGGAGCCGGATCTTTTGGCTCCGTTCTTTTTAAAGAGCCGTTCAAAAAAATGACTCTTCGTTCTTCGGGAGGCGCTACTAGGTAAACTATAAGACACCGCCGATATTAATATCAAATTTTGCTACCTTGCCTTAAATGTAGGCCTAATTCAAACAACACTTAAACGAGAAAAAAAGATTTATGGTTGCATTGCATTAAGTTTTTAGAATAATCCTCTCTTGTACTGAGATGTGACTGTGTTTCTGCTTTAAAACATATGCGCCATGAAAGAACCAGATTTAACACAAGTTTATTTCTCAATTATTTGTCATTATACTACTAGCTCTCTCTCTCTCTCTCTCTCTCTCTCTCTCTCTCTCTCTCTCTCTCTCTCTCTCTCTCTCTCTCTGTGTGTGTGTGTGTGTTTCGCTCTCCGTGATACTGAAAGTGTTTCGGATTTAAATATCGACAATAAACAGCTCTTATTACAATTTACGATTAATTCCCTCTACTGATGCAAAGCTGAATGGGTGGATTACAGTCTATATGAACTGCGCCAAAATAAAAGACTCGGTTCCTTCCGTTCATTTCAAAGATCCGTTCAATAGAATAGAATCGTTCGCGAACGACTCATCACTATATGCAGTTACCACTGACCATTACAGTGCCTGGTTAGCGGAGCAGCCTGGTGATGTCAGGAACGAGATCAGTGAGATTCAAACACAGATCTGCTCTGACAAAAGTGAGAGAGCTACTGATAACTTTACTGATAACTTTACTGATAACTTTACTGATAACTTTACTGATAACTTTACTGATAACGTTTCGGAAATTTCGAGATGGAAACCGCGAACGTGAAGTATAGACGTAATCAAGTACGGTGTTTGCGTAGCCCCGAATATCTTTAAAAACACATTAGTTTTTATACAATTAAACTGATTTTATTAAAACAGAATTATAAGAACTTTGAAACAGATTTTATTAGTAATTTACACATTTTGTTTCATTTTTTTAATTTATAATTATTACATTATTTATTTTTTCGGTGCATGTAATTACTTTTCCGAGATTATCTGGCGTACCACCTCGTGCTGCTTCACGTACCACCAGTGGTACGCGTACCACAGTTTGAGAACCACTGGTCTAAGCAATTGAGGGTTAAGGGACTTGCTCAAGGGCCCAACAGTGGCAACCTGGCAGGGTGGGGCTTGAACCAGTGACTTTCTGATTACTAGTCCAGTACCTTAACCACAAGGCTACAGCTTGCCCACAAGACATCAAACCTCAATTACATTTACAGCTTTCAGCAGACACTTTTTTAATCCAAAGCAACTTATAGTACTGTGACAGTATATTGTCTAAGCAATTGAGGGTTAAGGGCCTTGCTCAAGGGCCCAACAGTGGCTTGAACCAGCAACCTTTTGATTACTAGTCCAGCACCTTAACCACTAGGCTATAGCTGCACTCACGGCAAAAAAGACAAACAAATGTATCCTCAATCAAATCAAATCTAACCTCTCACTCAAAGCCTGGATACATTTTGAAAAGAACCAATTAACTGAAAGGGCAAATGATGCTTAAAAAGAGTTGAAGGCAAGAGAGGAAGAGGACGGCCAGCAACAAGACAAATGGATACAATTACAGTAACCATGAGCAAGCCATTAAGAAGCCTGAAGATCCCAACAGAAGACTGGATGCTCTGTATAAACACCATCCATATGGTCACCATGAGTCGGAATCGACTTGACGACATTGATTCATTTCAAGGCTTTACTTTCAGAAAGCAAACTGTCTGAACAAAAGCACTCGCACTGGCTACACTAGTACATGAGTGAGTGTGTGAGTGACTGACATGGAAAAAGTGGACACATTAAAATGCCAAAGTGCCCGGTCAATAAATTTCTTAACAGTGCTGTCAGAGTACTGGCCCTCTTCATTCACAGTCTATTCTATAACATTAATAATGATTAAGCATTTATTGGCAATCAGCTATATGATGTATCGTTATATTTAGCATGCACAGGATTATAACTGTCAACTCTTAATATTAAAGTGTTACTTCTGAGCAGCAGCAGCTAATTTATTTCCTGTGACCATGTGGGTTTCCTTTAGGCAATCATTTATGTACAGTGTGTCCTCCTATATATACAATACATGCTAGTAAGTGATAATTAAGTGAATGAATTTGCCTTTAAATAGCTGTACATCTAGACACCAACTGACGATCAAGAATTCGAACCAATCAAAATGCACCATATCTGTCTCATAGATTTCTGTGCCCATAAATAAACATAAAGAGAGCAGATCTTGTTTTTGTATTAACAGTTTTGTAAATCTATCTATCTATCTATCTATCTATCTATCTATCTATCTATCTATCTATCTATCTATCTATCTATCATCCATCCATCCATCCATCCATCCATCCATCCATCCATCCATCCATCCATCCATCCATCCATCCATCCATCCTATCCTATCCTATCCTATCCTATCCTATCCTATCCTATCCTATCCTATCCTATCCCACCACTGCCAAGATCCGAATTCAAATCCCAACAGGTTCTATCTATAATTGGCTATGTCTTGGAAAAGGGGGTGGCCGAAGACCCGCGATGGATTGGAAACTTCTCTTCCATGAACTACTGTGAACCAACTCATATTGGCTGAGAAAGGCTGCAAACTAGAACATCTCCCAGGTCAAGACATTAAGATATGGAGATCTACTTCACAGTATACCCTCTAGAACATTCCATAAAGCTTCAGTGATTTTTTAAATTTTGTGTATGGGGAGGCTAAGAAATGTTTGACTTTTCCCTGCTGTTAATCAAACCACTTAAATAATTCAATAAGATATATATGGGGGTATTTTCATCCAGGAGTATATGGGCATCATCAGGAAAGAGTATTTGCACCATAAGGTACAAGTCATCCTGTAAATAAAATGACATTATTTTCTAAAATTATTTGCTGTCTATGCCATTAATGTCCCCCCAATGTTCCAGATAAGGCAAAGTCAGTGATAATAAACATTTATTATTGAAACTTAAAACAGTATTGCTGAAGGGTCCCGGTTTTGTGCTCCTTACACAACAGTTATGCAACATTTGTGACATTTATGATGTGTTTTCTTTTTTTTGCTAGTGTTGTTTGCCCATGTCTGACATACACAGTACAAAATTCATCAATTGTCTAGGGTTTTACTACAGCTTTATCCTATTCATCGTTGCGGTGGGTCCAAATCACTGGGCGAAAGGCAGGAAACACCCAAGACAGGTCGCCAGTTCATCACAGGGCAAACACACACACATTCACACCAGCGGTGGCTGCTGGTCTTTCAAAGAGGGGAAGCTCATTGTCGGCTTACATCATAAAATTTGTCAATTTACTTATACATAAATTCTGCCCTCCGTTCCTTTTCAAGAAAATGGCCTGAAATGGGTTGCAGTTTGTCTTTCCACTTCACTCGCAAAATCCGTGATGGGACTGAAGCTCCCAGTGATTAAGTGATGGTGTAGAGATCAAAATACAATCAAACCAAATCAATCAAAACGGGATTCAGCCTTTCGACTGATCCTCCAATCATCTTGCAGAAGCTCAGCGTCCAGACCCACCCACAGCTCCATTCACCCCCAGAGACGCTCAGCGTCCGGGGGCGGGACAAAATCGTGGCATTTATCCAATGACGGGCGAGTTTCGAAGCAATGAAAAAAACCGTTCCATGCAGTCCCGTTGAAGTGAATAGACGCTCAGCTTCTGCGGGCAAATGCATTGACGCTACGTGAATGTATGAGAAGTTAACAAAATCGAGTCAGTCGATTTGTGATAAGTAGCTGATTCTGAACGAACTCGTCTTCGAGATGAACGTGTTCTAACGCATTTGTAGTCAATGAAATGTTAACACAACTGTACATATTTGACCATTTAATTTTTGACATTTTAGGGGAAGCTGAGCTTCTCTCAACTCAACGCCCTTCATCGAGAAATCTGTACCCTTTTTCCTTTAAACTCAACATGTTCAGTTTGGTTTTGAAAATGTATTTATTTAATTTCAAATTAACAATGAACAGTCGTTTTGTTCAGCGCTTGGCTTGAGCGGTGCAGTAAGACGTCATCAAAGCGTGCATATGAGACGAATCTGCATTTCTGTGAAATTACCATCAGATTCACTCTAAAAGCTCCACATGTATCTGTGTTTAGCTGGATTTTCCTCCTGTTTCACTTTTAAACTTGTGTTACAGCTCGGGGTTCTGGAAAATTATAAGAATCAGCTTTTTATTTCAGTGTTTTTATATTATATTTGTGTTATTTTCAGTGTATAAGTGTCAAAAACAATCCCATTATTTTACATAAGCCTAAAATATATGCGGGACCATGGAACGCATTAACAGGTTTCCCAAACATCCTTATGAGAAAAAATACCTTGAAATGCAACGCATTTTAAACTCAACGGCAGTTCCAGAACCAATTGACGTTGAGTTTCAAGGTACCACTGTATTAGTATTATTAGTATTAAGTAATATTCGCAGTCCAGTTAACCTGACTACCAGAGCACCCGGAGGAAACCCTACACAGACTACACAGAAAGGTCCCGGACTCCTCCACCTGGGAATTAAACCCAGGACCTTCTTGCTGTGAGGCGACAGTGCTACCCACCGAACCACCAATGCTGCCTGTACAAAATTCTATTTTTTTAAATTGACCCCGCACTTTTAGTCACCCGTTTTTGACCTTTTCTGTTATTTAAGGTCTGTTTTCTGTCTCATGTATCTCTCAAATCTTATGAAGCAAAGTTATAAATCTCAGAGCCTGTATACAGCTAATAATAAAACTCACAGTGCAGCTGTTTGGAATTTTATTTGTGATTGTAATTCATCACCGTAAAGTCAGGACATTTTTTATCAGCTGTTTCTGTTATTTTGTCCACTCCCTCTACATGGTAATGTCCAAAAGCATATTTGGCAGATAATTTTACACATGACAGTACACTCACATGACTCCACTTCAAACTGAGTTTTGCTACTTTTAGCTACCTGGCATTTAAACAAACTGAAAGTGGCTGCAGTTCATGTGCAAGTATAATCAGTGCTACTGTGTGTTTTCTTTCCAAATGCGTTCACCAAATGTCAAGATCAGAGCATGAAAGCCAAAGTCCCCATTCAGGCAGCAAAGAGGACGATATCAAAGCACCCCTCTTTCTCTCACTTTGAACCTGTCAAAGAAAGAAATCTGTCCTCTTCCCATTTTTTACTCTCTCTGTTCCCTCCCTTCATGTCCCTCGAGGCTTTTTAGTTCCCATCTCCAACGCTGACATTGGTAGCGTGACCTCTGCTCGAGATAAAAGGAAACTTAAGGCTGCCTGCATTACAGATCTACCCCATAACACACACACACACACACACACACACACACACACAACCTGTACACAACCACATACACTCCTAAAACATCAATTATATAAAAATGAAATAGTGATGTTCAGGGAATGTCCTCGACTATGCCCATAAGCACAAAGTAAGTTCCATAAAGACAAAGTTTTGTCCCAAATTTTGATCTTAACCTTTCCACAAGCCCCACTAGCCCGAACCGAAACGTCGTTGCAATCTTTCTGCCAACACGACTAACCGATGGAAGGAACTCCCTACATACACCGATCAGCCATAACATTAAAACCACCTCCTTGTTTCTACACTCACTGTTCATGTTATCAGCTCACTTACCATATAGAAGCACTTTGTAGATCTACAATTACTGACTGCAGTCCATCTGTTTCTCTGCATACCTTTTATTAGCCTGCTTTCACCCTGTTCTTCAATGGTCAGGACCCCCACAGGACCACCACAGAGCAGGTATTATTTAGGTGGTGGATCATTCTCAGAATACCTTGTCCACTCACTGTCCACTCTATTAGACACTCCTGCCTAGTTGGTCCACCTTGTAGATGTAAAGTCAGAGACGATCGCTCATCTATTGCTGCTGTTTGAGTTGGTCATCTTCTAGACCTTCATCAGTGGAAACAGGACGCTGCCCACGGGGTGCTGTTGGCTGGATATTTTTGGTTGGTGGACTATTCTAAGTCCAGCAGGGACAGTGATGTGTTTATAAACTCCAGCAGCGCTACTGTGTCTTATCCACTCATACTAGCACAACACACACTAACTCACCACCACCATGTCAGAGTGGAGAATGATCCACCACCTAAATAATACCTACTCTGTAGTGGTCCTGGGAGAGTCCTGACCATTAAAGAACAGGATGAAAGGGGGCTAACAAAGCATGCAGAGAAACAGATGGACTACAGTCAGTAATTGTAGAATTACAAAGTACTTCTATATGGTAAGTGGAGCTGATAAAATGGACAGTGAGTGTAGAAACAAGGAGGTGGTTTTAATGGTACGATTGATCGAAGTATTTATCCAGGTCATAGGTCATAGCTGCTGGCCCATACTAATCAATAACATCAATGATGTCTACAGAGGTGTATCCTATCTGTAGTTATTTATAGACTGCCTTTCAGTAATTTTGGGGGATTTTTGTGGGCGGGTGTAACATTTTTATGGGATGGATCAAGTTTAACCCCACTGAAAAGAATGGAAATACTGACTTCAAGCCAGGTTTTCCTATTCAACATCTGCAGCCTGACGTCACGAATGGTGCTTTGACTAAAAGTCAAAAAAGTCTTGTGGACAAACACCAAATGTCTAAAAATTAGGGCTAAAATTAAGCTTTTTAGAAAAACTCAACTCTATATTAACTGTATTAAACCTTTACCAGACTTATGCTGAATTAGATTTTTTTGACAAACTATTTTGTTCCAATCATTCAGTCAGAGACAAAGGTGCAAAAACAATTAAAATCTCATGACTGGCATGACACACAAGAATGTACATATCACCTTAGAATCTGTGATTATTAACACATCTAATAGTTTAATTCTGTATTACTGCATTACCTGTGTGAGACATTATTCCCGAAGACAGGAGCCCAGAGACTGAATGGGGCAGGATGTGAGGACTCTCAGGGGACGCGAAACTCTGGGTCCTTTTAGGAGGTCGGCCAGGTCTGGAGCTGAAACGAAAAGAACACAAAGCCAGTTCAATCACCTACACTGAATACGAGTGTGATCTGAGACTATTGTCTGCAGAACAAAAGAGATCAGGTTTATCAAAGGGCAGGACACCTGAATACCATCATTCATTCACTCAAACATTTGGATACTTTTATTTGTACCAGCACAGAGGGAAAAAATACAGAGTATGTAATACAGTGGTACTTTAAAAATCGACGTCAGTTGGTTCTGGGAGTGGCGTCGAGTTTAAAAGACGTTGAGGTTCAAGGCAATCTGTTAATGCGTTCCATGGTCGAGTGGAACTGCATATATTTCAGGCTAATGTAAAATAATGGGGTTGTTTTTGACACTTATACACGGAAAGTAATACAAGTATAATATAAAAACACTGAAATACAATTAAAAACAGTTAAAAATCTATATAAAAAATACAATAAAACCTGCACTTTACCTTTATCTTGGAATACCGCATTCCGTTCAGTAAAGGCGCGTTCACACGCGTAGTGACAAAATAGCTTTTGCACTTTGAATGCGCCTTTACTACAGGGAATACAGTATTTCAAGATCAAGCATCTCCAGGATTAAGAAGCATAAGGAAACAATAAAGGTGATTCTCACAATTTCTCAGAACCCCCAGTTACAATGCAGATTCGTCTCTTACACACACTTTGATGACGTATTATGGTCAAGTCGAGCACTAAACAAAGCAACTGTTAAACAGTAGTTCTTAAACAAATAAATTTTTTTATGGGGCGGCACAGTGGGTAGCACTGTCGCCTCACAGTAAGATGGTCCTGGGTTCGATCCCCAGGCGGGGCGGTCCGGGTCCTTTCTGTGCGGAGTTTGCATGTTCTCCCCGTGTCTGCGTGGGTTTCCTCCGGGAGCTCCGGTTTCCTCCCACAGTCCAAAAACATGCAGTCAGGTTAATTGGAGACACTGAATTGCCCTGTAGGTAAATGGGTGTGTGTATGTGTGTCTGCCCTGCGATGGACTGCCGCCCTGTCCTAGGTGTTACTGTGTGCCTTGCGCCCATTGAAAAGCTGGGATAGGCTCCAGCACCCCCCTTCCCGATGGGATAAGCGGTTAAGAAAGTGAGTGAGTGAGTACAAATTTCAAATTTAGGGGATGTCTAGTTACAAAGAAACCACTGTACACATATATAACTTCACATGTAAATATAACATACAGTATATGCAGTCTGTCTAAACCTGCACCACTGCACAGTGATCGTCAGTAAACTCTCTCAAGGGCGCCCGCCACACAGCCGTATGTATTTTTCCAGCAATTAGATCACACCGTGGAGTCATTTTCCTTTTCCACAATCAGCCAATTTTTGCTCATGAATTATTGATACCATGTAGCTCGTTACCTGCTCCTCGCCGTTCACCACTTCATCTGAATTCGAGTTTACACACACAGAGATCAGCTCGCTGCTTAACACTGCGACCTGCATTTTCTCTCACGTTATTTACAGTGGTTATTTTAAGCTAAGATAAAAAGTGACAATTATTTTAACTGGAAGGCCAAAATGTTGGTACTTGTGCAATGAAAACGTAGCATTTCTATAAGGTGTGAGTCTGGTAAGGACTGCATTTTTTATTCTAGGATTAAATATCTGAATCTTGTCATTTTGATGCTTTAAAACATTAGCAGTGCTGCCTAATACATGAATGGCATCAGATACTGAATATTCATCCATTCCCTAGATCTCAAAAGTGTATCTGATTTATCAGAGCTGCCATAATTATTTCCTGCAAACTCATCTGTTCCCATCAGCCAAATAACAAATTTGCTTGAGCTTTAAAAGATCATTGAATGGTGCTAATGGTCCTGAGGTTGACCCCTTGTTGTCTTCGGCTCTCCTAGGCCAGTGCGGAGGTGGAGCAAGCACCAAAGGAATTGCAATAGCAGATTAGCTGCTTTACATCTTGACTAACCGATTGCTAAGTGAATTGCCGTAGGATTGCTAGGACCGCCTCATAGTCCGAATTAACCAGTAAACGTGAGGCACTAAACACAAACCTCACTCACTCACTGTCTTCACCGCTTAGGGGTGCTGGAGCCTATCCCAGCTTTTCAATGGGTGCAAGGCACACTGTAACACCCTGGACGGGGCGCCAGTCCATCGCAGGACAGACACACGCATACACACACCCATTCACCTACAGGGCAATTCAGTGTCTCCAATTAACTTCACTGCATGTCTTTGGACTGTGGGAGGAAACCGGAACTCCCTGGAGGAAACCCACGCAGACACGGGGAGAACATGCAAACTCCGCACAGAAAGGACCCAGACCGCCCCGCCTGGGGCTCGAACCCAGGACCTTCTTGCTGTGAGACGACAGTGCTACCCACTGAGCCACCTAAACACAAACATTTCTCAGCAATTGCCTGTGACACGATTTTCACGTCAGGCCTTAATTATAGGCCTTTCAGATCTTTAGACATAATGTTTAAATATAATATTGAGGTAACATACTTATTTAGGAGTAATATTTTCTGTGTCAAAAGTGTAGAATTGTTTTTGGAAACAGCTTGCATGCATCTGATCGACTAGGTAAAGGAATTATAATTAAAACTGTGTATTCTTCCTGGGTGGTATATTTGCACAGCAGGTAGTGGGGTACCACACAAGTCTTAGGGATCTGGGTTCAAACATCTTTTCACTCTCTGCAAACAGTTTTGCCCATGTGTTCCATGTGAGTTTTCTTCCTATGTCATATCCTTACAAAATAAATGGCAAAACAACTCAGACCTCACACGTACTCTCTCAGCACGAGCGCCAATCATCCCTCATAAAATATTAAGCACTCCACCGTTTGCCCTTTGAAAATCTCCCGCTCACCGCTCCTTAATTGTTCCTTTTCTCTATACGTCTGCCGCAATGAGTAAATACACGAAAAAAAAAGCCTTTTTCTTAATGGCAGAATGTGACCTTTTAAATCTGTAGGTCGAATTATAGCAGGTTTAGCTTTTCTGCCTCGTCGTTACTACAACTCACAGCACCACAAAACAACCTGTTGAACTGAACTCTAACAATAATAATGACTTTTATTTATGGGCATGTTGTTATTTGGTCAAAAGTATGTGGACACATGATCATGAGCTTGTTAGACATCCTGTTCCAAAATACATGACCAATGAAATAAAGCACCCCCCCTCCCCAAGTCCTTTTTTACATTAACATTTCGTAAAATTTTAATGTATTCAAAGCAACATACAGGTTCTCAAGGGATCAAGGGCCCAACAGTGGCAACCTAGCAGTGTTGGGGCTTGAACCGGCAACCCTCAGATTACTAGCCCTTAACCACTAGGCTACACACTGTACAAGAAGGCCTAAATCTCAGTCAAAAATCCAAAAGGTGTCCACAAGGGTTAAAGTTAGGGCTCCATGCAGGCCACTGGAGTTTCTCTACACCAAGATTACTAAACCATGTCTATATGGACACCTCAGAGACAGTCAATTAGGAAAGGCTGAGTCTTTGATGAGCAAAGATGATCAGAGGATCTTTAGTTTGTCAACAAATGCGTGAGAAAATGATTGAAATGTTTAGAAACAATGTACCTCAAGGAAAGATTGGAAGGGATTTGCATATTTCTCCCTCTACAGTGCATAATATCATTAAACCATTCATGAAATTGGGAGGAGTGCAAGCTTAAGTTGAACGCCCGTGATCTTCGATCCCTCAGACAGCACTGCATCAAGAACCGCCACTCAACAATAGCTGATATAACCACATGGGTGAGGGATTACTTTGGCAAACCTTTGTCAAGCACTACAATTCAGAGTTACATGCACAAATGCCACTTAAAACTCTACTGTGCAAAAAAGAAGTCTTATGTTAACCATGTCCAGAAGCGGTGTCGACTTCTCTGGGCTCGGAGGCATCTAGGATGGACCATCACACAGTGGAAACGGTGGTCAGATGAATCAGCATTCCAGGTCTTTTTTGGAAAAAATGGACGCCGTGCCCTTCGGAACAAAGACGAAAAGGACCATTCAGACCGTTATCAGCAACAAGTCCAAAAGCCAGGCTCTGTGATGGCAGCATTAATGCAGAAAAGTACATTGAGATCTTAGAGCAACATGTGCTGCCTTTAAGATGTCATCTTTTCCAGGGACGTCCATGTATTTTTCAACAAGACAATGCAAAACCCCATGCTGCACACATTACAAAGACATGGCTGCAGAAGAAGAGGGTACGGGTACTGGACTGGCCTGCCATCCTGACCTGTCCCCAATAGAGAATTTTGAAAGGAAAAATGCGACAACGACGACCCCGTACTGTTGCACATCTTAAGACGTGTTTGCAGGAAGAATGAGACAAAATAAAAGCTGAAACACTAAATCACTTGGTCTCCTCTGTGCCAAAAAGTCTTTTAAGTGTGGTGAAAAGGAATAGCAACATTACAAAGTGGTAAATGCTTTACTGTCCCAACGTTGAGCAAGTTGATCAGATGAAACATGAAATATCTCAGGTTCATCTTGTCTGCAATCAAATAAAAGTCAAAGTAAATGTAAGAAACTCTGTGTTTTTTATTATTTGTATTTTCCATGCTGTCCCAACTTTTTCTAGAATTGCAAGATTGGAAATGTTTACATTTAGAATAAAGTGGGACAAACTCTAGGATGTTTTGTACAGATCTTGGACCATGAAAGTGGACAATAGATTTCATCTGCAGTACATAGAAGTACATAGAACTATCATCTTACTCTGAGTGGGAATTTGTCTAAATAACCACAAAAAAACAGGTCTGCTATTAATAGGAAACTCAAGTATAGCTGTCCACATTTTAGTGAGCTATTTTTGCATGAAATATGTGGTTTTAATCATTTAGTCTGCAGAAATATTGATACTGCCAGACTGCCAGATCTTCCCTACGAGTGTATGTCAGCTATGATTTCTACTGCAAGTTTGTGACGAGTATAAAACGGTGTAAATTCCTTGTAGATTTGGGCATATAAACAAGACGAAAAGTCCTGTAAGGGGGTAAGATATGTGCCATCTGTCTTGGCCTGCGAGTTGACAGTAGGAAAAGAGCTTATTTGAAGTGCGGGCGATGCAGAATTGAAAGGTGCATATGGGCGACGGCAGACAGTATTTGCCACGGGTTTTAACACAATTAGATTAAGAAAGAGCTTGACAGCCTGCTGTTCTCTCTCTCTCTCTGTCTCGTATTCTCTCTCTCAGTTGTTTGCCAGGCAGTGGGCAGCCTACAGGGTGTTGTGCCCCTTTTCATACCTCTGTAATTGATGAATTGTGGGCTATGCAAATGAGAATCCATAAATCTTATGAATGACAGCTTAATTTATGGGAGCCTTAATGAATGTGGGATTAGATTTTAATTAAATGTCCTCAAAGGCACCCTGAGTGCTAAGTTACATTTCTGTTCTCTCTCACTCTTTCTCTCTTTTATTTTTTTTTTGTTGAACCCTTCTGTTTATTGTGTCAGACCCTTTACCTGCGCGTCAGTCAAATGAACTTTTTAGCAGCGGTCGCGGAGATAAACATCACGTCTGATTTGTTAACCGAAGAAGGCGCTTGTACGTTTTTTATTTGATTTCATTACATGAAGAGTTATATCGCCAGAGCCGATCTGGCTTCTCGCTTCCCGGAGACGGTCGTTTGCATGGCTGGGATTAAACCCACATTTAATCTGGTGCCGTCAGTATGGGTTTAATTAAAACACTGCCCATTAGGAATGATTAAAAATGCCATTAGGCATCCGGCTCACTTCTGGAGGAGAGAGGACAGTGTGTGCCGGCGAGCTTTTATTAGCACTGATACTGTAATAACTCCTCATGATTACAGAATGAACAGAAAGCCAGTTGACATCATGTTATTCAGTTTAAATAGTTTAAGAGTATGTGTTTGTGTTGCCAAAGTGTGTATGTCAGGATTCGGGGCAAGAGAGTCAAGTTCTGCCACACCAAACTTTCTTTGTGAGTCTTAGCCACAAAGTTGAATCAGTTCATCTGGACACAAGTTTGGTGTAGAGATACGTTTCGTCACTCAATCCGAATGACTTCTTCAGTCTGAGCTGGTGGTGGATACCCCAACCTTATATGCAGCCGATTTGCATAACGACCGATCACCGCCCATTGCATAGCAATGGAACCGGTGATCAGGTCCATATGCAGATCACAATGATCTTAGTTTGTGCATGAGGGCACTGCTGTGCTGACACAGGAAAAGGAATTCTGTAATTAATTAATAATTCACAATTCTGGTAATGATGGAGATAAATAATCTATATTGATTTGAATCATATGTACCAGTTTAACAAATACAATGCTTGATAATGACCACTGGTATTCTCTTCTCAATTGGCCTGTTATCTCCCTGTTCCCTCTTCAAACCTGCATGGCCTTTTGGTCCCGACACACCAACCCAGCTGTTGACCCAATCGGTACTAGTCAAGTACAGTAACTAGCCCCTGCTGGAAGTTTTTCGGCTTGTCCTACACAGATTCCACTCTTCTATGGATTGCTGACACCCATCAGTGCCAACTGAACATGTTAAATCAGCATCAGACAGGGACCAGAGGCAGGGATCAAACCCAAGTCCACAGGAACTGTGTGGCACCCAATTCACCATTCTGCACCACAGTGCCATCCAGGTAAAACATGTGACCAGAAAATGTCTGTTAGTTAAACACGCCAGGACTCCAGAGACATCTCAAACATTGACAGTTGACAGTTTGAATATCAGCTCTGCTACCGGCAGGCACCTATACACTGATCAGCCATAACATTAAAACCACCTCCTGGTTTCTACACACACTGTCCATTTATCAGCTCCACTTAGCATTTTCTAGCAAGATGTTTGGACGTTGCTAGTAATACAGCAACGGAAAGATGGTTTTAATGCTCTACTGTCCATGGTGGCAACACTCAAGCAAGCTGTGACTGTTCAGCCAAGCTTTATGAAGTTTAACACCCTTAATGCCAGGTATTGATTGTTATGTAGATGCATTACTGTTCTTGGTTGCAGCTCTTTAATTCCAGGCAGTTCCAAACTGCCTCTTCAAGCAACTTCAGCACATTATGAACTTCTATTGGGAACATGGATTGGGTTTCCATGACCAAGCAGCCACACAGACACTGTAAATAAATTCTTTACACCTCTATAATGTCCTTGGTTTTGCAATAATATAAATGTCTAAATTTTTATTTGCCATGGAGTGTATTTTGTGGTTATGGATTTTAAACAGGAGCGGACATTTGAGTGTAAAGGAGTAAGAAAGGAAGAATCCGAGGTAAACAACCAGAAAAAGGCAGTCCAATGAAGAGCTTATTAATATGCAGAGTTAATGAAGCAGTGAATAAGAGACAGGTGTGTGTGTGTGTGTGTGTGTGGTAGCAGGCACTCAACCTGAACAAATCTATTCCTGCCACATGCACAATCAGATGCAACAAACAGCCAAACATCATCCATTTTGAGTTCACTACTTACAAGTAAGTGTGTACAAGGTGCGCCCACTCGCCGTGGGCAACTCACTGCTGTACCCTCGGCTTGCTCAACAGGGGTTTTTGTATCTGTTGGTCCTGGATTTTGTAAAGTTGCTTTGAGACAATGTCTGTTGTAAAAAGCGCTATATAAATAAAGTTGACTTGACTTGACTTGACTACGAGCACTATTTTTTTTATTTATTTATTCATGTGTTTATGCATTTTTTTTATTTTACAAATTTATTTGTATCCCCCCTCCGACACAGTTCAAATGTTTCTTTTAACCTGCCAGAAACGGGTTCACACAGGGATCAGTATCACGTATGGAGAGTCACGCACTGCACTCCATTATTCACCACCTCCAAATTTGCACCTGTAGCAGTAATAAGGAGTCCTTTCGACCATCGCTCTGAAAAGATGTAAAAGACATATCTAATTGTGTCTGTGTAGGCACCCGGACAGTTGATAGCACTGCTGATTGATCTACAGACCTGATCCTTAAGCCTCATGCCTCAGTTACTTGCATTGTGTTAGGTCACAGCTATTGGAATAAGTACCCATTTAACATTCTGATTAGGACTGGTGACTCAGTTAACCAGCAGTCTAAATGAGTAAAGGCTCCACCCATTCTCACACCTTTATTAACCAATCAGCGCAGAGGTGGGCAAACAATTTGGGTAATTCTTTTGAGCAATTTTCTCAACCCCCTCATAAAAAGTGCCTTGGATGCCACTGGAAGCTCAGCGATTAAGGCAATGTACTATTGATTGGTAGGTTGCTGGCCCCACTACCACTATTAGGCCCCTGGACCCATGCCAGGCCCTTAACCTTCAATTCCTTGCTTTAAAATCAGCTGGGGTAAGTGTGCAGGGTCAGCCATTGTATGTCGCCCCAGGAGCCGAGAGAGTTAAGGACCTTGCTCAAGGGCCCAACAGTGGCTGCGAGGCAGAACCACCATTAAGACCACCTCCTTGTTTCTACACTCACTGTCCATTGTATCAGCTCCACTTGCTATATAGAAGCACTTTGTAGTTCTACAATTACTGACTGTAGTCCATCTGTTTCTCTGCATGCTTTGTTAGCCCCCTTTCATGCTATTCTTCAATGGTCAGGACTCTCCCAGGACCACCACAGAGCAGGTATTATTTAGGTGGTGGATCATTCTCAGCACTGCAGTGACACTGACATGGTGGTGGTGTGTTAGTGTGTGTTGTGCTGTTATGAGTGGATCAGACACAGCAGCACTGATGGAGTTTTTAAACACCTCACTGTCACTGCTGGACTGAGAATAGTCCACCAACCAAAAATATATCCAGCCAACAGCATCCCGTGGGCAGCGTCCACTGACCACTGATGAAGGTCTAGAAGATGACCAATTCAAACTGCAGCAATAGATGAGCGATCGTCTCTGACTTTACATCTACAAGGTGAACCAACTAGGTAGGAGTGTCTAAAAGAGTGGACAGTGAGTGGACACACTATTTAAAAACACAACACACACTAACACACCACCACCATGTCAGTGTCACTGCAGTGCTGAGAATGACCCACCACCTAAATAATATCTACTCTGTGGTGGTCCTGTGGGGGTCCTGACCATTGAAGAACAGGGTGAAAGCAGGTTAAAAAGGTATGTAGAGAAACAGATTGACTACAGTCTGTAATTGTCGAACTACAAAGTGGTTCGATGTGGTAAGTGGAGCTAAAAACATAGACAGTGAGTTTAGAAACAAGAAGGTGGTTTTAATGTTATGGCTGATCAGTGTATGAGCTTTGGGAAACTATTTCTCAGTATTTAAAATAATCTGACTGGATGGCAGATGAATCATCAGCTGTTTTTCATTATCAAAATGAAAGTTCAAATAAAACAATATCTAGAAGCGCCGGGCCAAAAAAATAAAATAAAAATATGCCAAGACAATCAGTCAAAGTCTTTGTGTTTATGACTAAATCCTTTCAGCTGAATTATCCTGAGAGTCCACACAAGTTCCATTTTTTTTTTCTAAAAAAGGGCAGCTGAAAATCTGTAAGGAAAATATGTATTGTGAAGAGGGTCACACTGGGTCCAGAGCCTGTTCAGTCAGTATACGCCAGCCAGGGTACAAGTCCAACAGAGGGCATTACACACTCTCATATATACTCATTCATTCATGTATATCTTGTGCAGCCAATCTATTTACTGGAACATTTTTGGTAAAGAGAAAGAAACCAAGATTGGCATTAGGAAACATTCCCATATTGGCATGGGGAAAAGTGATTTCCCAAAGAAAGTGACCAATTGCAAGATTCCACCCAACAGCTAGAGGACTCTGGTATACTGTGGAACCAAGGAGAGCTGTGACTAACACACGCCCCCTCTGACACATGTGCAGTAGCCAAATGCATCTTTTCATCAGCACAAGGTGATATTATATGGGACTCAGTACGTGAAAGCAGTATGCAAGAGCAAGTAGTGTGTCCAAATACATAGTATACATTAAACAGTACGCAAAAAGTACCCGGATGACCTACTGTCTGGGCAGCCACTTTTGAGTATGCACACTTACGGTCCGATAATCTATCCCATAATTCAACTGTGGTGATGTGACGTCATGCATCACATGACGTTGGTAAGATGACGGACATAGTACGTGTAAGATTGCCTGCGTACTGCCTCGAATCTAGTACGTACTCTTTAAGTATGCGATGTCAAACGCAGGGAGTCACGCTCTGATCTCTATTATCCCCTGTCTCTGATGCAGATGCCATCAATCAACCAGCAAAGGTCATAAGTTATGAGGAATCCCCTCTGGCATCCAACACGATGGACGAGCCAATCATTGTCCATATACGTACCCAGGCTGCTGAGATTGCAGAGCCAAGATTAGAACTCATGAGTTCCATCTAAGCACATGTACTGCTAGCTTTTCAAATAAATAAATGAAACACGAGGACTGAATATATAACAGGCGATTAGTGACAAAACATGTGTTATGACATCATATATAACAGCCAATCTTGTTATAGTATGCAAATTGACAATGCCTCTCATTGTCACTTAAACATACACTGATCAGCCATAACATTAAAACCACCTTCTTGTTTCTACACTCACTGTCCATTTTATTATGGAATGTGCTATTTTGGTCTCTTTTCTTAGTGGTTAACAAAGAGACTCAATCAATCAAGGGTAAAAGGCCCTGCCAAGGTGCCCAACAGTGGCAACTTGGCGGTGATGGGGCTTTAACCGGCAACCTTCTGATTACTAGTCCGCTACCCTAACCCCTGAGCCACCACTACCCCTATCTGAATTTCAATAATAATAATTAAAGAACTCCAAAACTCCAAATGTAATAGGCAGCACATAAAAACATACAAGTTAAGTTAGCATAGCTCTTTGAGAATACAGAAGGAGCTTAAGCTGGGGTCAGTGAGAGATGATGAGAGGCAAATATCACTTATTTAGGCCTCCAACAGGAAGTCACTTTATGATAGTCTGTAATTGGAGCCCTTATCAGGTCCATGTGAAAGCCGCTTACTATTTATGCTACAGTCCATAATGCAAGCAATGTAAATAGTGCTGTGGGCTTTAACAGAGCTTGTAAATTCCCATTCTCAACACACACACACACACACACAGGAAATAATAGGAAATTATAAAAATAATTGTACAGCAAACATCTTTCAGACCCTTTTTTAGCATACACAGACAAACACAGACACACAAACTCTATTTACGGACAAACATCAACTAACGGAGGATCTGCTGGGTGCTGAGAGTCTACAGAGATCCAGTAATTCCCACAATTCCCCCTGCTCTTATCCAGAATAACAGCTGCTCTCAAAACACACTCCACTTTTCAACAACTGAGTACACACACGGTTATTAAAGTCCAAACGTCTGCATGGGAACACTTCACAGAAGCAATAATTAGAAAGTAAATGCTATTTAAAATGTGTAACATCAGCTAAGTGAGCTAAGGAATTTAAAACGAGTATTAATTACAGTTCAAGTTAAACGTTTATTTGTACTTGTAAGGAAAATATTTGTCACTGCATTTTTGTCATTTCAATGATTACAAGATCAAAACGCATTCAGTGTATGGTCAAAAGTATTTGGACACCTGACTATGAGATGGTTGGACATTTTATTTTGTATGGTTGGAAATGGTATTAAAATAGAGCGACCACTATGTGAGTTTTGATGGATGGATGGATGAATGGATGGAGGGATGATGGATGGATGAATAGAACGGATGAGTGACAGACAAATGGATGGATGGATTGATAGATGGATGGACAGACAGATGGATGGATGGACAGGTGGATGGACAGATAGATTAATGGATTGGTTGGATGGATGGATGGACAGATAGATGAATGGATTAGCTGGATGGATGGACAGACAGATAGATGGATGGATTAGCTAGATGGATGGACAGACAGATTTTGGTTTTTTGGTTTATTAGGATTTTAACGTCATGTTTTACACTTTGGTTACATTCATGACAGGAACGGTAGTTACTCATTACACAAGATTCATCAGTTCACCAGTTTATATTGAATACAGTCATGGACAATTTAGTATCTCCAATTCACCTCACTTGCATGTCTTTGGACTGTGGGAGGAAACCGGAGCTCCCGGAGGAAACCCACGCAGACACGGGGAGAACATGCAAACTCCACACAGAAAGGACCCGGACGGCCCCACCTGGGGATCGAACCCAGGACCTTCTTGCTGTGAGGCGAGAGTGCTACCCACTTAGCCACCGTGCCGCCGGACAGACAGATGAATGAATTGGTTGGATGGATGGATGGACGGATGGACAGATAAATGAATGGATTAGCTTGATGGATGGACAGACGGATGGATGGACAGTTGGATGGACAGATAGACAAATGGATGGATGGATGGATGATGGATGGATGGATAGAACAGAGTGACAGACAAATGGATGGATGGATGGACGGATGGACAGATGGATGGATGGACAGTTGGATAGACAGATAGATGAATAGATTGGTTGGCTAGATGGATAAAAAGATGGATGGATACATGAATGGGTTGATAGAAGATGGATTAATAAAATAAATAAATAAATAAAATTAATAGCTGAATAGAAGGGGTGGCACACTGGCTATCCATCCATCCTCAGTCGCCTCAAAACAAGGTCCTGGTTTTGATTCCGATATGGAGCAGTTCGGGTCCCTCTAGGTATGAGTGTGTGTGTGCGTGTATTTGCCCTATTATAAACTGACAGACCTGTCCAGGGTGTTTTCTGCCTTTCACCTAGTGAATTGAACCCACCGCGACCCTGGATAGGATAAAGCGGTGGTAAAACAGACAATGAATAAATTAATGAATAGAAGGTTGGACAGACTGATAAGTAAATATAAAAAAATCCATGCAATGCAACAGACTTGAGTAATAAATCTTGTGAAAACCAGTGTTTTCCTTTCTTTCATATGAACATTTAAGGAGTCTTTTGGAAATGAAGCCACATGTCTACCATTCCTACAATTCTTTAATCAGATATTTGAGTCTCCTGGTGTATAATGTGAGAGAAACAACAATCATGGATTATTTTCCTCCTCTTGCTAAGTGAAAAATCCAGTTTTGTCTATAAACATCAAGGTATCATCATGTCCAAGAATTACATGGAAGGTTAGTTATACAAAGTTAATTAATTAAATAGCACTCTTCAATTAGATTCTAATGATCTTACACAGCTCATCACTTCTCAGGTCACATTGATCAGTTGAGCTTCTATAAATACATATTACAGTTTGACGTTGGATAAACGTCAAAAGGTTAATTTAAAAAGCTCTTTCAGGTTCATGCTCCCATTTAATACGCTGTTATTATTGTCTCTCATTACGGCTGTTACCAAGCGGGAGCTGACAGGTCATCAGAGGCATCAAAGTGCAAACTTGCACCTTTTTATTATAAGAGAGAGTTAGTGTTTCTCTGTAATAAAGATCAATGTCACTACGGTATAACCGTATTATTATATCAAACGTGATTTTATAACACACAGCGCTGCTGCATACAGATTACTGCTATATAACACAACTGCACTGCAGAGAGAAGAACTGAGCTCAGATCAGCTATATCAGCACAATCTTACACCAATACTCTATACAACAACAGAGGGACCGGGGGTGAGACAGAAAGAACGAGAACAAGTCATTATTTCTACTGTAGTTTTTTACTGTTGCTGGTTTTTTTTGTAAATGATACTGTAATTAACTAAACACTATATTGTATTGACAGAGGAAAGACGGTTGGATGGACAGGAGAAAGGCAGGGAATGGTGGGCAGGCGGAAATAAGGAGAAAAGAAAGAAAGGAAGAGTGGAAGAGAAGGAAAGACAGACTGAAAGACAGACAGAAATGCAAGGCAGGGCAAGGCAAGGCAAGGCAAGGCAGGGAGGGAGGGAAGAAAAGGAAGAAAGTATGAATGGATGGCGATGGGCGTGGGAAGGAAGGAGGGAAGGAAGAAAAGAAGGAAGGGTGGTGGGCGTGGGAAGGAAGGACAGGCGGTGGATGTGGGAAGGAAGGAAGTAAACAAACAAATGGACGGAAGGGGTGGGCGTGGGAGGAAAGGAACGACAGACGGAAGGGTGATGGGCATTTGAAGGAAGGATGAATGGATGGACGGAAGGGCAGTGGGCATGGGGAAAAAGGAAGGAAAGGTGGTGGGCGTGGGAAGGAAGGAAGGGCGGTGGGAAGGAAGGAAGGAAGAAAGGAAGAGAGGTGGGCGTGGGAAGGAAGGGCGGTGGGCGTGGGAAGGAAGGAAGGAAGAGAGGTGGGCGTGGGAAGGAAGGAAGGGCGGTGGGCGTGGGAATGAAGGAAGGACAGACAGATGAAAGGGTGGTGGGCGTGGGAAGGAAGGAAGGAAAGAAGGAAGGGCGGTGGGCGTCGGAAAGAAGGATGGAAAGAAGGAAGGGCAGTGGGTGTGGGAAGGAAGGAAGAAAGGGCGGTGGGCATGGGAAGGAGGGAAGAAAGGAAGAGCGGTGGGGGTGGGAGGGAAGGAGGGGCAAAGGGTATGGGAAGGAAGGAAGGAAGGATGAACAAACGAACGGAAGGGCGGTGGGCGTGGGAAGGAAGGAAGGGCGGTGGGTGTAGGAAGGAAGGAAGGAAGGATGAACAAACGAACGGAAGGGCGGTGGGCGTGGGAAGGAAGGAAAGGCGGTGTGCGTGGGAAGGAAGGAAGGGCGGTGGGCGTGGGAAGGAAGGAAGGGCGGTGGGCGTGGGAAGGAAGGAAGGAAAGAAGGAAGGGCAGTGGGTGTGGGAAGGAAGGAAGGAAGGAAGGAAGGATGAACAAACGAACGGAAGGGCGGTGGGCATGGGAGGGAAGGAAGGGCAGTGGGCGTGGGAAGGAAGGAAGGAAGGAAGGATGAACAAACGAACAGAAAGGCAGTGGGCGTGGGAAGGAAGGAAGCGTGGTGGGCGTGGGAAGGAAGGAAGGGCAGTGGGTGTGGGAAGGAAGGAAGGAAGGATGAACAAACGAACGGAAGGGCGGTGGGCATGGGAAGGAAGGAAGGGCGGTGGGCGTGGCAAGGAAGGAAGGAAGGAAGGGCGGTGGGCGTGGGAAGGAAGGAAGGGCGGTGGGCGTGGGAAGGAAGGAAGGAAGGATGAACAAACGAACGGAAAGGCGGTGGGCGTGGGAAGGAAGGAAGGGCGGTGGGCGTGGGAAGGAAGGAAGGATGATTGAACGGACAGAAGGGCGGTGGGCGTGGGAGGGAAGGAAAGGCAGTGGGCGTGGGAAGGAAGGAAGGAAGGATGAACAAACGAACGGAAGGGCGGTGGGCGTGGGAGGGAAGGAATTGCGGTGGGCGTGGGAAGGAAGGAAGGGCGGTGGGCGTGGGAAGGAAGGAAGGAAGGAAGGATGAACAAACGAACGGAAAGGCGGTGGGCGTGGGAGGGAAGGAAAGGCAGTGGGCGTGGGAAGGAAGGAAGGAAGGATGAACAAACGAACGGAAGGGCGGTGGGCGTGGGAGGGAAGAAATTGCGGTGGGCGTGGGAAGGAAGGAAGGAAGGATGAACAAACGAACGGAAGGGCGGTGGGCGTGGGAGGGAAGAAATTGCGGTGGGCGTGGGAAGGAAGGAAGGGCGGTGGGCGTGGGAGGGAAGAAATTGCGGTGGGCGTGGGAAGGAAGGAAGGGCGGTGGGCGTGGGAGGGAAGAAATTGCGGTGGGCGTGGGAAGGAAGGAAGGGCGGTGGGCGTGGGAAGGAAGGAAGGAAGGATGATTGAACGGACAGAAGGGCGGTGGGCGTGGGAAGGAAGGAAGGAAAGAAGGAAGCGTGATGGGTGTGGGAAGGAAGGAAGGAAGGATGAACAAACGAACGGAAAGGCGGTGGGCGTGGGAGGGAAGGAAGGGCAGTGGGCGTGGGAAGGAAGGAAGGAAGGAAGGATGAACAAACGAACGGAAGGGCGGTGGGCGTGGGAGGGAAGGAAGGGCGGTGGGCGTGGGAGGGAAGGAAAGGCGGTGGGCGTGGGAGAGAAGGAGGGGCAGTGGGCATGGGAAGGAAGGAAGGAAGGAAGGAAGGATGAACAAACGAACGGAAGGGCGGTGGGCGTGGGAGGGAAGGAAGGATGATTGAATGGACAGAAGGGCGGTGGGAAGGAAGGAAGGGCAGTGGGCGTGGGAAGGAAGGAAGGAAGGAAGGAAGGAAGGAAGGAAGGAAGGAAGGAAGGATGATTGAACGGACAGAAGGGCGGTGGGCGTGGGAAGGAAAGAAGGGCAGTGGGCGTGGGAAGGAAGGAAGGAAGGAAGGAAGGAAGGAAGGAAGGAAGGAAGGAAGGATGATTGAACGGACAGAAGGGCGGTGGGCGTGGGAAGGAAGGAAGGGCAGTGGGCGTGGGAAGGAAGGAAGGAAGGAAGGAAGGAAGGAAGGAAGGAAGGAAGCGCGGTGGGTGTGGGAAGGAAGGAAGGGCGGTGGGCAGGGCAAGACAAGGCAAGGCAGGCAGGGAGGGAAGAAAAGGAAGAAAGTACAAATGGATGGCGATGGGCGTGGGAAGGAAGAAAGAAAGAACAAACGAATGGATGGAAGGGGGTGGGCATGGGAAGGAAGGAAGGAAGGAAGGAAGGAAGGAAGGAAGGAAGGAAGGAAGAGGAAGGAAGGAAGGAAGGAAGGAAGGAAGGAAGGAAGGAAGGAAGGAAGGAAGGAAGGAAGGAAGGAAGGAAGGAAGGAAGGAAGGAAGGAAGGAAGGAAGGAAGGACAGACAGACAGACGGAAGAAAGGAGGGGCGATAAGCATGGGAAAGAAGGAGGGAAGCAGGAAGGAAGGAAGGAAGAGCAGAAGGAAAGGAATGTTGAACACACAGACGGATGTAGGAAGGGATGCAGCCCCCAATCGTCTATTTGAAATAGATTTACACCCCCTTGCCAAAAGTATGTGGACACCAAAATATAATATCCATATGTACTCAAACATGATATGAATAATGTGTAGAGTTTGACCCCACAAAAGAATAATGCTGCGTTTGTGGAAACTTGTCCTGTCCTTGTTTTTATTTAGGACATAAGGACATGATCACCCCTAATTTAGCCTGTTTCTGTCTGAAGCAGAACCATATTCATAACCTCCATGTAGGCCACAAATTATTTCATGTTTTAGCTTGTTGTGGTCCGTGGTCTTGCTCGTCCATTTGTCCTTGATTTATCGGTCGTCCACAACAAAAATAGGCAGATCCACACAGTGGCGTATTAATCACTGCACATCTTCATGCTCTCAGGCTGTTGGCAGATGTAGGGCACGAGCGTGCATGTGTTTCCCTTGACGGACACTCTAAAGGACCCGGGGTTAACGATTTGAACGGTTTGAGGGAAAATACAGTAAAGGTGGCTGATAAAATGAGAATAGGATCAGATATTAATAATTATACTGTAATAATTACATCATACAGGAATAAAAACATAAGGAATGGGGTGTACAAAAATTTTATTATACCTTATACACCCATCAATCATAATACAATTACTGACTGTAGTCCATCTTTTTCTCTACATACCTTTTTAGCCTGCTTTCACCCTGTTCTTCAATGGTCAGGACCCCCACAGGACCACCACAGAGCAGGTATTATTTAGGTGGTGGATCATTCTCAGCACTGCAGTGACACTGACATGGTGGTGGTGTGTTAGTGTGTGTTGTGCTGGTATGAGTGGATCAGACACAGCAATACCGATGACGTTTTAAAACACCTCACTGTCACTGCTGGACCGAGAATAGTCCACCAACCAAAAACATCCAGCCAACAGCGCCTTGTGGGCAGCGTCCTGTGACCACTGATGAAGGTCTAGAAGATGACCAACTCAAACAGCAGCAATAGACGAGCGATCGTCTCTGACTTTATATCTACAAGGTGGACCAACTAGGTAGGAGTGTCTAATAGAGTAGCCGGTGAGTGTACACGTTATTTAAAAACTCCAGCAGCGCTGCTGTGTCTGATCCACTCATACCAGCACAACACACACTAACACACCACCACCATGTCAGTGTCACTGCAGTTCTGAGAATGACCTGCTCTGTAGTGGTCCTGTGGGGGTCCTGACCATTGAAGAACAAGGTGAAAGCAGGCTGAAAAGGTATGTAGAGAAACAGATGGATTAGGGATGGTCAGGGATGCAGTGGGTCTAATTCATAGGGTAAAAGCCAGGACACACCCTGCACAGGTCCCAAGTCCGTCTCAGGACACACACACACACACACACACACACACACATACACACACACAGTAATGCTTAGGACCATTTTAGACATTCTAGCTAACCTGACTGTATGTGTTTTGACTTGTGGAGAACATGCTAACTCCACACAGAAAGGGCCCTGGGGAATCGACCCAAGCCCTTCTTGTTGGGTTTGTGCCACCCTTAGTCAATTAATAAGTGAGTACATTTTTAATGAATGTATTATCAGCTTGAGTACATTTATCCTTTTTATACATAGTTCTGCAGAGTAACATGGGTGTGAAGATCTGATTCTGATCCCCACATTCAGTCACTGCCTGTAAGGAGTTTTGCATGTTCTTCCTAATTTTGTGTGCATTTCTTTTGGGTACTGGCTGCTTTAAATTTTAATTATTGAACAAGAATGCACTGAAGATGATAATACAGTGTGTTTTTTGGGTTTGGGTTGGTGACTTATGTGACTTTCTTATCTTAATTCACCCCCCCCCCCCCCCCCACACACACACCACCCCTGTTATCCCTTCATCCTTTGCTCTGTGTGTGTTTAATTGTCATCATGCTGTCTGCTGCATGCAGTGCTTTAAACCCCCACTTCCCTTTTTACCCTTTCCCACACCACACACAGTGTGTTTACACATAACTCATTAAGTCCCATTCTCCCACAGAGACCATACATCCACACACACACACACTCACACGCTGGCTTCTCTGCCACAGCCTTTTAACAAGCACGCCACCGGTTTACTTTCTATCCCACACGACCACACTCCAAACGCCACGTAACCATGTAACATTAAAAACATACGCCCATGAACGCTCATTTTCATCCGGGAAGTACGGACCCAGATGTTCACGCCGATGAACACGGTCTGAGTGTCCTGACTACCTTTATACTTTTATACACTGATCAGCCATAACATTACAACCACCTCCTTGTTTCTACACTCACTGTCCATTTCATTACTGACTGTAGTCCATCTGTTTCTCTGCATGCTTTGTTAGCCCCATTTCATGCTGTTCTTCAATGGTCAGGACACCCACAGGACCACCACAGAGCAGGTGGTGGATCATTCTCAGCACAGCAGTGACACTGACATGGTGACGTGGTGTGTTAGTGTGTGTTGTGCTGGTATGAGTGGATCAGACACAGCAGCGCTGCTGGAGTTTTTAAATACCGTGTCCACTCACTGTCCACTCTATTAAACACTCCTACCTAGTTGGTCCACCTTGTAGATGTAAAGTCAGAGACGATCGCCCATCTATTGCTGCTGCTTGAGTTGGTCATCTTCTAGACCTTCATCAGTGGTCACAGGACGCTGCCCACAGGGCATTTTTGGTTGGTGGACTATTCTCAGTCTAGCAGTGACAGTGAGGTGTTTAAAAACTCCAGCAGTGCTGCTGTGTCTGATCCACTCATACCAGCACAACACACACTAACACACCACCACCATGTCATGATGAATGTCTAGAAGATGACCAACTCAAACAGCAGCAATAGATGAGCGATCGCAGGAGTGTCTAATAGTGTGGACAGTGAGTGGACACGGTATTTAAAAACTCCAGCAGCGCTGCTGTGTCTGATCCACTCATACCAGCACAACACACACTAACACACCACCACCATGTCAGTGTCACTTCAGTGCTGAGAATGACCCACCACCCAAATAATACCTGCTCTGTAGTGGTTCTGGGAGAGTCCTGACCATTAAAGAACAGCATAAAAGGGGGCTAACAAAGCATGCAGAGAAACAGATGGATTACAGTCAGTAATTGTAGAACTACAAAGTGCTTCTATATGGTAAGTGGAGCTGATCAAATGGACAGTGAGTGTAAAAATGTAATCAGATGGAATCAGGACATTTGGAAAGGGTCGTTGTGTCTCCAGACTCAGTGATGCTGCGGTGATGCGTTTATTTGCTTTGATCTAATTAAATTCTGCACTAAAGGACTGTAATTAGGTAATTCGGTCGTTTACTGTGTGATTCGGTTTGCAAACCAACCACGAAAGAGTAACGAACCGTTTTCAGTGGTCATTCACAGACACATACTTCAACACTTTGTGTAGGTGTGTAGGTGTATGTGTGTAGCAACTTAAGACTGAACCATGTATTACTAACAAACTGAGTAAAAACAACACCACACACATGCACAGAAGCACACATAAAGACACATACATGTACACATACTTGGTGTTGCTTGCCCCCGCTGACAGGTCTGATCTAAATTGCCCCTGGCTGTGAGTGTATGATAAACTTAAAGCCATGTCTGCCTTAGGCATGCCCAGCATGGACCATGATGGTGGGCATTACCAGAATAAATGAATTAAAACATCAAACAGTGCATGACTACAGAGACTTTTATTAATGTTTTAGACCAACCAGTCCAGGTGTAGTTTCTATGTACATAGTGGATCTTTAGTTTAAGAGATATTTGGTTCACATTATATTTTATATTCAAGGTTATAATGTTAGAATATGTAGTTGAAGACAGGCTAGGTGCCATATAAAATCCTCAATATAATCACACATATAAGAAATAAGCATGAATATGCAAAGAATTCAGGTATTTGGGGAAAAATATTTTGAATGTACACTATATTGCCAAAAGTATTCGCTCACCTGCCTTCACACGCATATGAACTTGAGTTCATCCTGAAAAACTTACCATATAGAAGCACTTTGTAGTTCTACAATTACTGACTGTAGTCCATCTGTTTCTCTACATGCTTTGTTACCCCCTTTCCCCCTGTTCTCCAATGGTCAGGACCCCCACAGGACCACCACAGAGCAGGTATTATTTAGGTGATGGATCATTCTCAGCACTGCAGTGACACTGACATGGTGGTGGTGTGTTAGTGTGTGTTGTTCTGGTAGTTTTTAAATATCGTGTCCACTCACTATCCACTCTATTAGACGCTTCTACCTAGTCGGTTCACCTTGTAGATGTAAAGTCAGAGACGATCGCTCATCTATTGCTGCTGTTTGAGTCGGGCGTCTTCTAGACCTTCATCAGTGGTCACAGGACGCTGCCCACGGGGCACTGTTGGCTGGATGTTTTTGGTTGGTTGACGATTCTCAGTCCAACAGTGACAGTGAGGTGTTTAAAAACTCCAGCAGCGCTGCTGTGTCTGATCCACTCATACCAGCACAACACACACTAACACACAACCACCATGTCAGTGTTACTGCAGTACTGAGAATGATCCACCGCCCAAATAATACCTGTGCTGTGGTGGTCCTGTGGGGGTCCTGACCATTGAAGAAAAGGGTGAAAGCAGGTTAAAAGTATGTAGAAAAACAGATGGACTACAGTCAGTAATTGTAGAACTACAAAGTGCTTTAATATGATAAGTTTTTCAGGATGAACTCAAGTTCTTCGAATACTTTTGGCAATATAGTGTATTTATTAATGAATTAACTACATTAAATAGTAATATAACAGTAATAGTGACAATAGTAGTAATAAACATACTGTATTTACTGTATGTATTTTAAGTTTGTGTCTGTTCTTCAGTGTGCTGAATTTATTTTACACCCTGTCCCTGTGCTCACTAGTTACACTAGTGTGTAATAAATAGACAACCCAGCAGCGTGTGAAGTGTAGCACAGTGATTTAAGGCTTCTATAAATAAGCCAGCATCACAGCGACAGTCCTCAGTGTTAGTAAAGAGTCAAATAAAACAATAATTAAGCTGTTATCATCAAACCTTCAGTTCAACTGGATAACAACTGTAAGTGCTTCACCTTTGCTCCTCACACTGTTTGTAAAACTTATGTCAGGCCTAATAGTGGCATATTTTTCTGTCTCACACACACAAACACACACACACACAAAGCAGTGGTAAAAAGCCTGTTGAATACGAACAAACGAGCTACCATGTTTACAAGCACTTCAGTGTAATTGAGTCAGTTCCTTTAAGTTCCTGGGTTCGATCCCTAGGTGGGGCGGTCGGGCCCTTTCTGCGTGGAGTTTGCATGTTCTCCCCGTGTCTGTGTGGGTTTCCTCCGGGCTCTCTGAGGTGAATTGGAGATACTAAATTGTCCATGACTGTGTTTGACATTAAACTTGTGAACTGATGAATCTTGTGTAACCAGTAACTACCGTTTCTGTCATGAATGTAATCAAAGTGTGTAAAACATGACATTAAAATAAATAAATAAATAACTTACAGAAAGTAAGTTACAGAAAGTGTGAGTGTGTGTTTGTTTATTAGGATTTTAACGTCATGTTTTACACTTTGGTTACATTCATGACAGGAACGGTAGTTACTCATTACACAAGATTCATCAGTTCACAAGGTTATATCAAACACAGTCATGGAGAATTTAGTATCTCTAATTCACCTCATTTGAATGTTTTTGGACTGTGGGAGGAAACTGGAGCACTTGGAGGAAACCCCTGCATGGGGAGACACAAGGAGAACCCCCCACCTGGAGATGGAACCCAGGACCTTCTTGCTGTGAGGCGACAGTGCTACCCACTTAGCCACCGTGCCGCCCGTGTGTGTGTGTGTGTGTATGAGACAATGCTCATCACCACTGCATATTAAAGCACAGTCACAGTGACATATTGCTCTAACTGTTAATATACCTGTAATCTTTAGATTTAAAATTTTTGTTTAATTAAAAGGTAAATTGTAATTTAGTTTTGTATTTTTAAAATTAGTTTTACATGGGTAAAAATGTAAAAATCGGAATCACATTAAAATGATTCAAAAATCGAAAAGAGGGACAGGAGGAATTTGTAAAAAAGATTAAACATAATAATAATAATAATAATAATAATAATAACAATAAAAATAACATTAATAATAATAGCATTAATAATAATAATAATAATAATAATAACAATAATAATAATAACATTATTAATAATATTAATAATAATAACAATAATAATAATATTAATAATAATAACATTAATAATAACAATAACAATAATAATAATAATACCAATAATAATAATAATAACAATAATAATAATATTAATATTAATAATAACAATATTAATAATATTAATAATAATAACATTAACAATAATAATAACAATAATAATAATAATAATAATAATAACAATAATAATAATAATAACATTAATAATAATAACATTAATAATAATAATAATAATAATAATAACAATAATAATAATAAATTTTAGTTGACTCTTATTTTCCATATATACAAGTTGTGGATTTTTTAAATTATTATATAAATAAATTATTTTATATGATATATACAGTATTTGAGGGTCTGTACAGATCTCAGAAGGCAGATTTCACAATTTAGGAATGTCACTAAAAGCCATTTCTACATTACTTCAGGCCCTAAGATGATGTGTAGAAATGACTATATGTACACAGCACACTACGGCTTTGCCAAAATCTGGAATAAAACCTAAACTGCCACTTTATGCTTTCAAAAATTTCCAGATTTTTTAATATATAGTTTTAGTGCATTGTTTTGTTGTAGGTTACTAAAACATGTTCATGTTCACACTGAGAAATGTTTCATTTTAGTTTTATGTCATTGAAATACAGTAATGCTGTTCTGTTAAGTGGTGCACTTGCTGTTAATAAAAAGTGGCCCAAACGTTTCCAGAATTTGGTCACTTCAGGTTGGCAACCCTACCCACACACACACACATACACACACACATAAAATGCAGATTTTGGTGTGCCACAGAGAAAACTGGAACATTGAGACTCCCTGAGGTGGAAATAATGAAAAACCCTTTCATGGAAAACTCATCAAGCCGAGAGATGGGGGGCATGTGTGTGTGTGTGTGTGTGTGTGTGTGTGTGTGTATGTGTGTGTGTGTGTGTGTGTATGTGTGTATGTGTGTGTGTGTGTGTGTATGTGTGTGTGTGTGTGTGTTCTCATGTGGGGTGGGAGGGTCAAAATGCGTGACCTCTCATTTCATACTTTAATTAAAATCTCCCTCTGACGTCCTTCCCTCCTCTTACTACATGCTGGCTCTGTTTCCTACTGCCAAAATACATACACAAACACACACACACACACACACACACATACACACACACACAGAGAGACATTCACAAATACAGACACATACACATCTACACCTACACACACACACACATTCAAAAAAACACACACACACAAACATTCACAAAATAACAGACATTCACAAATACAGACACATACACATCTACACTTACACACATACACAGACACACCTACACGCTCACACATACACACACACATTCACAAACACACACACATTTAAAAACACAGATACACACAGACATTCACAAACAGACACATACACACCGACACACATACACACCTACACACACACACACATTCACAAACACAGACACATACACACCTACATGTCACACATATGCACACAGACACACACACACACACACACACACACACATTCACAAACACATACACACACACACACACACACAGACATTCACAAACACAGACACACACACAGACATTTACAAACACAGACACACACACACAGACATTCACAAACACAGACACACACACACACACACACAGACATTTACAAACACAGACACACACACACACCTACATGCTCACACATATGCACACAGACAAACACACACACATTCACAAACACAGACACATACACACACACACACACACACACACACACACACAGACATTCACAAACACAGACACACCTACACGCTCACACATACACACACACATTCACAAACACACACACATTTACAGACACACACACACACAGACATTCACAAACAGACACATACACACTGACACACACATACAATTTATGATAAAGACATAGGTCTTACTGTAAAATCATCTCCCATAACAAACTCGTTTGAAGTTCTTATCTCTGACATAACCAATAAATGTTCATCTGATAAAAATAGTATGTTTAAACTGGTTACTGTTTATCGACCCCCTGGTCCTTACTCAGAATTTCTTAACGAATTTGCCGATTTTCTTTCTAAATTAGTCTTATCAACTAAGAAAGCTTTAATTGTTGGTGACTTTAATATTCATTATGAGGATAAGTGTAATCCACTCAAAATTGCGTTTGATTCTATTTTAGAATCCTTAGGCATCACCCAAAATGTAACAGGACCCACTCACCGCTGTAAACATACCTTAGATTTAATACTTACTTATGGTATAAACATAGACAACCTGGAAATTATACCACAGAATGACTTAATCTCTGATCACTCCCTACTAATATATGAAGTGTCCCTGTCCAATAATATACAGCAACCAAATCGTTTTAAATGTAAGCGCACTATTACATCTGCAACTGCAGCAGCGTTCATAAACTGCCTACCAGAATTACCAAATATATCAGCATCAGAACCTAAAGAACTAGATCAGGCAACTCAAAACCTAGAGACCGTACTGCGCACAACCTTAGATAACGTAGCCCCACTCAAAACTAAACTGATTAGGGAGAAAAAACTTGCTCCTTGGTACAATGACCACACATGCGCACTTAAACAAGCAGCACGGAAATTAGAACGTAAGTGGCGTCACACTACACTGGAGGTGTATAAGATTGCTTGGAAAGATGCTCTAACTGAGTATAAACATGCACTTATAAAAGCTAAATCTTTATATTATTCATCCCTAATAGAGAAAAATAAAAACAATCCTAGATTCCTTTTTGAGACAGTGTCCAAATTAACTAAAAACGTCAATGAAACTGAATCTAATATACCGCCCGACTGTACCAGTGATGATTTTTTAAAATTCTTTAATGACAAGATAGAAAAAATACGACTTCAGAGTCAGAGTGTGTCACTTGCCAATGTTAAGTATGGACTCACTCCGAGCAGCATTGGTGATAATAGTAACGAGTTAATCCAACTAAATTCCTTTAATCCAATCTCCCAAAATGAACTAACTGTGTTGATTAAATCATCGAAGTCATCATCGTGTATACTCGATCCTGTTCCAACTCGTTTACTTAAAGATTTACTCCCAGCTATTGTAGAGCCCCTGCTTACATTAATCAATGCATCCCTTAGCCTTGGGTATGTACCTAAATTGTTTAAAAGTGCTGTTATTAAACCCCTGATTAAAAAACCTAATCTTGATCCACATGTTTTATCTAATTATAGGCCAATTTCAAACCTTCCTTTTGTCTCAAAGATATTAGAAAAAGTCGTTTCCAAACAGCTATGTTCTTATTTGAATGAAAATTGTATTCATGAAAAATTTCAATCAGGATTTAGACCCAACCATAGTACCGAAACCGCATTAATTAGAGTAGTTAACGAGTTGTTAATGTCTTCTGATAATGGATGTGTCTCTTTTCTTGTTCTATTAGATCTTAGCGCAGCGTTTGATACGGTCGATCATAACATTTTACTGGAGAGGCTAGAAAATACAGTAGGTGTTAAAGGACTCGCACTCTCTTGGTTTCAATCATATTTGACTGACCGCTCTCAATTCGTTTATGTAAATAATAAATGCTCAGAAACTACAAAAGTAAAGTGTGGTGTTCCACAGGGGTCGGTACTTGGACCGCTATTATTTACACTCTATATGCTTCCACTAGGTGAAATTATTCATAAACATGGCATAAACTTTCACTGCTATGCAGATGACACACAGCTGTATATATCAGCCAAACCAAATGATACTGACACAATCAGTAAGATAGAAGATTGTGTAAACGACATAAAAAACTGGATGTCGTGTAATTTTCTTTTACTTAATTCAGATAAAACTGAGGTTTTACTTGTTGGCTCTAAAGCTGCAAGAGACAAGTTGTCTAACCTGGTGCTAAACTTAAACACGTTCTCTGTTACTCCCAGCCCAGATGTAAAAAACTTAGGTGTCACAATAGATTCAGATCTCTCCTTTGATACACACATTAATAATATTACTAGAGTTGCTTTCTATCATTTGCGTAATATCTCTAAAATAAGAAATATACTATCTGTTAATGACGCCGAAAAACTGATCCATGCGTTTATAACTTCTCGGTTAGATTATTGTAATGCTCTTCTAACTGGATGCTCTGGTAGATCCTTAAACAAACTCCAGTTAGTTCAAAATGCAGCAGCTCGAGTGCTAACTAGAACTAAAAAATTTGATCATATCACTCCTGTTCTATCATCTCTACACTGGCTGCCAGTTAAATTTCGCATTGATTACAAAATACTTTTACTAACCTATAAAGCGCTACATGGTCTGGCTCCACAGTATCTGAGTGAGCTTATTAATTACTACAACCCAGCACGTCCACTTCGTTCACAAGATGCAGGGTTACTTATAGTTCCTAAAATTAAAAAGACCAAAGCTGGTGGAAGAGCATTTTCTTACAAAGCTCCACAACTCTGGAATAATCTTCCTGCCTCTGTTCGGTATTCGGACACAGTCTCAATGTTTAAGTCTAAACTGAAAACATATTTATTTTCTCAGGCTTTTGATTAGTATAGACAAAGGCGCAGAGCTTGGGGGTTCTTGGTCATAGAAACTTGTGGTGATCAGGGATGTTGGGTCGCTGTCGTTCTGCCTCTCTTGTCCAATCACTCTGGTTTGGGTAGGAGAGGTGGGCGCTGATGTCCTGTGAAAGCCTTCATGACCTTGTTACCTGCTCGCTCTCCCTTTTAGTTATGCTGTAATAATTAGGGCTGCCGGAGTCTAAAACTCTCTGTAAAACTGTTTGTCAACTAGCATTGTACATTATTAACTACATTCTCTGTTGTTTTACCCCGAGGGCATTCTGATGGAAACCTGTTTACCCGCCGAGGTTAAGGATTAAAGTCGAGACTGCCGGGACAACGATGCTGCTCCTGTCAGATGTGACGGGTCTGGAGTAATTGCAACGACAAGAAATCACTACAGACTTTATTGAAGACTAGAGCGGATAACAACTCTATTATTATTTAATTGTTTATTTATCTATTTATTACCACTGTATGACTTTTAGATCATTCAATTCTGTGTTTGTATGATTTGTGTAAATCGTGTATTTATTTAAAGTATCCTCCAGACCACCCAAGAAGGATGGGCCCTGTTGAGTCTGGTTCCTCTCAAGGTTTCTTCCTGTAATTTTCAGGGAGTTTTTCCTTGCCACAGTCGCCCTCGGCTTGCTCAACAGGGGTTTTTGTATCTGTTGGTCCTGGATTTTGTAAAGTTGCTTTGAGACAATGTATATTGTAAAAAGCGCTATATAAATAAAGTTGACTTGACTTGACTTGACACACATACACACCTACACACACACACACACACATTCACAAACACAGACACATACACACCTACACGCTCACACATATGCACACAGACACACACACACACATTCACAAACACATACACACACACACAGACATTCACAAACACAGACACACACACACACACACACACATTCACAAACACATACACACACACACAGACATTCACAAACACAGACACACACACACACAGACATTCACAAACACATACACACACACAGACATTCACAAACACAGACACACACACACCTACATGCTCACACATATGCACACAGACAAACACACACACATTCACAAACACAGACACATACACACACACACGCAGACATTCACAAACACAGACACACACACAGACATTTACACAGACGCACACACACACAGACATTCACAAACACAGACACATACACACACACAGACATTCACAAACACAGACACACACACAGACATTCACAAACACAGACATTCACAAAAACAGACACATACACACCTACACATACACATACACTATTTAGCAAGACATATAGACACTGTTTTAGTTACGTTTTGTAATGTTTTACACTGTGCAATAAGTTGATTTGAATCTAAGAATCGTTCCACCATTGGGCAACTGATTCACATGAGTGACTCCTTGAATTCTGAAGTCAGTTGATTTGAATCAGTAAATCAACACATCTCGAAGTAAACGGATTCCATTCAGTAAATTTCACCTGCAATAAAATGATTTAAAATATTGAATCTGTGGCTTTTGCAGTGAACTGAATCAAATCTGAATCATTGCATTCTGAATTCAGTTTATTTAAATCAGCGATTTTTTTATTTTGAAGTCAGCTAATTCAGGAGAGTGACTCAGGAATCTTGAAGTGAACGAGTGCAGTCAAATTTAGTGGTGGTAAATTCGGTTCATTTTATGGACTCGGGTTAATCTGAGTCACTTAGTAATGTGATCCGGTTCACTTGAGTCACTTGTACTGACATCTTGATTGCAATTGATTTACTGCATGAAAATGCATCCAAATATCACTTATCGTCTGTGCACTCATCTTCTGTAAATAAATCCTTCTCTCTTAATTCTCTTGGCACCTCACACTTCTCTATTAATGGGTCAAGGGTTCAAGGGGGTGGTCAACAACAAATTGCCATGGTAACTTCACCCAGTCAGGCAGCCACAGTGGCACCAAAACAACAGTCAATAAATTACCATGGGGGCTGTGATACTCCTTAATTAAGTGGTACAGTCCTAAAGTAGCCTGTAAGCATTTGCATTTTAATAATAATAAAAATATAAGTATATTTTGTTGTTGTTTTGCTTACAAGAAAATATACTGCATTACTAATCTATACCACTACTACTGATAATAATAATAATAGCATGTGCATAAAATCAGCCACATAACAAACACCAGTGTGTTTAACCGCTTGTTTATTAGACTATTTAACTTATTACTTAGATTCACGGACTGGAGTGAAGTGGGTTCAGCCAAATCATCTGAGTCTGCAGTGTTTCCAGTGAGTCTGCTCACTCACCTTGTGTACTTAACAGCAGCCAGCCAGAGGACTCATAGGATCTGGGTTAATTGAGATTTCGGACTCTTGATTCCTGATTCAGTACAAAGATTCAAATCATTAACCCGGGTGATTCAGGAACCGCCCAGCTCTACAGTCAATTGATTCAACTCAGTGAATCATTTTTGCGATTAACGTGTAAATGAACTAATTTATAAAGGCACATATTTACACCTTGAAATCAAATTTTTTGAATGAGTAACTCTTTTCAATGTGAAATTTAATACAGAATGAAGAACTAAACCCATGCAAACACAAGGTGGTCAGTTTTTTTTCCACACACACACAATACACAGGAGTGCTATTTAGCAGTAAACAGCGGCCGGTGCTAACAGTTAATGGAGCCAGAAAAAATGTCTTCATTAGCAGCCAAACGGAAAATGGAATCTCAATTAAATCTTAGTCCCGTGTGTTTTACTGAGGTCACTTTGAGCTATATTATAAAAGAATGAGAAAGCTATGATTATAGTGGAGTTATCCATCAATTTGCTTGGCTTATACATCCTGTTTAGCAAATTTTATGTAGTAAACACAAACTACCCAGTGTTTATAATGGATCTTTTTTTTTTTTAGAAGGTCATGAAGGCATATGAGTTAGACACTTTAATAAAGGAAAGATCCTTTCTAAGTTAATTTTAAGCTTGGCGTATGAGAATCAAGCTAAATTGTTTTGTTTTTTAAGTCTTAAAATATTAAAATGTCCAGTCTAGCCAAAATGAAAACAATAAACCATAAATGTTTTGCCTTCTGGGTAAGCTGGTCTATGTACACCGATCAGCCATAACATTAAAACCACCTCCTTGTTTCTACACTCACTGTCCATTTTATCAGCTCCACTTACCATATAGAAGCACTTTGTAGTTCTACAATTACTGACTGATCTGTTTCTCTACATACCTTTTTAGCCTGCTTTCACCCTGTTCTTCAATGGTCAGGACCCCCACAGAGCAGGTATTATTTGGGTGGTGGATCGTTCTCAGCACTGCAGTGACACTGACATGGTGGTGGTGTGTTAGCGTGTGTTGTGCTGGTATGAGTGGATAAGACACAGCAATGCTGATGGAGTTTTTAAACACCTCACTGTCACTGCTGGACTGAGAATAGTCCACCAACCAAAAACATCCAGCCAACAGCGCCCCATGGGCAGTGTCCTGTGACCACTGATGAAGGTCTAGAAGGTGACCAACTCAAACAGCAGCAATAGATGAGCGATCGTCTCTGACTTTACGTCTACAAGGTGGACAGTGAGTGGACACAGGCTGATCCACTCATACCAGCACAACACACACTAACACACCACCACCATGTCAGTGTCACTGCAGTGCTGAGAATCATCCATCACCTAAATAATACCTGCTCTGTGGTGGTCCTGTGGGGGTCCTGACCATTGAAGAACAGGGTGAAAGCAGGCTAAAAAGGTATGTAGAGAAACTGATAAAGCTGCTAGAAACAAGGAGCTGGTTTTAATGTTATGGCTGATCAGTGTAAGTGTGTGTGATTGTGGACATTTGTGTCATTGTGCGTATAAAGTTTGTGTATGTGTTTATTCGGATGTAATCATTTGGTTGTACGTGGGATGGGGGTGCAGCACGGTATACATGGTGTGTTATACAATATAAATTCTTCTATACTGTAAATTCTTAAGTGATATATGGTTTTTAATATGAAAGATGTCTCTCTGGGCAGAGAGAGGAAGAGAAAGCAGCATTTCTGGTTAGTGTTTGTGCTTAGATAAGCATCTTAAATTTTATTGGTCAGTCAAATCAGCTTTTATTACTTGACAAACCAGCTTTGACTTTATGCAACCAGCAGTATGACATCCTAATGTTGTGTTCACCGTAAACAAAAAGGTCACTTGTGGTCAAAATGACTCATTAGATGTTTGGATATAAAGTAGATGACGCTTTAACTAAAGTTTTCAAAATTTTGCTTTGAGCCATTCAGCACGAAATGTGACACATATACCTGGCAATGGATACAACATCTGAGAAAGCTGGAAGCCTTGGTTATTCTGGATAACCAGATTATTCCCTGCTCAGGCTAACCTGACTCAATCCTGATGGATCATCCTCTCTAACACAGAAGGTTTTAACCATTTCACTGTATGGAAGCTACTCAATCGAATGACTTTATTTGTCATATATACATATACAGACGTACAGTACAACGAAAATCTTTCTTCACGTATCCCAGCTTGTTTGGAAGCTGGGGTCAGAGTGCAGGGTCAGCTATAGTATGTATAGCATGCAGTGACACTGACATGGTGGTGGTGTGTTAGTGTGTGTTGTGCTGGTATGAGTGGATCAAACACAGCAGCGCTGCTGGAGTTTTTAACACCTCACTGTCACTGCTGGACTGAGAATAGTCCACCGACCAAAAACATCCAGCCAACAGCGCCCCGTGGGCAGAGTCCTGTGACCACTGATGAAGGTCTAGAAGATGACCAACTAAAACAGCAGCAATAGATGACCGATCATCTCTGACTTTACATCTACAAGGTGGACCAATTAGGTAGGAGTGTCTAATAGAGTGGACAGTGAGTGGACACGGTATTTAAAAAAACACACACTCCAAGGCGAACTCTGACTTTACATCTACAAGGTGGACCAACTAGGTAGGAGTGTCTAATAGAGTGGACAGTGAGTGGACAAGGTATTTAAAAACTCCTGCAGCGCTGCTGTGTCTTATCCACTCATACCAGCACAACACACATTAACACACAGTGGTCCTGTGGGGGTCCTGACCATTGAAGAACAGGGTGAAGGCAGGCTAAAAAGATATGTAGAGAAACAGATGGACTACATTCAGTAATGTAGAACTACAAAGTGCATCTATATGGTAAGTGGGTTTTAATGTTATGGCTGATCGGTGTATCTTATAATAAATGCGGTTGGAGTGCCGGAATGCTAGCAGGTTGTGTCACCTCAGGTCATTGGTTTGAATGGCCTGAGGCTAACTCTGTTAGCTTAATAAGTTAAAACTGCAGTGGTGGGTGGGGACAGATGTCTTAATAATCTGCCTTCTAAGGTTCTTTGTCACTTAGAATCCTGTTTACTTATGAAGCAACCTAGATAGGCATTGGGCAGCAAGGCAGCTCACTAGGTTTTGAGACAGACCCAATATCTTATAGCGTCAATGCAAAGTATAAGAAGCAAACGTCAAACAACAAACATGTCTCAGCTGCTTGGCTTGATCTGTCGAGTGTAAAAGTCTTATTTTTGGCAGAAATGGCTCTTTCTTATTACAGTTTCAGTGTAATATTGGCAGATGCTTAGTCTAAGAGCAGCTGCCTCCGACAGGTGGGTCAGATGGGTGAACAAAGCGAGGGTGGTTTTAACAGCCTCAGGCTCAAGCTAACCTCCCTTTATTATACACTGATTTCAGATCAGATTTGTTCTTACCGTTATAATGATGAGTCCAGGGTTCGGGTAGAGAGCCCTGACACCAGGTCTGTGTATGATGGTGCGTATCTATGTATCAGATTTTCTGTCAACCACGAGTCATTGTTTACAGCAGACAGTCAATAGGGGCGGAAGATTTAGTGACAAACGGACAATGGTAATAACGAAAGAGCTATTTTCGAACCCGCGCGCACACACACGTCCACGCAGAGTGCTGACATTTGGAGTTTTTCCTGGAGAGCAAATTTGTGCACCACATGCCGAGCTCTGACAGACACCATTGAGTCGTGTTTGACTGCAACAAACACACACACACAAACAGACAATCGCACAAACATGAAAGACATTAATAATGCCTGTTCTACTGTTCCATGTCAGGTGATATTTTCCACCCTTCTCATTAGTCGCACTGTCCACCCACACACACACACACACAAACGTACACGGTGTGACTAAGACATTAACTGTGCCGAGCCGTTGTTCTCGCGTTTTCTTCTCTAACGTAGCGTGCAGGGCTATCGGGTGACCCGCCAGCTGCTACAGGGCTTTTTACTGGAGACGTCGAGCTTAAAAAGATCAAAACACACTCACACACACACACACTCCATGTACACACATACACACCGGGTGTCTGCTTGCACCAACTCTATTCAGCCGAACACACACTCCAAGGCTGTCTGTAAAGGCGGATGGAAAACACACACACACACACACACACACACACACACACACACACACACACACACACAACTTGAAAGCACTGATGACAATATGAGCATGATGGGTTACATGTCCACACACGCACACACACACACAGACATATAGAACCCACACTGACACACAACTCCATAACCCATTCCGAGTCCTCATTCAGTGAACGTTTAAGCTCGGCAGAATCGAGCATCAAGCGTGCTGACTGATGTGGGATCATGTTACTTCAGGGTGGACGTGAAGGTCAAGACGGGAAAGAGAGATATGCAGAAAAAGTGTGTGTGTGTTTGTGTGTGTGTGTGTGTGTGTGTGTGTGTGTATGAGAGAGAGAAGAATACCCCTGAGAAAGCAAACACCTCAATATCAATCAATAGTCAGCAATTATCTTGCACCAAGGTCTCCAATGTTTCTCCTCCAGAAATAATCAGATCTTTGAGTCTTTGGTCGATTCGCTATATAACATTTGTTTCGATCTTTGTATAAAAGCACAACAGGAGGACCACATCTACTGACGTGCGATATGAAATCACAATCCATATCACGTTGTGGTACTTAAGGGCATTTTTACACACCACAATATGTTTTAAAATACTCACTAATGCTAAGCTGCGCTAACAAATGCAAAACCGTGGGGCCGCTGAGTGGTCCAACTGTCAAATTACTGTCAGATTTTGCCCTCCCGTAACAGGATTAAACAATTACCAAGAATAAAAAGTGTATAAGAATATTTATGGCATTCACAAAAATGCACTGATGGCATTGATTTCAAGTAAAAGGATGCACTGACAGATTATACACATGTACACATGGCCATATCTATAAATGACACTCCACCATCTGTTAAATAAAAAAGGCAATTCAGTTCTTCAATTCTCCACTTACCATATAGAAGCACTTTGTAGTTCTACAATTACTGACTGTAGTCCATCTGTTTCTCTGCATATCTTTTTAGCCTGCTTTCACCCTGTTCTTCAATGGTCAGGACCCTCACAGGACCACTTAGGTGGTCGATCATTCTCAGCACTGTGGTGTGTTAGTGTGTGTTGTTATGGTATGAGTGGATCAGACACAGCAGCGCTGCTGGAGTTTTTAAATACTGTGTCCACTCACTGTCCACTCTATTAGACACTCCTACCTAGTTGGTCCACCTTGTAGATCGCTCATCTATTGCTGCTGTTTGAGTTTGTCATCTTGTAGATCTTCATCAGTTGTCACAGGACGCTGCCCACGGGGCGATGTTGGCTGGATATTTTTGGTTGGTGGATTATTCTCAGTCCAGCAGTGACAGTGAGGTGTTTATAAACTCCAGCAGCGCTGCTGTGTCTGATCCACTCATACCAGCACAACACACACTAACACACCCCCACCATGTCAGTGTCACTGCAGTGCTGAGAATGATCCACTGCCTAAATAATACCTGCTCTGTAGTGGTCCTGGGAGAGTCCTGACCATTGAAGACCAGCATGAAATGGTAAGTGGAGACATAATAAGTGGAGCTGATAAAATGGACAGTGAGTGTAGAAACAAGGAGGTGGTTTTAATGTTATGGCTGATCAGTGTATACATACTGTATGGTGTGGCACGGTGACTTGGTGGGTAGCACTGTTGCCTCACAGCAAGAAGGTCCTGGATTCGATTCACAGGGAGAACAGGTTTGCATGTTCTCCTGTGTCTGTGTGGGTTTCCTCCGGGAGCTCCGGTTTCCTTCTATAGTCCAAAGACAAGCAGTCAGGTTAATTGGTGTGTGTGTGTTTGCCCTGGGATGGACTGGCAACCTCTCCAGAGTGTTCCCTGCCTTTTGCCCAATGAATCAGACCCACTGTGACCCTGACCAAGATAAAGCTGTGGTAAAACAGACAGTTCATGAATGAATGACTAAACATCTACATATGTATTGTATTTACCTTGCATGTTAATATTAAGCATTAAATACCCTCGATGCATGGGCGGTGCAGAGGTAAATCACTCTAGCCCACTATTGCTGGGATCTGGGTTCAAATCCCCAGCTTTGCTAGTGGCTGGTTGGGTGTCTATATATAAACATGATTGGCTATGTCCAAGGGGGGAAGGCCAAGGCCCCGCAGTGAATAGGCGTCCTATTCATGGTGTGTTACTGCATTGCATCCAGTGATCCAGTGATCCTGACCAGGATAATGGTCCTATAACTACCTAAAAACTTGAAAGTATGAATCTAATCACCAAGAGCAATGCAGTAACACTCTCAGACAGCATGTTAATTCATAGTGTGGCCTTAGCAGCACTGATCGAACACTGGATCTTAGCAGTGGTGGGATAATGTACCACTGCACCACCCACGTGCCCAAGCTCTATCCTTATTAAACACTGATGCACAGGACAAGAAGCCAATATACTGTCTTGTGTCTTGTTTTTAGGTAAATTGTCTGTAAATACAAGTATCTGGACGATACGTCAATATTAACATCTTCTGATTTCTTTGCGTCACTTGGTGCACAGATGAACGCAGCGCTCATATGGTATGTCTGATTAGAAATCAAGGTTGGCGTCCAAGTTTTAATCATGGCACATTTATAAGGGTCCTGGGAATCCAGTGGATGGCTTCAGGCAAGGACGTTTGATCTGATACGTAGTATCAGTAAGAAAGCCGGGAAGGATGAGGCACATTGTATGATTTACTGACGGCTATGGAAGAAGAATGCTGACCATCTGAAACTGCTCCTGTGTAAATATAATGATTAATATTATCTAGAGTTTTATTATTGTGTTTCACAGGGTATTCAGGCAAAAACAGCAAGAAATGCATTCATTTAGGCTGCTTGTTTTGTCCTGGATGAAAGACATCACCATGTTGTGACAATCTTATAAACTATATACACTATATTGCCAAAAGTATTCACTCGTCTGCCTTCACACGCATATGAACCTGAGTGAAATCCCATTCTTAATCCATAGTGTTTAATATGATGTCGGCCCACCCTTCTGGGAAGGCTTTCCACAAGGTTTAGGAGTGAGTTTATGGGAATTTTTGACCATTCTTCCAGAAGCGCATTTGTGAGGTCAGACACTGATGTTGGATGAGAAGGTCTGGCTCGCAGTCTCTGCTCTAATTCATCCCAAAGGTTTTCTATTGGGTTGAGGTGCAGGCCAAGTTCTTCCACACCAAACTCGCTCATCCATGTCTATATGGACCTTGCTTTGTGCACTGGTGCGCAGTCATGTTGGAACAGGAAGGGGCCATCCCCAAACTGTTCCCACAATGTTAGGAGCATGAAATTGTCCAAAATCTCTTGGTATGCTGAAGCATTAAGAGTTCCTTTCACTGGAACTAAGGGGCCGAGCCCAACTCCTGAAAAACATCCCCACACCATAATCCCCCTCCACCAAACTTGGCACAATGCAGTCAGACAAGTACCGTTCTCCTGGCAACCGCCAAACCCAGACTCGTCCATCGGATTGCCAGACGGAGAAGCGTGATTAGTCACTCCAAAAAACACGTCTCCACTGCTCTAGAGTCCAGTGGGGGTGTGCTTTACACCGCCGCAGCCGATGCTTTGCATTGCGCTCGGTGATGTAAGACTTGGATGCAGCTGCTCGGCCATGGAAACCCATTCCATGAAGCTCTCTACACACTGTTCTTGAGCTAATCTGAAGGCCACATGAAGTTTGGAGGTCTGTAGCTACTGACTCTGCAGAAAGTTGCCGACCTCTGCGCACTATGTGCCTCAGCATCCGCTGACCACGCTCTGTCATTTTACATGCCCTACCACTTCGTGGCTGAGTTGCTGTCATTCCCAATCGCTTCCACTTTGTTATAATACCACTGACAGTTGACTGTGGAATATTTAATAGCGAGGAAATTTCAAAACTGGACTTGTTGCACAGGTGGCATCCTATCACGATACCACGCTGGAATTCACTGAGCTCATGAGAGCGACCCATTCTTTCACAAATGTTTGTAGAAGCAGTCTGCATGCCTAGATGCTTGGTTTTATACACCTGTGGCCATGGAAGTGATTGGAACACCTGAATTCAATGATTTAGATGGGTGAGTGAATACTTTTGGCAATATAGTGTAGAGAGTTGGACAGTCTACCACCCTGAGCCATAATGGGCCACAATTAATGACTTTTAATGTGAATACTTTTCATCATTTATTCAGGGTCGCGGTGGGTCTGATTAATTGGGTGAAAGGTAGGAAACACCTCAGACAGGTCACCAGTTCCTCACAAGGCAAACACACACATGTGTATTCACACCTATTAGCTCCAATTAATTTGACTGCAAGTCTTTAGACTGTGGGAGGAAACCCGAGCACCTGGAGGAAACCCACACAGACACAGGGAGAACATGCTCCACACAGAAAGGACCCGGACCACTACTATTGCTGTGAAGCAACAGTGCTACCAACCAAGCCACTGTGCCACCCAAAACCTTTTCTGATAGACAAAAATGTCCTTGTGAACATTTTTTGTGCCAGCTAAATTTCTACTATCTAGGACACATAAATGGCCCATTTTCAATAATACTGAAGGTTAGCACAGACCGGGAGTCTCAGGAGGCATCATACACACCACACACAGCCGTACACAGTGAGAATGTTGATAGAAAGGTCACTTCACAAGGCTAATGAGCTGCATCCTTTACCCGTTTAAGACTTTCTGGAAGTTGATGCCTTTTCTGAGAAAAGAGTAGAAATAAATAAATAAATAAATAAATAAATAAAGGAACGAAATGCGGCTTTCAAACGCAGCAGCGGAACTGTAAGCGAGCGGCGTAAGCGTTTTTTTTACAGCTTATGAGTTGTAAAATATGCTGAGAGCAAAATCTCTTTTATGGACATCCAAGACCTTTATAGCGGAGGATGAATCTTTAATGGCTCTGACGGCTTTGACGGGTGGAATAGAAGATCATAGCCTGAAGAAGACACAGCGGGGAGGATAACATTACGTTAGCGCGACATAATATGCCAAGAAAGATGAATTACTACAATGTAGATGGGATCACGTTATGCTGTACAGAGTGACACGTGAGGCCGCTAATCGGCCGCCTTGCTGGTCTTAATCATTACCAATGAACATGAAAATACGTCAAAAAGTCTCCAAACGCTAACATGTATCTCATAGTGTAGGTATTGTAGCCTAGTGGTTAAGGTACTGGACTGAACTAATGGACAGGTTGCCACTGTTGGGCCCTTAAGAAAGGCCCTTAACCCTCAATAACCCTGTAAGTCACTTAGGATCAAGGCCTCTGCTAAATGCTGTAAATGTACAATAGAATCTTAAAGCAGTTTCAAATAAAACCCAGAAGGTTTCTTCCACCTTCATACATTTACAAGCACCAGTAAAACTATATTTTTAATTTCACAGCATGTCCACTTACCATATAGAAGCACTTTGTAGTTCTACAATTACTGACTGTAGTCCATCTGTTTCTCTGCATGCTTTGTTAGCCCCCTTTCATGCTGTTCTTCAATGGTCAGGACTCTCCCAGGACCACTACAGAGCAGGTATTATTTGGGTGGTGGATCATTCTCAGCACTGCAGTGACACTGACATGGTGGTGGTGTGTTAGTGTGTGTTTTGCTGGTATGAGTGGACAAGACACAGCAGCACTGCTGGAGTTTATAAATACCTCACTGTCACTGCTGGACTGAGAATAGTCCACCAACCAAAAACATATCCCGCAAATAGCGCCCTGTGGGCAACGTCCTGTGACCACTGATGAAGGTCTAGAAGATGACCAACTCAAACAGCAGCAATAGATGAGTGATCATCTCTGACTTTACATCTACAAGGTGGACCAACTAGGTAGGAGTGTCTAATAGAGTGGACAGTGAGTGGACACTGTGTTTAAAATCTCCAGCAGCATTGCTGTGTCTGATCCACTCATACCAGCATAACACACACTAACACACCACCACCATGTCAGTGTCACTGCAGTGCTGAGAATGATCCACCACCTAAATAATACGTACTCTGTGAAGGCCCTGTGGGGATCCTGACCATTGGAGAACAGGGTGAAAGCAGGCTAAAAAAGCATGCAGAGAAACAGATGGACTACAGTCAGTAATTGTTGAACTACAAAGTGCTCCTATATGGTAAGTGACGCCGATAAAATGGACAATGTGTGTAGAAACAAGGAGGTGGTAGCTACATATGTACTGTATGTACTGTAATGACTGTACAGTGAGAGAGAGAGTAAGCGAGCAGGCAAGTGAGTAAATGTATGCGTGTGGTACAGAAAATACTGAGCAAGCATGTAAGATAATGTGTGTGTGTGTATTTTATTAGGCCACCTATAATCACTGCAGCATTTTCCTGTAACTACTTTTCCTTTTACGGTCTATTTCAGGGAAGTTGTGAATGACGTGATGCCATGCTCTACAGCAGTTCATCATCTTGACTCAGTATGAATCAGATGAAAGTTGCCAGCACAGATCACATCATACACAAACACATGTTTTCATTACACCATATCTGCTGTTAAAGGATCAATAACTAACGTTCATTTCTTTGGTTTTGGGAAGTTGGTTAACATAAAAAAATCATTTAAAAAGATACAAGGACCTGACACTAAAATTGCTAAATAAAAAATAGTTTTTATAACCACATGTATAACTTTTTAAATATTTTTCCTCATTCCCACATACGATTATTATTGTGTTTTAAGTTGCTACAGTGCCCTATGCGCACACACACGTTATATAAATTATAATATTGAATATGAAAACACTACTGGCTGAGCACCTACATGGTCAATGATTGGCTCATCCGAGAGGGAGGAAGGCCGGAGGGGATTGAATCATAACTGCTGCAATTCTGACCCCTGCTGGCTGATCGATGGTGCATGCACAAAAACAGGTGTTAATGAAAACGCAGTTATAGGAGCTATACCCCAATCATATGTGAAAGACACACGTGACCATCGTAATTAATGGTCATTGTGATTTGCATATGGACCTGATCACCGGTTCCATTGTTATATGGAATGCAAATCGGCTGCATATAAGGTTGGGGTATCCACCACCAGCTCAGACTGAAGAAGTCACTCAGATGAGTGATGAAACGTATCTCTACAACGAACTTGTGTCCAGATGAACTGATTCAACTTTGTGGATTTGTGTACCTGGATTATTGAGCATGCATGAACAGTATGAAAATACTGCACATACAGTATGTTGGAGGGGGGGTGTTTTAATCACAGCTCTCCTCGGTCACGACTAGATTGGACGAAGACTAATAAAACTAGGGGCGCTTAGGTGGCGCAGCGGGATATTCCGCTAGCACACCAGCGCCGAGATTCTGAACACAACGGTTCGAATTGCAATTGGCAGTGCCTGCAGCAGACAATAATTGGTCACCGTGTCTGCTGGGTGGGATGACACTAAGCGCCCCCACTAAGCGTGTGGGGTCTTCCAACGCTGGTTAGCAGAGACGCCTGTGCAGAAAGCAAGGGTGAAAAGAAGCGGTCTACTAGGACAAATATTTCAAAACAATGCAGCAGGCCTAGTTCCACCGGGAAAGACTAAGCACAAGGCAGGAAAACAGATAGGGTGTCAATCCATTGCATGGGCTGCAGCCCTTCTACCCTCAGACGTAGCCAATAATGTTAGTGTAAATGCCCAGCCGGCCAACAGCACTGGTAATATTTAAACTCGGATCTGAGCACTGCTGGGCTAACATACTAGTCTACTGTGTCACCCAAGTGCCCTTTAAACATTAACCAATTTATCCTGGTCAGGGTCGCAGTGGATCCATTTCCACCAGTCTTAATACAATTTGGATTTTACAATTTTCTATTACGTCAAGGTTCACTTAAGGTTGTGTTGGTGTTAGTAGTTTAATCTCATTGTTAAATTTTTAAAGGTTTCTGGGCTAGCGTACAAGACCGCTGTTCCACCCACAAAGCAAACAAAGTTATTTTATTTATTTTTTTATTTTTATTAACTAATTTATCTTGGTCAGACTCGCAGTGGGTCCATTTCCACCAAGAAATACTGGGCACAAGGCAGGAAAACTCTAGACAGGGCGCCAATTTATCAGGCATCTGTGCAGGGCAGTTCCTGGACTAGTAATCCAAAGGTCGTTGGTTCAAGCCCCACCACTGCCAGGTTGCCACTGTTGGGTCCTTAAGCAAGGCCCTTAACCTTCAATTGCTTAGACTGTATACTGTCACAGTACTGTAAGTCTCTTTGGATAAAGGCGTCTGCTAAATGCCGAAAATGTACAAAATGTAAGTCTGAGCAGACACCCAGCCAGCCGAAAGCACAGGTTAGACTCAAACCCGGATCTCAGCAATGGTGGGTGGTGGACAACTATGTGTAGCCAAGAGCTTTGGAGCATAACCGGCCCTGCTGTCCTGGTAAGTATGTTGATTTGAGCAGCAGTAGCCAGTTACCAGTGTCTGTGAACTAATGTTTACAGTATATAGAAGTCAGTGCTCTCCTCTAAGAGTGATCAGCTTCAATATGACAAACTGCTGCTGCTTTCAAGCATACACTTTCGATTCCCAGTTTCAAAAGCTGTTGTGTGCAGGGGAGACTGGCAATGACTAAATTAAAAAACTCGGTTCAAATTTGTGATTATTGGATGAGTTTATTATACTCTATGCTTGTGTTGTTTTAAAAAGATGCAAAATAAGCTCAATAAGAGTCACTAAGAAAACGAGCTCAGTCTCGTGTTTAGTGTGACTGTGCCACATAACTCTGCCAAAAATAAAATAAAATAAAAATAATATAACCAAATCAGTAAAAAGAGAATAAATTGTCAAAGACCGAATTCAATTTTCTGCTTGTTTGGCCAAGACTGTTCAAATTTCTGAACACCTTCTCGCTTCATATCCATCCTAATTAGCCAATCCAGGCCCGGGGAGATGAGCTGATTTGCATAATTTAGTCGTAATGCGGTGATACAAATTCCGAAATTTCATCCTCCGGGGCGGGAGAAGGATTAATATGATTAAGCCATAATTCAGCATTGAGAGAAAGTCTGGTAAAAAAAAATAAAACAAAGAAACGGAGCATGCCCTCTTAATTAATTTCTGTGGAGAATCGGGTTCTTCTCATGGCTATTTTGGCGCTAAGTGATGTGAGCGAGAGCTGGCGGGTATGGTGTCGGGCATTTAGTCATTTCATGTGTTCCTGATGACTCATGTCATAAACGCTTAACACCTTCCCAAGAGCAGAGAGAGAATGTGAGAGAGAGAATGGAGGACAGCTTCAATACACTGTTTAGACATTTAGACATCTAAAGCGGCTTCATTTATGAGCAGAAATCCAAAAAAGGTTGGGACGGAAGGTTATGTGAACAAAAAGAAGTGTCCTCAACCACAAGATTTTACATAAAGTTTCACTCAAGTTTGTGTTAGTGTTACTAATTTCATCTCACTGTAAAATTTTAAAGGCTGCTTTCATTTTTTATTTATTTAAAAAAAACAACTTTGGCCATCACCCCCACAGACATAGCCAATTATGTCTGTGTAGATGCCCAGTCACACCATCTGAGAGGCTATGTTTTAGTTAGGCTCAGATTGACTAAAATCTTAAACAAAAGGTTTGTCTGAAAACCTAGTGAGCTGCCTAGCTGCCTACTACCTACCTAAGCAGCTGCCTAAGTAGACAGGCAGCTGTCTGAAAACCTAGTGAGCTGCCTAGCTGCCTACTACCTACCTAAGCAGCTGCCTAAGTAGACAGGCAGCTGTCTGAAAACCTAGTGAGCTGCCTAGCTGCCTACTACCTACCTAAGCAGCTGCGTAAGTAGACAGGCAGCTGTCTGAAAACCTAGTGAGCTGCCTAGCTGCCTACTACCTACCTAAGCAGCTGCGTAAGTAGACAGGCAGTTGTCTGAAAACCTAGTGAGCTGCCTAGCTGCCTACTACCCACCTAAGCCGCTGCCTAAGTAGACAGGCAGCTGGCTGAAAACCTAGTGAGCTGCCTAGCTGCCTACTACCTACCTAAGCAGCTGCCTAAGTAGACAGGCAGTTGTCTGAAAACCTAGTGAGCTGCCTAGCTGCCTACGACCTACCTAGGCTGTTGCCTAAATAGACAAGATTCTAATACAACATTGAACTCATAGGGCAGATTATTTGGACGCACTACTCAGACTGCAACTATGCCGATTTACTAAGCTAACACAATTAGCCTCAGGCCATTCTAACCAATGGGCTGAGGAGGCACAACACATTAACAAGCCAGCTAACATCTCCTTCAGTGTCCCGAAAACGGTTAAATTGTCACTGACAAGCCCAAATTTGCAAATACGTACACTGATCAACCATAACATTAAAACCACCTCCTTGTTTCTACACTATCCATGTTATCAGCTCCACTTACCATATAGAACTGACTGTAGTCCATCTGTTTCTCTACATACTTTGTTAGCCCTCTTTCATGCTGTTCTTCAATGGTCAGGACTCTCCCAGGACCACTACAGAGCAGGTATTATTAAGGTGGTGGGTCATTCTCAGCACTGCAGTGACACTGACATGGTGGTGGTGTGTTAGTGTGTGTTGTTCTGGTATGAGTGGATCAGACACAGCAATGTTGCTGGAGTTTATAAACACCTCACTGTCACTGCTGGACTGAGAATAGTCCACTAACCAACAACATTCAGCCAACAGCGCCCCATGGGCAGCGTCCTGTGACAACTGATGAAGGTCTAGAAGATGACCAACTCAAACAGCAGCAATAGATGAGCGATCGTCTCTGACTTTACATCTACAAGGTGGACCAACTAGGTAGGAGTGTCTAATAGAGTGGACACGGTATTTAAAAACTCCAGCAGTGCTGATGTCTGATCCACTCATACCAGCACAACACACACTAACACACCACCACCATGTCATTGTCACTGCAGTGCTGAGAATGATCCACCACCTAAATAATACCTGCTCTGTGGTGGTCCTGACCATTTAAGAACAAGGTGAAAGCAGGTTAAAAAGTATGTAGAGAAATAGATGGATTACAGTCAGTAATTGTAGAACTACAAAGTGCTTCTATATGGTAAGTGGAGCTGATAAAATGGACAGTAAGTGTAGAAACAAGGAGGTGGTTTTAATGTTGTGGAAGGAAGAGTGGGGTTAGAGTTCTCCTCCAGATGTGTTTAGCTGCAGAACATTATAACCATCACTTTTAAGGTTGGTTCCTGTCATTCAATCACTCATTTACATCTAAGGTAATTGTATAGCCCCAACTTTTACCCAATTGCGTTATGCTTCCTCTCTACTGGAGAGGAGACTGAGGAGAGCGAACTTACACTCGTCCCCTCTGACACGTGAGCAGTAGCCAGCTGCACCTTTTCACCCGCACGAGGCGAGTTCATATGCGAATCAGCTTTGTGCACGGTGAACCACACCCTGATCAGCATTATTCCTCTACTCTGTACAGACACCATCAATCAGCCAGCAGAGGTTGTATTTGCATCAGTTATGAGGTCACTATCCGGCTTCCTCCTTGGATGAACAACAGCCAAACGTTGTTCATGCAGCCGCCGAGCCCAGCCGGATGTCAGAGCTGAGATTCGATACGATCTTTGAAATCCCAGCTCTGGTGTGCTAGCGTATTTTACCATCTGCATGTTTTTGAGAGGAGGGAAAAAACTGAAGTACTCAAAAGAAACCAACACAGACAAGTATCAAACCCAGGTGTTCAGGACCCACATAGCTAGCTGGGCTACCATAGTGCTCCAGAAACTCTAATGTACTTTTGCTTTTCACCCTTTTCTTCATTTTTTGAAATGGTTCAGTAAACAATAGACAGAACAAATGTGGATAGCCAAAACAATGTGGTCTAGACAGCTGCTGACTAGCTACTGGCTACACATCCAGTAGTTCGAAACCAGGTCATGTGTATTGTTAATCATTTATGTATCTTATTTCCTGCCAATCTGTACAACGTCTGATTGTTTATTAACACATTTGACTTCTCTTTCAAGGACAACATGCTATTAGAGCAGTAATGAAACTGGTTTTATGATAAAATTTAATAATAAGTTAATAAGTTAATATTAATATTAGTTATTAGGAGTGGAGGTCAGCAACAGTAGAGGAAGCACAATGTGATTGGGTAATTGGATACGACTAAATGGGGGGGGGGGGGGGGTGCACACCGATCAGCCATAACATTAAAACCACCTCCTTGTTTCTACACTTACTGTCCATTTTATCAGCTCTACTTACCATATAGAAGCACTTTGAAGTTCTACAATTACTGACTGAAGTCCATCTTTTTCTCTACATGCTTTGTTAGCCTGCTTTCATGCTGTTCTTTAATGTTCAGGACCACCACAGAGTAGGTATTATTTAGGTGGTGGATGATTCTCAGCACTGTAGTGACACTGACATGGTGGTGGTGTGTTAGTGTGTGTTGTGCTGGTATGAGTGGATCAGACACAGCAGCGCTGCTGGAGTTTTTAAATACCGTGTCTACTCACTGTCCACTCTATTAGACACTCCTACCTAGTTGGTCCACCTTGTAGATGTAAATTCAGAGACGATCGCTCATCTATTGCTGCTGTTTGAGTTGGTCATCTTCTAGCCTTCATCAGTGGTCACTGAACTCTGCCCACGGGGCGCTGTTGGCTGGATGTTTTTGGTTGGTGGACTATTCTCAGTCCAGCAGTGACAGTGAGGTGTTTAAAAACTCCCGCTGCTGTGTCTGATCCACTTATACCAGCACAACACACACTAACACACCACCACCATGTCAGTGTCACTGCAGTGCTGAGAATAATACCTGCTCTGACCATTGACGAACAGAGTAAAAGTTGGTTAAAAAAGCATGCAGAGAAACAATGGACTATATACAGTGTATCACAAAAGTGAGTACGCCCCTCACATTTCTGCAGATATTTAAGTATATCTTTTCATGGGACAACACTGACAAAATGACACTTTGACACAATGAAAAGTAGTCTGTGTGCAGCTTATATAACAGTGTAAATTTATTCTTCCCTCAAAATAACTCAATATACAGCCATTCATGTCTAAACCACCGGCAACAAAAGTGAGTACACCCCTAAGAGACTACACCCCTAAATGTCCAAATTGAGCACTGCTTGTCATTTTCCCTCCAAAATGTCATGTGACTCGTTAGTGTTACTAGGTCTCAGGTGTGCATAGGGAGCAGGTGTGTTCAATTTAGTAGTACAGCTCTCACACTCTCTCATACTGGTCACTGAAAGTTCCAACATGGCACCTCATGGCAAAGAACTCTCTGAGGATCTTAAAAGACGAATTGTTGCGCTACATGAAGATGGCCAAGGCTACAAGAAGATTGCCAACACCCTGAAACTGAGCTGCAGCACAGTGGCCAAGATCATCCAGCGTTTTAAAAGAGCAGGGTCCACTCAGAACAGACCTCGCGTTGGTCGTCCAAAGAAGCTGAGTGCACGTGCTCAGCGTCACATCCAACTGCTGTCTTTGAAAGATAGGCGCAGGAGTGCTGTCAGCATTGCTGCAGAGATTGAAAAGGTGGGGGGTCAGCCTGTCAGTGCTCAGACCATACGCCGCACACTACATCAAATTGGTCTGCATGACTGTCACCCCAGAAGGAAGCCTCTTCTGAAGTCTCTACACAAGAAAGACCACAAACAGTTTGCTGAAGACATGTCAACAAAGGACATGGATTACTGGAACCATATCCTATGGTCTGATGAGACCAAGATTAATTTGTTTGGTTCAGATGGTCTCAAGCATGTGTGGCGGCAATCAGGTGAGGAGTACAAAGATAAGTGTGTCATGCCTACAGTCAAGCATGGTGGTGGGAATGCCATGGTCTGGGGCTGCATGAGTGCAGCAGGTGTTGGGGAGTTACATTTCATTGAGGGACACATGAACTCCAATATGTACTGTGAAATACTGAAGCAGAGCATGATCCCCTCCCTCCGGAAACTGGGTCGCAGGGCAGTGTTCCAGCATGATAATGACCCCAAACACACCTCTAAGACGACCACTGCTTTATTGAAGAGGCTGAGGGTAAAGGTGATGGACTGGCCAAGCATGTCTCCAGACCTAAACCCAATAGAACATCTTTGGGGCATCCTCAAGCGGAAGGTGGAGGAGCGCAAAGTCTCGAATATCCGCCAGCTCCGTGATGTCGTCATGGAGGAGTGGAAAAGCATTCCAGTGGCAACCTGTGAAGCTCTGGTAAACTCCATGCCCAGGAGAGTTAAGGCAGTTCTGGGAAATAATGGTGGCCACACAAAATATTGACACTTCAGGAACTTTCACTAAGGGGTGTACTCACTTTTCTTGCCGGTGGTTTAGACATTAATGGCTGTATATTGAGTTATTTTGAGGGAAGAATAAATTTACACTGTTATATAAGCTGCACACAGACTACTTTTCATTGTGTCAAAGTGTCATTTTGTCAGTGTTGTCCCATGAAAAGATATACTTAAATATCTGCAGAAATGTGAGGGGTGTACTCACTTTTGTGATACACTGTATATATTCTCTACCTGTGCTCACTGTTAGCATCCGTCAGTGTTCCCATCAGTTATGGCAAGAAGGTTTTTAAAATTGAAGGCTCAAATAAACCCTCCCCCACCACCACCCTCTTGTAGAGTTAGTTAGTGTCACCAAACAACATCCAAATCACTGTTTAGCCATTGCATTTTCAGTTTACTTTTTAAGATTGGTGGGTTTGACGCATCAGTAATTTCACCCAGTTTGCATTGTGACTCTTATTCCACAGTTTTGTCATGTTGCATTTTTTAAAGTGGTAAAACTGTGGGAGAACCCTGACCTGCTAACCTCAAGTTTTCTTTACCACATTTAATCATGCCGTTTGTAAGTAAAAGAGACAGCAGCATTAACATCATGTAAACTGAGGACATTATCATGCTGGGAGGTCATTATGAGCTGGTTACTGGTTGATGCTAATAAATAAATTATTCCCTCGAAATTTACACCCATTAGGGTATACAGGCTAACAGTGGGGGGCAAAAATCTTTAATTGGTCATGTTTTTTTGTTTTCCCAATTTCTAAGAGGAAATGAGAGAACAAGTTCTCAGCATGACCTGAAGAAACAACACTGAGTGAATGAAGTCGTGACGTGTTATCAGTACAGAGGCATTAGAGCTGACTGTGCCGGAAGGGGTAAGACGACACACCTCAAATATTATTAACAACCATGACTGCAATGTTACTCATTCTCTCACAAGTCATAGAAAATATGCACAATGACAAGAAACAGATGGTAAGCAGTGACCTCAGTGCAGAGCAATACCCACATGGACACCTGACCTTTAAATCATGGACAATAATATTATGTTGAATCATCATTTGTAGCTATTATAGCCTTTACTTTTCAGGATAGATGTTCAACAAGATAAGTGAGTCGCTGGGAATCTGAAGGGGAATGGAGTTGAATTCATGGCTCTGTGTGAGCCACCGAAGTTCCTTCACACCAGCTTGTTCAAACCATGTCAAACTAAGTCTCAAAGTCAAGAGACTTAAGAAACTGTTGCTGCAAAGCTGGAGGCATATCATTTAATCCGTATAATTGACTTTTTATAGCTGGTAGGAATGAGTATGCCTATAAGACCAGAATTCAATGACAAGAAGGGGTGTCCACACATCCATAATAACTACATATTGCATTGGGTTACATATGCGTCTCACACATTTACCCTCTTAGTATGACCTCTTAATTCCTCTTAACTTGACAGACCTTAAATTAGCATGGAACAATGGTATTTTGCCAAGGTTTGGAGGAAGAATTTAATTATTAAGGAAAACATGACAAACTCTGATACAATGTTAGCAAACAGTGGCAACCAAAATACTGAGACCACCAGTGATAAATCTCATATTTTGCATTTGTATTACTGTATGCAACGATCAGCCATAACATCAAAACCACCTCTTGGTTTCTACACACACTGTCCATTTTAGCACTTTGTAGTTCTACAATTACTGACTGTAGTCCATCTGTTTCTCTACATGCTTTGTTAGCACCCTTTCATGCTGTTCTTCAATGGTCATTCTTAGCACTGCAGTGACACTGACATGGTGGTGGTGTGTTAGTGTGTGTTGTGCTGGTATGAGTGGATTAGACACAGCAGCGCTGCTGGAGTTTTTAAACACCTCACTGTCCCTGCTGGACTGAGAATAGTCCACCAAACATATATATCCAGCCAACAGCGCCACATGGGCAGCGTCCTGTGACCACTGATGAAGGTCTAGAACATGACCAACTCAAACAGCAACAATAGATGAGCGATCATCTCTGACTTTACATCTACAAGGTGGACCAACTAGGTAGGAGTGTCTAATCAAGTGGACAGTGAGTGGACACGGTATTTAAAAACCCAGTGTCACTGCAGTGCTGAGAATGATCCACCACTTAAATAATACCTGCTCTGTGGTGGTCCTGTGGGGGTCCTGACCATTGAAGAACAGGGTGATAGCAGGCTAACAAAGTATGTAGAGAAACTGGTGGACTACAGTCAGTAATTGTAGAACTACGAAGTGCTTCTATATGGTAAGTGGAGCTGATAAAATGGACAATGAGTGTAGAAACAAGGAGGTGGTTTTAATGTTATGGCTGATCGGTGTAGATCTCAAACCTCAAAGCAGTGCTGACTATTACACACTGTATATCACACTCACCCTAAACCCCATTAAGCATTTATAGGCATCCTTAAAAACAGAGAAATCCAAACATTCAGCGGCATTACAAGATGCTTTTTAGAACTGTGTAAAATCATGCCAGGATAACATGGATTAATTATCAGATTTCACAAAATACTTTTTCTTTAAGTTCCTACTCAAACTGTTACACTGATTAAATGATTCATAATAAAACAATGTATTAAATCTGAGCAAACACGCAAAATCAAAGCCTTCACTGGTCGACCTCATGGCCCCACTGTTTGTAACATTGTTACGGTAAGTCTGGTGTAGAGATTTGCCATATCATTCACCCTACGTGTAAACAACAAATTAAAAGCTGTCCAAATGTATCCAGATCATGATCTGTCGTAAACTGCATATGACCTGGAACTGTAGATAACTCATTTGGAATAAAAGAAAGCAGAAAGCAAGCACTGCACATTCCCATAATACATCTAACACATTCTTAGTAATGTTCAAATATTGCTTATTGGATTTAAAATGAGTGGCAGTGTGGCATAATTATACCAGTACAGTATTGTAAATAACACTGATGATGATACACTTTTCTGAGAGAATTCTGGGCATCCTGAAAACTTTCATATGAAGTTCAGTCCTGCTTAAAATCCAAAGCAGACGATTAGATGCTGAAAAAGTTTTGAGCGTTTGTATTTTATCTGGAGCAAGATGGACTGGTCCAAACACATGGAGACTGTGTACAAAAAGGGGCAGAGCAGACTGTACTTTTTAAGAAGGCTGAAATCTTTTAACATCAGCAGGCCCCTCTTGTGCACCTTCTATCAGTCTGTGGTGGCCAGTGCTCTTTTCTTTGGAGTGGTTTGCTGGGGTGAGAGTGCTAGAGCAACGGACACAAACCGAATAAACAAACAGATCAAGAAGGCCAGCTCTATAGTGGGGTCAGAAAAGGACTCGGTTCAGCAGGTAGCAGAGTTAACAATGCTCACAAAACTTAACTCAATAATTACAAACCATTCACACCCACTTCATACCCTGAAGGTGTTTCGACAGAGCACCTTCAGTCACAGACTGATTCCTCCCAAATGCAGGACTGAACGCTACAGGAGATCTTTCCTTACATATGCAATCAGACTGTTCAACAATTCATAATAATTTATAATCAATACCTACATTTTGTATGCTATGCATGCACCAGATGACCACTGTTTACATATCTAATATATACCTACATTTTGTATGCTATGCATGCACCATAAAAATAGTGTTTACATGTATATAGAATCTTACTGTGAATTTTTATTGCTTGTTTTTATAGTTAGTGAATGTTGTATGTTGTATGTATGCAAGAAGTTGTTTGTTGTCTGATGTGAGCTGCTGTAACAAAGACATTTCCTGCAAAGGATCAATAAAGCAGCCTTTCTCAACCGGGTTGCTGTCTGGCTTCGTCAGGGGTGCCATCAAAAATATTCTGATAATGATGGGTCGTTCGCGAACGATCCGATTCTATTGAACGGCTCTTTGAAAAATGAACAAAAGGAACAAAGTCGCGCCTCTGAGGAGCCGCCATATATATTTTTATTTCGGCGCAGTTCTTATCGACTTAATATGTTAAATCTGATTCGTTCATTGCGCGAACTGAACTTCTCGAGCCTAACTTACATCAAGAACAAGTACAGGAAGCGACTGAGGGCTCTGGACCAGGAGCTATGTGTCTGCCTCTCATCCATCCCTGCCAGAATAGGGCGACTGTGTGCATCATCCCAGGCTCAAGTTTCCCATTAAAAGTAAGTCACGTTTACCCCTCCCTCCCTAAATGACACCTTATGGTGTGTGTGCGTGTGTGTTAGCAGTCCGAGGGATGCAGAGTGTAAGTTTTTTTAATACATTTTAGACTGGGGTGACTTGAGATTTTGCATACTTTTAAAGGGTGCCATGACTGAAAAAAGGTGCCATGACTGCAATAAAGTATCTATCTATCTATCTATCTATCTATCTATCTATCTATCTATCTATCTATCTATCTATCTATCTATCTATCTATCATGTCATGTAATTGTATTATTTTACATCATTTTATCACACGATTATACGCCACCCACACTTACAATGACAATGATCCACTGCGGATAAAACCACTTATGCTTTAAATCTGCAAATTAACTGTTTATGCCAAGAAATTTCACTTTAATTCAGAATCATTTTACGATTTTGAAGAACCAGTGAAACCAATTTTTAGTGGAAAATATCAAATAAAACTTTTGTCAACAATAAATAAATTAAGTCTCCAGAACCCATATTGCTCTCCTGCACCCTTATTACCAAGTGCACCATGGTACCACCCCGCTTTGGTACTGAATCTCCACAAAAATTGACATGTTTACATGCTAAAACTCATTCAGACTTAGTGGAACTTGCACCCTTATTACCAAGTGCACCATGGTACCACCCCGCTTTGGTACTGAATCTCCACAAAAATTGACATGTTTACATGCTAAAACTCATTCAGACTTAGTGGAACTTGCCTTTGAAGACCATTAAACTAAATTTGGGGTGGGACGGGTGGTTTTGTGGGTCCTAGGAACCCACTTTCAATCCTTGAGGATTCCTCTTTTTCTTACTGCCTCCTAACACCTGTCAAAAGCATGCAAAAGGTGAAACCTCTACACTAATAGAATGCGTACATTTGGTTGAAGTGTATTTTTAGTTTGCACCAGGTAGTACTGGACCCACCGCAACCCTGACCGGTAAGAATGAATAAATAATATTTACATTTACATTTTCGGCATGAAACCAATTTTGAGTGGAAAATAGATACACATCAAATGAAGCTTTTGTGAAGAATAAATAAATTAAGGTCTCCAGGACCCAAATTGCTCTCCTGCACCCATATTACCAAGTGCACCATGGTACCACCCCGCTTTGGTACTGCATCTCCACAAAATTGACATGTTTGCATGTTAAAACTCATTCAGACTTAGTCGAACTTGTCTTTGAAGACCATTAGGAACCCAGTTTCAATCCTTGAGGATTCCTCCTTGTCTTACTGCCTCCTAACACCTGTCAAAAGCATGCAAAAGGTGAAACCTCTACACTAACAGAATGCGTACGTTTGGTTAAAGTGTATTTTAGTTTGCACCTAGTGGACCCACTGCAACCCTGACCGGTAAGAATGAATAAATAATATTTACATTTTTGCCATTTAACCAAAGCGACTTTACATTATACAGACTGTGACAGTAGTATACAGTCTGAGCAACTGAGGGTTAAGGGCCTTGCTCAAGGGTCCAACAGCAGCAACCTAGCAGTGGTGGGGCTTGAACCGGCAACCTTTGGATTAGTAGTCCTGTGCCTTAACCACTAGGCTACGGCTCGCCAGAAACCAGAAAGTTTATCCATCAACTAATCTAACTATGTAGGTTTGACTCATTTATTCATTCTGCGTTCATTAACTGTTCTGTCTGATCAAGGTCGCGGCTGGTCCGTCCACCAACTTAAAGAGTTTAAGACGTGCGAACTAAAAGTGCAAAAGTTTACCCACCCTGCGTTGGTACAGTCGATGTAGAGTATCTCGAAGTCTTTGCGCGAAATAAGTTTGCAGCGGTTCACCCCGGGCTGGATGGCACCGAGACCCCGCAGAACGCGCACCTGCTCCACGTTACACACCACCGGCGTGATGTCCAGCCGCTTCAGCTTGGTGTAGACGGTGTGCAGTCCTCCCACCAGGTGCTTCAGAAACAGGTCGAACGCCTGCGGGAGGCAGATCAACTCCCGGCCGTCCACGGTGAACGAGGCGAGCCGAGCCCCGCGCACCTCCACCAGGCGACACTCGTTATTACGCGGCGTGCTCTCCACCGGGGACGGGGTCGCGTACGCGGGCTTGTGCGGTGCGCTCCCCACCGGCAGAGCGGGACTCGCGGAGGGTAGCAGGTCCGAGCAGAAGAGACTGGAAGCGGCCGATGGTGCCAGAGAGGACGGACTCGGGGACAGACTCGCCGGGCTGGAGGAGGCAGAGATGGAGATCGGAGGCGGTGCGGGATGGGCGAGCGGGGCGGACGGCAGCAGCGGAACCGAGGTGGCCATGGTTGCGCAAAGTTAACTTTTACCGCACGGAGAAGGAAAGTGTTTTTTTACGCGCAATGGATGATGAACAGAGATGGATAATAAGCTCGCAAACAAGCCCAACACGCAACGTGAAGATCCACGGAATGAATTCACGGCATGGATTAAAGTCTGATCGAGAGCAGGTAATTACCGAAGAGGCGCAAACCCACTGTCTTTCTGCGTCTCAGCCCCGTCGTGGCGCACAGAAGGAGGAGCCAAACAAACAAGTGCAACTACAGAGGATGTGTTTAAATTAGCACTGCCCACCTGCTACACCCCTGCACATTGCTTACATTCAGTTCTGCTAACTACTGTACTTCGTCTTGATCGAGGTCGTGGTGGGTGCAGGAGTACCCCATGGACAGGATGCCACTTCCATCTCCGACGCAGACACGCTCATGTTCGCTTTGTCACACATAGGTGGGAATACAGTGCAGTCGGTTTAGCTTTGCGTGTAAAGAACATGCAAAACTTCTTCCAGAAACTTGGGTTCCAACTCAGGACTGCGTGGTACCAGCTGCGCCACCGTGCCGCCAATGCACATAATAGCATGTAGACCAGAATGCAGATCAGAGACGGTCTGAGAGTTCACTTGGAGCCTTTTCTAGGAACTTTAGGCCGTAAAATAATCTGTACAAACAGTTGTAGTGGCATATTTGAGGGAAACATCATAATTTTTTATCATTAAAGCTAATGACAAAAATGGGTGCATATGGCATAATAGCTTATTGCAAAAACAAAATACATCTTATATAAACTTTAATTTTTCGATAACATATTTAACTTCATTAATTAAATCATTAATTGCACAAAGCATTAACACAATATACATGTATATATTATATATATATATATATATATATATATATATACAGTATATATATACACTGATCAGCCATAACATTAAAACCATTTCCTTGTTTCTACACTCACTGTCCAGCTTATCAACTCCACCTACCATATAGAAACATTTTATAGTTCTACAAATACTGACTGTAGTCCATCTGTTTCTCTGCATGCTTTGTTAGCCACCTTTCATGCTGTTCTTCAATGGTCAGGACTCTCCCAGGACCACCACAGAGCAGTTATTATTTAGGTGTTGGATGATTCTCAGCACTGCAGTGACACTGACATGGTGGTGGTGTGTTAGTGTGTGTGTTGTGCTGGTATGAGTAAATAAGACACAGTAATGCTGATGGAGTCACTGTCACTGCTGGACTTAGAATAGTCCACCAACCAAATATATTCAGCCAACAGCGCCCCATGTGACCACTGATGAAGGTCTACATTTACATTTTACATTTTCAGCATTTAGCAGACGCTTTTATCCAAAGCGACTTACACAATGAGCTGAACACGATGAGCAATTGAGGGTTAAGGGCCTTGCTCAGGGACCCAATAGTGGCAACTTGGTGGTGGCAGGGCTTGAACCAGCAACCTTCTGTTTACTAGTGCAGTACCTTAACCACTGAGCTATCACTGGCCCATAGTGGTCTAGAAGATGACCAACTCAAACAGCAGCAATAGATGAGCAATCTGACTTTACATCTACAAGGTGGACCAACCAAGTAGGAGTGTCTAATAGAGTGGACAGTGAGTGGACATGGTATTTAAAAAAGGTATGTAGAGAAATAGATTAACTACAGTCTTAGTTTAGATTAACTACAGTTAGGGCCAGTTAAACCTTCTAGTAAACAGAAGGTTGCCAGTTCAAGCCCCGCCACCACCAAGTTGCCACTGTTGGGTCCCTGAGCAAGGCCCTTAACCCTCAGTTGCTCATTGTGTAAGTCGCTTTGGAAAAAAGCGTCTGCTAAATGCTGAAAATGTAAATGTAAATGTACAGTCAGTAATTGTAGAACTACAAAGTGCTTCTATATGGTAAGTGGAGCTGATAAAATGGACAGTGATTGTAGAAACAAGGTGGTGGTTTTATCTTGAGCAAACCAAATCCAGATCCTAGTGAACTTTCAGACCGTCTATGTAATATACGGTATGTGTGTGTGTGTGTGTGTGTGTGTGGCTGCATGGTGGCTCAGCGGGTAGCACTATCTCCTCTCAGCAGGAAGGTCCTGGGTTCGATTTTCAGGTGGAACGGTCTGGGTTCTTTCTGTGTGGGGTTTGCATGTTCTTCCCGTGTTTGTGTGGGTTTCCTCCGGGAGCTCTAGTTTCCTCCCACAGTCCAAAGAGAGAGGTGAGGCAGATGAGGTGAATTGGAGATACAAAATTGTCCATGAGTGTATGCGGCTTTAAAAACCTGAACTGATGAACCTTGTGTGACGAGTAATTACCTGTTCTGTCAGTAACTGGGGGGGGGGACTATTGGGGACTGTCCCCCAATATATTGTGATTACGGCCTTGACACACACTACCATGCCATTACCCTGTTAATGCCATTGTTGTGCTGAGAATAATCCACCACTCATTTAATATCTGGTCAGTGGAGGTCCTGTAGGGTCCCTTTCCATTGATAGATAGGGTAAATAGGGTGACAAAGTGTACAAAGCAACAGATGGGCTACAGTCAGTAAGTGCATTCCCACACAGTGTATCTGTATAAAAGGTGTAGCTCATAAAATGGCAAATGAATCCAAGTTAGACAGATGTTCCTAATTTGTATCACAAGTGTGTTTTCTGTTCTTGTCTCAGTAAAGTAAGATTTGCTGAAATTCTTGTCCATCACTTATATGTTGTTAATGCAGCAGATTAAGATAAGGATGAAATGCTTAATATTTATTTCAATTTATTTAAATTTCCCAAAAAAATAGTTTAGAGAGCATTTGATGTAAAAAAAAAAATATTTTTTAAGGCAAATGAAATATAAAGCTTTATTTATTCTTCATCCCAGCTGTCAGCACAGTTAGAAATCTCACAGCGTACGAGAAGGTCAATATGAGCCATTTTAATTTCAAGTAAAACAATACCTAAAATGACTCAACTTTATACGCTTGACTCAATTTCTCTAATGGATGGATGTGAATCATCCATCAGAACAGGATCAGTTCAGCCAAAAAAAGGAAATGACATCATGTTTCATTCACCCCAAACAGCCGGTCATCTGAAATATATTTAGTGTCAGAGATTTGCTACAATAATAAAAATATAATTCTGCTAAAAATGAAGTAAAACAAAACATTTGACGTTTAGATTTAGTTGTTCTGATTAATATCTGATTAATATATATGTAGCTTTCAAACAAGCTGGGGTATGTGGAAAAATGACAACTGTACAACTGTACAACAGCTCTACAGGGACAATATCTTTCAAATAAGCAATATAGTTCATTTTAGAAGCCCTCTTTATGTACAGTGCATTTCAAAGTAGTGTGTACCACCCACAGTGTCATGCACAGGGAAATACAGTGGTACTTTGAAACTCAACTTCAATTGGTTCTGGAAGTGGCGTTGAGTTTCAAGGTATTTTTTTACATAATGATGTATGGGAAACCTGTTAATGCGTTCCATGGTCCCGTGGAACTGCATATATTTTATAGTTTTTGACACTTCTACACTAAAAAAACACAAGTATAATATAAAAACACTGAAATACAATTAAAAACAGTTAAAGATCAATCAAAAATACAAGAAAACCTGCAATTTACCTTTACTTCTTTATTGTTTTCTTATGCTTCTTAATTAATGGAGAGTACAAATAAGCAGTAATAATTAAAAGGGGGTTAGTGTTCATCTGTTGTTCTTTTAATACATTAAGTTATTATGTTATAAGTTATACGTTATTTTTTTAACGATAAGCATTTTAGACTCTCTTGGAAAAGATGATTCTTACAATTTTTCAGAACCCTGACTGTAACACAAGTTTAAAAGTGAAACAGGAGTAAATTCAGAGTAAATTTGACGGCTATTCCACACAAATGCAGATTCGTCTCATATTCGCACTTTGATGACGTTTTACTGTACTCAAGCCAAGCGCTTAACAAAGCAACAGTCGCACACACATTGACTTTAAGGGTACAAATTTCTTGACAAAGGGCGCTGAGTTTCAAAGATTTTGAGTTTAGGGGATGTTGAGTTACAGTACCCCTGTACTGCCTTTTGTTACATTAAGTGCCTTGTATTTTTAATAAATAATTTGTACACATATTTCACATAGATATAAAGGCTTTACTGACTCCACATTTTACAGAAACAGTAAATATGATAGTCTAGTGTAACAGGAGAGTTTTATACCGTAGTTTCCTACAGAGTTGGCAGTAACACATAATATTTGCTCTGTTGTGTTTATTTAAGTAAGTATATAAATATGCACTTGTTAATTTGTACTTGTATATGTTATTTGGGGATTCATTTAATCTAACTTGATAACATGTAAAGAAAGAAACACATACAGTGGTACCTTGTAACTCAATGTCTTGTAACTAAACTCAAAATCTTTGAAACTCAACACCTTTCGTCAAGAAATTTGTACCCTTAAACTCAACATTTCTTTTAAACTCAACGTGTGTAGGACTGCTGCTTTGTTCAGCGCTCGGTTTGAGCGGTGTGGTAAAACGTCATCAAAGTGTGAATATGAGACGAATCTGCATTTGTGTGGAATAACCGTCAGATCCACTCTGAAAGCTTCACATGTATCTGTGTTTATCTGGGTTTTCCTCCCTGTTTCACTTTTAAAGTTGTGTTATAGAAATTGAGAAATTGTGAGAATAAACGCTTATTGTGAAAATAAAGCTTAACGTGGTTTAATGTACTAAAAGAAGGAGACAGGAACACTAAACCTCTCGTAATTGTTACTGCTCATAAGTTCTTTCCACTAATTAAGAAGCATAAGAAAACAATAAAGAAGTAAAGGTAAAGATTTTAAGGTTTTATTGTATTTGTATATTAATTTTTAACTATTTTTAATTGTATTTCAGTGTTTTTATATTAAATTTGTGCTATTTTCAGTGTATAAGTGTCAAAAACAAGCCCAATATTTTACATAACCCTAAAATATATGCAGTTCCACAGGATCATGGAACTAATTAACAGGTTTTCCATACATCCTTAGGAAAAAATACCAGTGTACTTTCACACTATACATTTTTTTATAGCTTTGTTTTACTATTTCTGTGACTAAATCTTACACAGTGCCATGTGGTAGGGTCAGTATGTAGGGTCCGAACACCCTGTATCTGTAATAGAACATTGTATAGTTCACAGACAAGTGGAAGGTAATGATTAGGATATTCAGGTAATACTAAGGCTAAAGCTAACCAATGTTAAAAATGCTACTTTACATTTACAAAGAGATAAAGACTGTTCAAGAGCAAATACACATGATAGTTTGAATTAATGAATTAATGAAACCAAGTCTTAATTCCAAGAGCAGGACATATAGTTCATTATAGAGTGTCTAAAAGTCATTTTACCAACCTATACACAGGAAATCAAGGCCCCTTTCGGGATTAGTCCCAAAAAATAAGACAAATAAGGGCTCTCTGTGACAGTGTGAGCGGACTATGATTAATTCCCCCCATGAAAATTTCTGATGAAGCAATACTGAAAGCCATTTAAATTAAGCTCATTTAAATGTCAGTTCTCATGGTTGGAGCTTTACTATAATTGGCTATTTAATTAAAACAATGTTCATGCTCATTAATGGGCTACAGCTCGAGCCTTGTAGTGCATTGACATGTTTTAATTACATGGTATTAACAAAATTGATATGCTTTAGAAAGCAGGGTGGAAACGGGAATAAGAAATGATTAAGGCAATTATACATCATCGCCTTATGGACTTTAGAGGTATAATAAATGAACTTTAAAAAAGAGAAGCAAAGCTGGAAACAGTGTTTTAATTAAGACATGCAGAAAATTGCAAGTAAAGGTTATTAATTAGATTATTGATGATGGGACTATTACAGGTTACAGAGTCTTTTAGAGCTAAGCTTTTGTACTAAACTAATCCACTTCACATCCTCTCTCATACACACAGGGGTTTATGCTGCCATCTATTGGGAAAGCACTTGAAAAAGCCCTCGAATGAACAGAAATGTCAACAGCTGCTAGTTTCATACACACTAAAAGTATTTCTGTCAATAAATAAATGTGTACAAACTAAATAAAACTGTATACACTGATCAGACATAACATTATGACCACCTCCTTGTTTCTACACTCACTGTAGAACTCACTATCAGCTCCACTTACCGTATAGAAGCACTCAGGACTCTCCCAGGACCACTACAGAGCAGGTATTATTTAGGTGGTGAATCATTCTCAGCACTGCAGTGACACTGACATGGTGGTGGTGTGTTAGTGTGTGTTGTGCTGGTATGAGTGGATAAGAGTTTTACATTTACATTTACATTTTCAGCATTTAGCAGACGCTTTTATCCAAAGCGACTTACACAATGAGCAATTGAGGGTTAAGGGCCTTGCTCAAGGACCCAACAGTGGCAACTTGGTGGTGGCGGGGCTTGAACCGGCAAACTTCTGTTTACTAGTCCAGTACCTTAACCACTGAGCTATCACTGGCTGTGGATGTGTTTTAAAACACATCACTGTCACTGCTGGACTGAGAATAGTCCGCCAACCAAAAACATCCAGCCAACAGCGCCCAGTAGGCAGCGTCCTGTGACCACTGATGAAGGTCTACAAGATGACCAACTCAAACAGCAGCAATAGATGAGTACTCGTCTCTGACTTGACCTCTACAAGTGGACCAACTAGGTAGGAGTGTCTAATGGAGTGGACAGTGAATGGACACGTTTTTTTTACGTTTCATCCTCTCACTAATGCTGGTCCCTGCTCCTGATTGGGGAGGACGAGGCTGCTCCACGCCCCCTCCGACACGTGCACAGCAATCGAACATCTTATCACCTACACTTGACGAGTGCAGTGCAGCACAGCGCTGTGTACGGAAAGCCACACCCTCTACCGCACTCCTTTCCCATCTCCGTGCAGACGCCAACAACCTGCCAGCAGAGGTCGTAATCTCACTAGTCTGAGAGAGAGTCCCCATCCGGCTTAATCCCGCCCCTATCTGAACCACAGGCCAATCGTTGTTCATGTGACCGCTCAGCCTCAGCCGGCAGGCAGAGCCGAGTTTCGATTAAATTTTTTTTTACCGCTGCGCCACCTGAGCGGCCGTGGACACGGTATTTAAAAACTCCAGCAGCGCTGCTGTGTCTGATCCACTCATACCAGCCCAACACACACTAACACACCACCACCATGTCAGTGTCACTGCAGTGCTGAGAATGATCCACCACCTAAATAATACCTGCTCTGTGGTGGTCCTGTGGGGGTCCTGACCATTGAAGAACAGGGTGAAAGGGGGCTAAAAAGGCATGCAGAGAAACAGATGGACTACAGTCAGTAATTGTAGAACTACAAAGTGCGTCTTTATGATAAGTGGAGCTGATAAAATGGACAGTGAGTGCAGAAACAAGGAGGTGGTTTTAATGTTATGGCTGATCGTATCATTTTGATTTGATTGATTGATAATAAACAGTCATTACCCTTTTTTCTTTTTTTGATAAATAATACTCTATACTCTGAGTTGTTACAAACAATATCTCTGAGAAGAAAAAGAAGGCATTCATTTTAATAATTACTGTCAAAACCCAACACACATCCAGCCCTCTTACATCATCTAATACAATTATCAAGAAGTCTCTCGTGTCCCAAATTTCATCTCCACTTAAAGCCTGTCGCCTAGATTTAGCATCTCAGTGACATTTTACAACATTTTTCTCATGTCAGTGTCAAGTGTCTGCTTAAATGTTATAATTTGCTCCTAAAACCATGACTGAAAACAAATGCATCCAGTCTGGTATAGTCTCAGTGTCTGATGGGTTCTTATTCAGCTATAATCTTTAATAGATGTATATGTACATACACACAAATATATACACTGATCAGCCATAACATAAAAACCACCTCCTTGTTTCTACACTCACTGTCCATTTTATCAGCTCCACTTACCATATAGAAGCACTTTGTAGTTCTACAATTACTGACTGTAGTCCATCTGTTTCTCTGCATGCTTTGTTAGCCCCCTTTTTTGCTGTTCTTCAATGCTCAGGACCCCACACAGGACCACTGCAGAGCAGGTATTATTTAGGTGTTGGATCATTCTCAGCACTGCAGTGACACTGACATGGTGGTGGTGTGTTAGTGTGTGTTGTGCTGGTATTAGTGGATCAGACACAGCAGCGCTGCTGGAGTTTTCAAATACTGTGTCCACTCACTGTCCACTCTGTTAGACACTCCTACCTAGTTTGTCCACCTTGTAGATGTAAAGTCAGAGACGATCGCTCATCTATTGCTGCTGTTTGAGTTGGTCATCTTCTAGACCTTCATCAGTGGTCACAGGACACCGCCCACGGGGTGCCGTTGGCTGGATGTTTTTGGTGGGTGGACTATTCTCAGTCCAGCAGTGACAGCACTGCTGCTGACATATCCACTCATACCAGCACATGTCAGTGTCACTGCAGTTCTGAGAATGACCCACCACCTAAATAATACCTGCTCTGTAGTGGTCCTGGGAGAGTCCTGACCATTGAAGAACAGCATAAAAGGGGGCTAACAAAGCATGCAGAGAAACAGATGGACTACAGTCAGTAATTGTAGAATTACAAAGTGCTTCTATATGGTAAGTAGAGCTGATAAAATGGACAGTGAGTGTAGAAACAAGGAGGTGTTTTTTTCTTTGCACCTTCACACCTACTGTTATTCACCATGCTAATAGCGCATGCTTTTCATTGACTTCTCTTTGTATTCTGCAGCTGGACTTCATTCACTGACCTTCTCTTCATCGACCGGACTCTATTCCATTGTAATGCAAAGAGAACATTTGTTATAATGTACATTTAGCGCCTGTGAATGATCCACAATCAATGAGGTGTAGAGGATGGACAGGGAAAGAGACAAAGAGAAATATGCACTCGGATTCTTAAGTGCCTGATATACAGTGTATCACAAAAGTGAGTACACCCCTCACATTTCTGCAGATATTTAAGTATATCTTTTCATGGGACAACACTGACAAAATGACACTTTGACACAATGAAAAGTAGTCTGTGTGCAGCTTATATAACAGTGTAAATTTATTCTTCCCTCAAAATAACTCAATATACAGCCATTAATGTCTAAACCACCGGCAACAAAAGTGAGTACACCCCTTAGTGAAAGTTCCTGAAGTGTCAATATTTTGTGTGGCCACCATTATTTCCCAGAACTGCCTTAACTCTCCTGGGCATGGAGTTTACCAGAGCTTCACAGGTTGCCACTGGAATGCTTTTCCACTCCTCCATGACGACATCACGGAGCTGGCGGATATTCGAGACTTTGCGCTCCTCCACCTTCCGCTTGAGGATGCCCCAAAGATGTTCTATTGGGTTTAGGTCTGGAGACATGCTTGGCCAGTCCATCACCTTTACCCTCAGCCTCTTCAGTAAAGCAGTGGTCGTCTTAGAGGTGTGTTTGGGGTCATTATCATGCTGGAACACTGCCCTGCGACCCAGTTTCCGGAGGGAGGGGATCATGCTCTGCTTCAGTATTTCACAGTACATATTGGAGTTCATGTGTCCCTCAATGAATTGTAACTCCCCAACACCTGCTGCACTCATGCAGCCCCAGACCATGGCATTCCCACCACCATGCTTGACTGTAGGCATGACGCACTTATCTTTGTACTCCTCACCTGATTGCCGCCACACATGCTTGAGACCATCTGAACCAAACAAATTAATCTTGGTCTCATCAGACCATAGGACATGGTTCCAGTAATCCATGTCCTTTGTTGACATGTCTTCAGCAAACTGTTTGCGGGCTTTCTTGTGTAGAGACTTCAGAAGAGGCTTCCTTCTGGGGTGACAGCCATGCAGACCAATTTGATGTAGTGTGCGGCGTATGGTCTGAGCACTGACAGGCTGACCCCCCACCTTTTCAATCTCTGCAGCAATGCTGACAGCACTCCTGCACCTATCTTTCAAAGACAGCAGTTGGATGTGACGCTGAGCACGTGCACTCAGCTTCTTTGGACGACCAACGCGAGGTCTGTTCTGAGTGGACCCTGCTCTTTTAAAACGCTGGATAATCTTGGCCACTGTGCTGCAGCTCAGTTTCAGGGTGTTGGCAATCTTCTTGTAGCCTTGGCCATCTTCATGTAGCGCAACAATTCGTCTTTTAAGATCCTCAGAGAGTTCTTTGCCATGAGGTGCCATGTTGGAACTTTCAGTGACCAGTATGAGAGAGTGTGAGAGCTGTACTACACACCTGCTCCCTATGCACACCTGAGACCTAGTAACACTAACAAATCACATGACATTTTGAAGGGAAAATGACAAGCAGTGCTCAATTTGGACATTTAGGGGTGTAGTCTCTTAGGGGTGTACTCACTTTTGTTGCCGGTGGTTTAGACATTAATGGCTGTATATTGAGTTATTTTGAGGGAAGAGTAAATTTACACTGTTATATAAGCTGCACACAGACTACTTTTCATTGTGTCAAAGTGTCATTTTGTCAGTGTTGTCCCATGAAAAGATATACTTAAATATCTGCAGAAATGTGAGGGGTGTACTCACTTTTGTGATACACTGTACAATCCCATCAGCACAGAAACTAATAGAAACAGATATACATGTGTGTATAAAGGTATATTGATAAAAACATACCCGCTACTGAAGAATCTTTATTGATCTGATCACGAGCCTATTCACAGCTCAGCAGTAATCCATAAGCTTCGATTGATGCTTCACTTGAATGGCACGTCAGCTCCAGTATTCACTTTACACATTCACAGATTTATTCACAGATCATTCTGTCATCCTGTAAAATCATTTCTATTTACCACATCCTGACCTTTTGTTCAGTGAAAAATAACCCTGTCGGAAAAGGTCACAAATATGCTTTGTATTGCAACAATACAGAAATATTTTTTTAACTTTATGTGTTTGATTAATCACTCAAAGAGACAAGATATAAATTTAGATATTTGGTTTTAGAGCTACACTGCTAATGCACAGTTAAAGTCAAAAGTGGATGACTGAGCCACTCAGGTGGCGCAGCGGTAAAAACACACGCTGGAACCAGAGCTGGGATCTTGAATACATCGTATTGAATCTCAGCTCTGCTTTGCCGGCTGAGGCTGAGCGGCCACATAAACAACGATTGGCCTGTTGTTCATATGGGCGGGACTATGCCGGATAGGGTCTCTCTCTCATGACTGGTGCAATTACGACCTCTGCTGGCTGATTGATGGCACGCAGCTAGGCTGCACTGCACTCGTCAAAGTGTAGGTGATAAGATGCATACGGCATGCTGCGCACGTGTCGGAGGGGGCGTGGGTAAGCTTCGTTCTCCTCAATCAGAGCGGGGATCGGCATTGGTGGAGAGGAAGCATGATGCAATGGGGCAATTGGACGCGCTAAAAAGGGAGAAAAAGGGGAGAAACACATAAAGAAATTTTTTTTTTTTTTTTAAAGTTGATGACTGTTTTGGGATTTCAATGATTTCTGCAGAAATGTGTGTTAGAATGAAGCCCCAGCTCCTGTTTTTCATTGTCCATGTGTGTACAGTAAGTATATCAAATCTACCAGGGTGGTGTGGGGTGGGAAAATCCTACCATATCAACAGCTGATGGGAACACTGACAGATCCTAACATTATGCAAAGCTATCTATCCATCTATGCATCCATCTATGCATCCATCTATGCATCCATCCATCTATCCATCTATCTATCTATCTATCTATCTATCTATCCATCTATCTATCTATCTATCTATCTATCTATCTATCTATCTATCTATCTATCTATCTATCTATCTATCTATCTATCTATCTATCTATCTATCTATCTATCTATCTATCATCTATAGGTTGATTGGTTGGTCTGTCTGTCTATCTATCTATCTATCTATCTATCTATCTATCTATCTATCTATCTATCTATCTATCTATCTATCTATCTATCTATCTATCTATCTATTGCACAAAGATCTTTCAGGGAGGGATGGACTCAGCGCTGTACCATCTCTACAGGATGTAAATGATCTGTAGTGTGGATGTTTTTTTTTATTTGTACTTTAAAGCATTGAAGTGTATTAATATTTCACAAAGAGTCTGGAATTGTGTAATTATGGATTAAACATACAGTGAGCTGCTAGAAGTATACAGTAGGATGATAGTGACACAAGTGACTGACAAAACAATAGAAACATCAGATACCATTCTGAAACCTTTTGTATTTAAATTCTAAATGTACTGTTTCTGTTGGCTCCTAGAAGCATCTGTGCTGAAGCATGCACCCATGGCTAACTCTCCTTCCTGAGTGACTGGAGTAAGTCTTTATTTAGTGTTACTATCCACCTGTGCTTGACTGAGGGTTATTTGCCAGATGAAGGAGCTTCTGGTTTTAGTGTGATGAATGATGAACACACTTGGGAAGAAAGGGGGGATTCCAAACGTGTGTAGAAATAAGATTGATAGAGTAAAAGATTTTCTATGACCTGTGAAGAACCTGTGAGAGTAAAAGCACCTGAGTGCTCAGTGTACCGCTGAGCATTAGTGAATAGCCCTCGACCGCTCTCCACCCTGGAGAAAAAAAAAATCAAAATCACACACCGATAAGGTCCCCGGAGTGCAGAGTGAGCGTCTTTTGCACCCTTATAATTAGAAACATCTAAAAATGCAGTGCTAAGAAACATATGAAAGACTGCACATATTTTCAGATTATGCCTTGAACCAGGTGATCATGTGACACAGTGGCCTATTAAGCTGGCTAGCCCACCAATGCTAAGATTTAGGGCCCAGGAATCTACACAGACATGATTGCCTTTGTCTGAAGGGGAAGTGTGGGTGGTAAAACCCCTGCGATGGATTGCCACCTCATCCAGGGTATTCCTGCCTTGCATCCAGATTTTCCCGGTGAAGCAAGACCCGCCTCGACCCTGACCAGGATAAGCTGTTGATGAAAATTAAATGAATGTTAATAATAATAATAATATACAATAATAATAAAAATATATAATAATAATTATTAATAATGATAATAATACCAATACTACTAATACTGATACTACTACTACTACTACTACTAATAATAATAATAATAAATAATTAATTAATAATAATGTTACTACTGAACTACTGAACGAGGTGTAAGTGGTTCTTTGTTGGCTCCGCCTCTAAAAAGGTACCGCCAGTCGAAAACTGAATCACCGATTATCATACAATTTCTCATTATTAAATCACAAAAAGCAAATAATTCATTAAAAAACATTTTTTTTAAAAACCAATAACCAATAGATCTTTAAATTACTGGTATAAAACATTACATTTGCAATCGCTATCTGTTGCATATCAAGCCTATAAATAGGCGCACAATTAACCTTTCATGCATCAATCCAGAATGGCGAGTCTACAGCGCAAACGGGGGCACAATTCAGGAAAGAGGGGGCTAAGACAGGTGTAGGTCAGTTATCTGCAACAGGCCTTACTGTGGAAGAGGAAGCAACACTGACAATACTAGGCCCAACAGCCACTGAAGGGATATCAAGGGGAGTAGATGTATGTTTAAAGTTCGCATCTACCCCACCTCAGAAACATCCCGTGAGCAACCTACAATTTTTAAGTGAATAAAATGATTTTAACATTGAAATTGTATATTTTTATAGTCAAAATTGAACGAATGACCTGCATTTTATATATATATATAAAATGTACATTTTATGTACAGTGTATCACAAAAGTGAGTACACCCCTCACATTTCTGCAAATATTTCATTATATCTTTTCATGGGACAACACTATAGACATGAAACTTGGATATAACTTAGAGTAGTCAGTGTACAACTTGTATAGCAGTGTAGATTTACTGTCTTCTGAAAATAACTCAACACACAGCCATTAATGTCTAAATAGCTGGCAACATAAGTGAGTACACCCCACAGTGAACATGTCCAAATTGTGCCCAAATGTGTCGTTGTCCCTCCCTGGTGTCATGTGCCAAGGTCCCAGGTGTAAATGGGGAGCAGGGCTGTTAAATTTGGTGTTTTGGGTACAATTCTCTCATACTGGCCACTGGATATTCAACATGGCACCTCATGGCAAAGAACTCTCTGAGGATGTGAGAAATAGAATTGTTGCTCTCCCCAAAGATGGCCTGGGCTATAAGAAGATTGAAACTGAGCTACAGCATGGTGGCCAAGGTCATACAGCGGTTTTCCAGGACAGGTTCCACTCGGAATAGGCTTCGCCAGGGTCGACCAAAGAAGTTGAGTCCACGTGTTCGGCGTCATATCCAGAGGTTGGCTTTAAAAAATAGACACATGAGTGCTGCCAGCATTGCTGCAGAGGTTGAAGACGTGGGAGGTCAGCCTGTCAGTGCTCAGACCATACGCTGCACACTGCATCAACTCGGTCTGCATGGTCGTCATCCCAGAAGGAAGCTGACGCACAAGAAAGCCCGCAAACAGTTTGCTGAAGACAAGCAGTCCAAGAACATGGATTACTGGAATGCCCTGTGGTCTGACGAGACCAAGATAAACTTGTTTGGCTCAGATGGTGTCCAGCATGTGTGGCGGCGCCCTGGTGAGAAGTACCAAGACAACTGTATCTTGCCTACAGTCAAGCATGGTGGTGGTAGCATCATGGTCTTGGGCTGCATGAGTGTTGCTGGCACTGGGGAGCTGCAGTTCATTGAGGGAAACATGAATTCCAACATGTACTGTGACATTCTGAAACAGAGCATGATCCCCTCCCTGATGGACTAAACCCAATTGAGCACCTGTGGCGCATCCTCAAGTGGAAGGTGGAGGAGTTCAAGGTGTCTAACATCCACCAGCTCGGTGATGTCATCATGGAGGAGTGGAAGAGGATTCCAGTAGCAACCTGTGCAGCTCTGGTGAATTCCATGCCCAGGAGGGTTAAGGCAGTGCTGGATAATAATGGTGGTCACACAAAATATTGACACTTTGGGCACAATTTGGACATGTTCACTGTGGGGTGTACTCACTTATGTTGCCAGCCATTTAGACATTAATGGCTGTGTGTTGAGTTATTTTCAGAAGACAGTAAATCTACACTGCTATACAAGCTGTACACTGACTACTCTAAGTTATATCCAAGTTTCATGTCTATAGTGTTGTCCCATGAAAAGATATAATGAAATATTTGCAGAAATGTGAGGGGTGTACTCACTTTTGTGATACACTGTATATACATGTGGTCTGATTGTGAATCAACATCAGTGTTTAAACAACATAAGCATGTGGCATGGAGGGAAGTTTCCAGATCAGATTAACGAACCACAAATATCACTCGAGCCACTTTGATTAGACATACAGCAAAATATTTAATGTCATATCGGAGCTCAGAAGTCCCCTGAGGGAAGCTGGAAGGTTAGCGGGTCACTGAACGTGATGGAGACCTCATCACGCTGATCCTCCTTGAACCAGCTAACTCCACGTCTCTCAACTGTTTCCCGGCTAATAGGAACGGATTATGCTCCGAGACGTAGTTTAGCGACCTTCAGAGTGCTTAATTGAAACAAGTATTGAGACCTGGCAGCGCTATAATCAACAAAAAACACTGGCTCATTAATCATTATAAATAGCGCTGTCATGAGGCAAGCGCCGGCATCATCAGCCTCTTTTGTTTGTCTTCTGCTGCGGAGCACGACTGGGCCGGGCGTGGGTTAATGGGAGCCAAAGCAACATTTTAGCGGCAATGCTGATGAAAACAGGCGCTCAGGTGACAGCACCCTATAAAGTCGATCATTAGGAAGTAATGGGGATTGATGCGTTACGGATGTAGTTGGAAACTGCGCTGACATCCAGGAAGGGTTCAAGTCGGAGCTGAATGGCTTTGAAGTAAAACTTAATTTCAGACAGCACTCGATGGGAAGCCTGTGTCTTGTTTTCCTGGTACTTAATCACAAGCGAGTCATTTTCAGAGACAAGCTGCCACCGTGGCCCATTATAGCCTACTGCTGTGAATTTATTGATCAGAACTGCGCTAGTGGTGGGTTTATCGATTAATAAAGTAGGTCAAGACAAGGCAGTTTTAATTCTATTTATTACCCGCTTAGTCTTGTTAATGAAAAACACTAACAAAGCCACACTAAACCTCACACACAACTTTATTCTGATCAGGGTTGTGGTGCGTCCAACACCACCATAAATGCTGAGTGTAAGTCAGAACTTAGAATGAGGCACCAACCCACGACAGGGCAGCAAACAGAAGCAAGTTAGTTCTCCCAGTCAACTGAGGAATCCCACAATCGGTCACAATCAAGATCCTTTTAAACTTCTTACAGACAGTTCAGGTTTACAAAACCCCTGGTGATGTGTGGATCCCAGTTACACCCTTATGCTGTCGAGACTAACTACCAATACAACTGTAAGTCATAAAAAATTTACAAGCATTTCAAGGCAAAGTGGTTGATCAGTGCTAAAGGTACTGGACTAGTGATCAAATGATTGCTGGTTTAAGCCCCACCAACTTTTCACAGTCGGGCCCCAGAGCAAATCCTTTTACCCTCAATTGCTTTTACTGTATGTCACAGCTGGTTGTTATTTTTAATAAAAAGTATTTTAAATCCTATAAAAGCAACTATAATAAAATCACAGGCACATTACTAGTCTGACTAAACAGCTCAGACTCTAAAGCAATGTAACCCCAGCTTGAGAACAACAAATGCTCTAATAAAACCTTATAATTCACACATTATTTAAACATTTGCACCAAAATTTCATAATATTCTTATAGATTATTGTATATTATTATTACATTATTACAAAATATCAGATTTTATAATATCATATTCCTTGTTAATTTTAAATCCACTTCTACTTGTATAGCAACGCCTTATACATTCCCCTCCACAAGCATCGGTACTGCACATGTTCTCCCCGTGTCTGCGTGGGTTTACTCCGGGTGCTCCGGTTTCCTACCACAGTCCAAAGACGTGCAAGTGAGGTGAATTTGAGATGCAAAATTGTCCAAGACTGTGTTCAATATAACCTTGTGAACTGATGAATCTTGTGTAATGAGTAGCTACCGTTCCTGTCATAAATGTAACCAAAGTGTAAAACATGACGTTTTTTTGTTTGTAAACAAACAAACAAACAAACAAACAGCTGGAAACCAGATAATCTATCTATCTATCTATCTATCTATCTATCTATCTATCTATCTATCTATCTATCTATCTATCTATCTATCTATCTATCTATCTATCTATCTATCTATCTATCCCTGTGTGTCTGTCTGTCTTTCTGACTTTCTGTCTGTCTGTCTGTCTGTCTGTCTGTCTGTCTGTCTGTCTGTCTGTCTGTCTGTCTGTCTGTCTATCTATCTATCTATCTATCTATCTATCTATCTATCTATCATCTCTCTCTCTCTCTCGCTCTCTCTCTCTCTCTCTCTCTCTCTCTCTCTCTGTCTGTCTGTCTGTCTGTCTGTCTGTCTGTCTGTCTGTCTGTCTGTCTGTCTGTCTGTCTGTCTGTCTATCTATCTATCTATCTATCTATCTATCTATCTATCTATCTATCTATCTATCTATCTATGTGCCTATCTGTCTATCTATCTCTCGGTCTGTCTGTCTGTCTAGTATTGGGGTCAGAACGTCTCCCAAACCACAATCATATTCCACCTAACATAACCATAACAAACTTTGCCAGTGTTCCCAAAAAGGAGGCCTCTTGCCCTCAAGCACCTACATTCTTGTAATTTCACTGTAGTGTAAGTGAATATGTGAACTCATTACAATTAAACCATTTTTTTTCAATGTGCACTATTTATTCTCCAGGTACAATCAAAACATTCATTTTCTGACCCACTGGGGGCTTCATAAAATCTTAAGAGGATCAAGGTTAAAATGCCCTGTAAATGAAATTCATAAAGTAAAAATAAAACACCCTTTACAATATAATATACAGTACATCTGGACTTTTTAAAAACAATTCTCTAGACTCAAGGTCAAAAAGTTGTTTTAATGCACTTATTCTGTTTAAAAAAAGTCTTCCAAATTAATCTGCATCATTACAATAATTAATATTACATATTTTACACATCCAATTAACCTTGCACAAGGGTTTTATTAAATTCATCAACTTTAGATTAATACCAGATGTTTGCCACCTACCTAGGAACACAAACACAGTGTTACTTGGCATGCACCACTTAGAAGTAGAAGATGAAATTACTAATTTTATGGAGACACTATTGATCATTACATAGTTGAAGACACAAAATAGCAATCTAATTACACGTTTTATTAAGTGTAACAGAACACAGAGGAATTTACATGAACATTGCTAAAGGTTGATGCATTATTACAGGGCACTGACATTGTTTTTCTATTAACTGCTTTGCTAATTAAAGCGGTTAATACATACATTAGAGATTGTAGGCTACTTATAATAATTATCCATCAAGGTAAGTACGTACATTTATGAATGTTTTTAATGCTTTATGATTTAAGCATTTTAGCAAGTGCAAGTTTTTAATTTAGAATGATCCATAATTCTAATATAAAATAAAAGAACTTTTATACCACCAAAACTTCATCAAATGTCTTGTTAATAGTTAATCCCAGTGTTTACACAGTACCAGCACTTCTACACTTTACTTTTTGGTATACACTGATCAGCCATAACATTAAAACCACTCGCTGTCCATTTTATCAGCTCCACTTACCATATAGAAGCACTTTGTAGTACTACAATTACTGACTGTAGTCCATCTGTTTCTCTGCATGCTTTGTTACCCTCCTTTCATACTGTTCTTCAATGGTCAGGACCCCCAGAGGACCACTACAGAGCAGGTATTACTTGCGTGGTGGATCATTCTCAGCACTGCAGTGACACTGACATGGTGGTGGTGTGTTAGTGTGTGTTGTGCTGGTATGAGTGGATCAGACACAGCAGCGCTGATAGAGTTTTTAAAACACCTCATTGTCACTGCTGGACTAAGAATAGTCCACCCACCAAAAATATTCACCCAACAGCGCTCTGTGGGCAGCGTCCTGTGACCACTGATGAAGGTCTAGAAGATGACCAACTCAAACAGCAGCAATAGATGAGCGACTGTCTCTGACTTTACATCTACAAGGTGGACCAACTAGGTAGGAGTGTCTAATAGAGTGGACAGTGAGTGGACACGGTATTTAAAAACTCCAGCAGCATTGCTGTGTCTGATCCACTCATACCAGCACAACACACATTAACACACCACCACCATGTCAGTGTCACTGCAGGGCTGAGAATGATCCACCACCTAAATAATACCTGCTCTTGTGGGGGTCCTGACCATTGAAGAACAGGGTGAAAGCAGGCTAAAAATGTATGTAGAAAAACAGATGGACTACAGTCAGTATTTGTAGAACTACAAAGCGCTCCTTTATGGTAAGTGGAGCTGTATATACAGTGTATATCCAACTTTGTGGTGTGGAGAAACTTCAGTGGTCTGCAGCGAGTCCTTATCTCAACCCTATTCTGTAATGTGTCCATACAGTGCATGTATAAAATGCCCTTCCATTGTTATATTTACAATGACCAGTGTTGAAAATTAAGAGCCATTGTAGCCACCCATATAAGAAATATAAGACATTACATGCTTAGTGTAGGTCATTTATAAAGAGCTATGTTATAAAAATGTATTAGCAGCCACAAATGAAACGATTCCCTGAATGAACCTGCAGTTATAAATGTAACGCTTGCAAAGCACCACGAGTCCTTCAAGCCAACAAGCCCCTTGCACCACAGATTGATAAAAATGACCCATACATTACCATACATTACACTTTAAACAAAGCACTACAGTGACGAATGTTTAGCTTTCGCTCGTGTAATTAAATCATCACATTTAATCAGAGGACATTCTGCAGGAGAGCTCTCTCCGCGCGCTAGGCCGTGTCTCCATAAGGCCGAGGCGATTAAAGACACATCAGCGAAATGAGTTCTCTCTCGCCATGGGGGCCCTCTGTCAGCAGGAGCGAAGGACACAAGCACCTTTCACTCTCCGCCCTGCTGGATGCTAATGAAACCCGCTCTAAGCACAAGTTTTCTTTCATGCTGATCCATTAGCAGATTCTGCTAAACCAGACACTAATCTGGACAGGGTTTTTTTTTCCAAAAGTAAATCCTTACATTTGGCTTTGGAAGATTAAAACGTGGAAGCTTGGCATCAGCTACAGTATAAGTTTTGTATGGTGTACTTTGGTCAGAAGTTAGGACATATGGGACACATTCACACCCCTTTTTTATCCAAATATGTCGAGCTGAACTGTTAATAATGTACGTACATTAAATTTGGGTTTGACTTTTGCTGATAACAGTCTGGAAGCTGATTCATCTGACCACAATACACGTTTCCACTGTGTGATGGTCCATCCTAGATGCCTCCGAGCCCAGAGACGTCGACGCCGCTTCTGGACATGGTTAACATTAGGCTTCTTTTTTGCACAGTAAAGTTTTAAGTGGCATTTGTGCATGTAACTCTGTATTGTAGTGCTTGACAAATGTTTGCCAAAGTAATCCCTCACCCATGTGGTCATATCAGCTATTGTTGAGTGGCGGTTCTTGGTGCAGTGCCATCTGAGGGATCAAAGATCACAAGCGTTCAGCTTGCGCCCTTGGCCTTTACTCACTGAAATTCCTCCTGATTTCTTGAATGGTTTAATGATATTATGCACTGTAGAGGGAGAAATATGCAAATCCCTTCCAATCTTTCTTTGAGGTACATTGTTTTTAAACCTTTCAATAATTTTCTCACGCATTTGTTGACAAACTGGAGATCCTCTGATCATCTTTGCTCATCAAAGACTCAGCCTTTCCTGGATGCTGCTTTTGTCCCAAACCATGATTACAATCACCTGTTTCACGTCACCTGTGTGGAATCACATCATTATTTAGTTTTTTCACCTCATTACTAGCCCTAAATTGCCCCTGTCCCAACTTTATTTGGAATGTGTTGCAGGCATGAAATGCAGGAATGGATGTTTATTAATAAATGGAATGAAGTTGAGCAGATAAAACATGAAATATCTCAGGTTCATCCTGTCTGCAATCAAATAAAAGTCAAATAAATGTAAGGAACACTGTGTTTTTATTTTATTTGCATTTTCCATACTGTCCCAACTTTTTCTTATGTGGGGTTGTACATTTGGCTGCTGTATACATCGGTTTTAGCTGACCCTTTTATCCAAAAATACTTTACAATTGTGACCAAATACAAACTAAGCAATTAAGGGTTACAAACCTTGCTCAAGGGCCGCACAATTTCAACCTGGCAGGTGAGGGGCTTGAACCAAAGACTTTCTGATTACTAATCCAGTATCTTGACCTCTAAACTGACACTGCCAAAGTATTTCTATTTTTCCCTGCTTGACTGACCTGTGATGGACTAACATCACTACCTTTCACCCAGTTTCCTACCCTTCACCCAGTGCATCAAACACAACACGACCATGAATAGGATTAAGCAGTGGAATAACAATCAATGAATGAATTTAATTACTGACATTTATATATCTGGGGATCCCCGATTTCTTGCAGTTGAGGAGGGTATATTGCTGCTCACGCCTCCTCCGACCCGCGCGCAGCACTTAGCAAAACACTTTTCCACCCATGCACTCTGCACAGGCCGATCAGGGCCCTTACACAACGTTTGAAGACCCCGCCCACATATTCCGGTCATCCCCTCCTGCAGGCACTGCCAATTATGCCCGCTAGATGGCGCCCAGCCGACCTGTGGCAACACCGAGTTTCGAACCGAGGAGTTCAGAATCTCGGCGCTGGTATGCTAGCGGAAAATCCCACTGGGCGCCATTACTGACATTTACATTTTTTTTTTTTTACTAAGCTACTTCACCATGTTTTGTACTTGTGTAAAATCATTCAAACTGATTATTGGAATTTTGTTAGTTGCCTTATGTTACTTTAAAAAAACACTCATTAAAAACTAACTGCTGGATCTCTTTTAAAGCTGATGTGTGCTGTTGATTACAAAGCAACATAGAATTCACTTGTGAATAGAATGAACCTGTGGAGCTGATTTTGTAATTTATTTTATCACTTTAAATCCAGACTACTCTTCTATCTGCCCTTACTTTTATGCTGTTCGTTGCCAGTATATGTATTGTTCAGTCATAGCTTTTGCAAGAGTACAATCAGGCCTGAATGGGTCTGGATTGTTTGCAATGGAAGCACTTAATGGTGTGATGATGTCTCCACCTTCTGAAGAAACGATGAAAGCACAAGGCGTAGATGCTGCATCAACACTTTCAGCTCATCAGTCAATAAATACTTTCCTACAAAACAATTATTTAATTATTAGGATTTTAACGTCATGTTTTACACTTTGGTTACATTCATGACAGGACAGGTAGTTACACAAGATTCATCAGTTCAAGTCTTTAATGTCAAACACAGTCATGGACAATTTTGTATCTCCAATTCACCTCACATGTCTTTGGACTGAAACCGGAACCCCTGGAGGAAACCCACACAGACACGGTGAGAACATGCAAACTACACACAGAAAGGACCCAGACCGGTCCACCTGGGAATCGAACCCAGGACCTTCGATGGATTGCTTCACCATGCCAGAGAACCTGAATCTGAAACCATGCTATGCTTTTACAATTCAGGATTATTGGTTCATGTTAAACAAATTCAATTGTATAATCGTTTAAATGGTGCTGTTCTGTAAGCAAGAAATGGAACGTCATTCAGCTGCAGTGACAAGTTATTAGTCATTAGCAAAACAATCTTTGTAACAAGTTATATATTGACACACATTTACATCTTGGTTTTACCTGACCACAGACTCTCTCACTCACTCACTTTCTTAACCGCTTATCCAATTAGGGTTGCAGGGGGGTGCTGGAACCTATCCCTATCAATGGGCGCAAGGCACACAGTAACACCCTGGACGGGGCGCCAGGCCATCGCAGGGCAGACAAACACACACATACACACACCCCTTCACCTATAGGGCAATTCAGTGTCTCCAATTAACCTGACTGCATGTTTTTGGACTGTGGGAGGAAACCGGAGCTCCCCACCCACGCAGGCACGGGGAGAACATGCAAACTCTGCACAGAAAGGACCCGGACCTCCCCGCCTAGGGATCGAACCCAGGATCATCTTGCTGTGAGCACAAACTAAAAAATAAAAATAATAAGGCATTTCATTTGTCCATATGATCGACAACCCTGTGCTTACAACACAAGTGCTTATTTTAAACCAGGGCTTCTTTTTTGCATGGTATCTTCTAAAGCCTACTTGACTATTAACAGTAACCCCTGTGTTCCAGCATCAGATCTTTTTGTTGGTTCTTGAATGGTCCTCAAATGAACTCTCATCAAAAGGTGTGAATCTGGGTTTTCATTCTGACTTTTATTACATGTACCTTCCATTTACAATTAACCATCCAAGAAGGATGGGTCCCTGCTGAGTCTGGTTCCTCTCAAGATTTCTTCCTGTAATTTTAAGGTTTTTCCTTGCCACAGTTGCCCTCGGCTTGCTCAATAGGGGTTTTTGGTCTGTTGGTCCTGGATTCTGTAAAGTTGATTTGAGACAATGTTCATTGTAAAAAGCACTATATAAATAAATTTGACTTGACTTGATACACATAATTTATTCTGTACAATACCTGCACATCTGGACATTATAAAAGTATTCCAATTCTACTTGAAACATTTACATTAACGAACTCACAGTAGATTCTACTTTAATGCTGCATATCTGTACATTCATAGCTTTACATGTATATATTGAACAGGTAATGCTAGTTTTATGTAAGATTTATGTAAGCAAATGTGTGCTTTGTATTTAATGTATGTTAAAACTGTGAGGAACTACAGTGGTGTTCAAAAAAATAGCAGTCCAACACCATTAACTTGATAAATCACTGTTTTTAGTAGAAGTGATATTTCTACATAGCAAAAAATTCACTTAAAAGTGTAGTAGAGTAATGAAAACAAAACAAACCCAACAATTAGGACATGCATCCCACTCATTCTGAGTAATTGAAGCATTGATTGAAAGGGGGTTGTTCAAAATAATAGCAGTGAGGAGTTCAATTGGTGAAGTCATTCATTCTGCAGAAGAACGGGTGTCAGTTTTGGCCCTTATTTAAGGTAGGAGGGTGGCAAATGTTGCACAGCTTGGTCATAGCACATTTCCTTTTGAAATACTGGGTAAAATGGGTTGTTCCAGACATTGTTCTGATGAACAGCGTACTTTGATTAAAAAGTTGATTGTAGAGGGAAAAACATACAGAGAAGTGCAGCAAATTATTGGCTGCTCAGCTAAAATGCCTTAAAGTGACAACCAAAACCTGAAAGACGCAGAAGGAAGCGTGGAACTACTGTTCGAATGGATCAGAGAATAGCCAGAATGGCAAAGGTTCAGCCAATGATCACCTCCAGAAAGATCAAGGAACATCTAAATTTACCAGTGAGTACAGAAGATGATTAAATGAAGCCAAGTTACCAGCAAGAACTCCTGCAAAGTCCCGTTGTTAAGATAAAGACGTGTCCTGAATGGGTTCAAATCTGCCAAGGAACACATTGACTGGTCCAAAGAGAAATGGCTCAACATTTTGTGGACTGGTGAAAGCAAAATTGTTCTTTTTGGGTCTAGTGGCCGTAGACAGTATGTCAGACGACCCTCGAGCACTAAATTCAAGCCACAGTACACTGTGAAGACAGTAAAGCATGGTGGTACAAAATGATGATATGGGGATGTTTTTCATACCATGGTGTTACGTCTATTTATCTCATACGAGGGATCATGGATCAGTTTAAATATATCAGAATACTTGAGGAGATCATGTTGCCTTGTCGAAGAAGAAATGTGCTTAAAATGGGTGTTTCAACATGACAATTACCCAAAACATCTTGGTTACAGACAAACAAGATTGAGGTAATAGTGACCAGCCCAATCCCCTGACTTCAATCCCAGAGAGAACTTGTGGGCTGACGTTTCACGTTTGCTTTATTCACTTTTTTAAAGTCACTGCTATTTTTTTTGAATACTACTGTATGCACCCAAGATTTTTACTCACCTTTCACACCTGTGTTAATGTGACGTGACAATAAAAAGGATTTGATTTTGATTTTTTTAACAATGGTTTGCTCAGATGATCTTGGGACCTAATGGCTTCAAGTGACATTCCTAATCTGTAAAAAATATGGTTGAAATGTACACAAAGCTTTTTAGACTATTGTAATTGCGTGTGGCTCTGGTTAATGGGTGAAGTCAAACTAGCTGCATTTATTTAGACACAGAAGTCAACAGCAGCAGTCAATAATAATCACGAACAAGAAGTTATGAAAGCCATACAACAAAGCTAAATGACAAAAAAAAATCATATTACATTACTAATTACAAATGCACTAAAATCTAAATTGCTTTATGTTTATTGCTTTACAAGTAATTACTTTTCATGCTGCTTTTTTAATATAAAATCATGTAAGAGCCTCCAGAGGTGTTATTATTAAAATTACGTGCATCAGCATCTGATTGCTGTTACCAGTAGAACATTTATGCTGGTTCCCTGAGCAGGCAGGCAGAATAAAAACTTACATTTTATATTTCAAAATGACACAAGAGTCCGGTGAATACAATACATTTTACTTATTTCAAAAGAAAAAAAAGTTTATGCACAATCATCTTTTGACCAGTATAAAACAATGGTTATATACAAGGACACTAAGTATATTAATAGACCACATACACACAGACAAACTAAAGTATCATTAAAAACACAGAGAAATCAGATATAGTGGACTTGACAAACTTGGAAAAAGTGAAAGCCAAAATGAAACTGTGGTTTGTTGACCACTAATGCAAAACACTTCTCTCCTCAACACATGTGCATGTAGAAACAGGGCACAAACACGTATGTCTTGTGGCATAGCGATAAAACACACTAGCACACCAGAGCTGACATTTTGAACTCGACGGTTGGGCGGCTACACGAGCAACGATTGGCTGTTCTTCATACAGGGTGAGAACCGGAGCCAGGACCTCATACCTGATGCAATTATGACCTCTGCTGGCTGGTTAATGATGCCTGCACAAAGTCAAGGAATAATGTGTTGATCAGGGTGTGACTCTCCGTACACAAAGCTGATCCTCATATAAACCCGCCTCATACAGGTGAAAAGATGCAGTCGGCTACTGCACACGTGTCGTAGGGGGCGTGTGTTAGTCATGGCTCTCCTCAGTCAGAGTGGAGATCAGCATCGGTAGAGAGGAAGCGTAATGCAATCAATAAATAAATAAACCAATCTTTGAAAAAAAAAAAAAAAAAATTCAATGTATTTTTAATTAAAGATGTTCAGGATTAGTCTGGTTATCCTTGACTTGTGCTGTTTTCAGAGGCCTAAAACAGAAAAGTAAATGTATTATTTACAAATTAAATATTAATGCCACAGATACCAGATCTGTGCCTGAATTACCTTAAGTGTGTCTGTGGCTCTGCGTAGCTCCTTTATGACTGATGAAAGAGCTTCAGGATTTATGCCCTGCTCACATAGACGGACACATATGGATAACGATTCCATGTCCAGACCAGTGTTCAGAAGTCTTGAAATCTCCAGCAGAACTGAGGAAGACAATGTGCAATGTAAGCAATAGAGAATTCAAAACATTAAAAAAAATTATAAAGTATTGGTCAGATAATCCGATGGAGTTTCTGAAAATCCCAGTCTTTCATGGGACTGCTTCACGTTGACTATAAAAGCATACTGACAGGAGATCTTACACAATATTACTCAACCAGACTTTAATTATTCTATGAAAATTATAGCTACACAATTCAGTCAGTCAGGGGGTAATCTGATGGATTACAATGTGTAATTCTAGTGGCACATCGGGTAAAATGAGTATGATAACATGGGTACTAAGAACTTGGGGTTCATTTTCACCTATTTAGCCACTATGGGTGCCATGTGATAAATTAGTGCCATGTATAAATTATATTCATGGCTTGTTCTTTATATTTATTGGTGCTAGAGCCAATGAAACACTGACCAACAGCAATTTGGAAACACAAGATGTATTTGATTGCATTTACAAAAAAATAAAAAGCATTAAATTAAATGTAATTAAATCATTAGGTCTAGTGATTGGCTTGCATTGTTGTGGCACACCCACCAGTGCAAATACAGGACCAGGTACAACCTTTCTTAATAACCTCCCCATATTCTGTCATAATAATGCCCCCATACAAGCTGCTAAAAATGTTTAACAAAAGGGAAAAGCTCCTTTATAACCTTTCCAATCACCATATTTTTGATTAATTGAAACGGAAAGCTTTATGGACAGTTCTGAAGTGCAGACTGTAAAGCAGATCTCGATCATATTCATCCCATGAGGAGAAACAAAGCTGTTTTGGAAGCTGGTCGCATTAGTTGAACACATACAGTATACTATCATAGGTTTCCAAGATCACTATGGTGTATGGAATAATTTTGATACTGTCGATATGCACATGCGAATACACGTTTATACCTTTACAAATATTTTTGCAACACCGACCACGACTATGTGGCTATTTAGCTAACTTTTTTCTATTGTTGCACTTTAAAGACCGTTACTAGAAATAAAAATACACCAACTTTTAAATATTGTTACTATTTATTCTGGCAAAAGCTTGAAAACTTACCATCCATCGTTTCCCGGACAGCGTTCATGTTTGGATTCGCGGCACTTGCCATGATAGCTAAGCTAACCGACACCAAACAACCCTTGTGTGTGTGTGTGTGTGTTCCTTTGTCTTAGTGCGTTTTAGTATTTGACCTGTATTTATCATTCACAGAGCTAAAAATACTGTTCAGTTAAACTTTGCATTCGTGTAGATATAGAAATCCTGAAAAATACTGACAGCTGAATTTGCACTGTAGTTGAGCTCCATTTGTAATTGCTGGTACACTATGAGGGGTTACATCGCAATCCCCTTCCTAGTGCACCAGGCAGGGTGTAAGGTGAACGTTGACGTTGTTAAAGGTATCTGCACTATGTAGGACGTATGATATGGTTTGTAACGCGCCCACTGAACGGAAGTTAACGGCGTCATTTTTTTTTTTGCCAGATTCTGATTGGTCATCTTGGTATCCGTCGGCATTGTGATTGGCTAGCTTGTGTTCAGGGAAAATTAAATCAAATGTTTGAACCACAGTAGGAAGGAAGGTTGGATTGTCGTTGGTGTGTGTGAGCTGCTAATGTGTTTATTCGGACATTTTTAAATGTAAATTATTAATGTATATTGCTAATAATAATAATAAGTAATTAAATTATCCGTACAGGCTGAGAATGAATGTGTATTTATTCATAGTTAACAGTAAACCGTGGTTGTTGTGTGTCTTGTGTTTGGTTTTAGATTCCCTCTGGACGGTGCATTTCCTCTGTAGAAGACTGTATTATAGATAATATAATGGGTGATGTAGCTGAGATCCTGATAACACCTGAAACTCCTGGAAGATCCACCATTCTCAACCCTTTTGAGAGTCCAACCGACTACCACCGCCTGCATGAGTCGCTTGTACCCAGTCCTTCTGTGTTTAAGTGCTCCAGAGCTTCCTCTGCTGTGAGTATCAGATATTAAATACATTACATTTACTCTTATCCAGAGTGACTTACAGAAATGCTTCCATAGTAAACATTACCTTACTCTAGTTTAAGTAAACAACAGTCCAAGAACACAAATCTGCTCAAACCTGTAAGAACCAAAGTTTTTTTTTTTTTTTTTAAAATAAATGAGTGTTAGAAAGTAAGTACAAGTCAGCTTAAGTGCTTAGTAAAAAGGTGATGAAGGTTTTTAATAGTTTTTTAAAGACAGCAAGAGACTCGGATGTTCAGACAGACAGAGGAAGTTCGTTCCACCACTTGGGTGCCAGTACAGAGAAAAGCCTTGATGCTTGTCTTCCTCTAGTCCTGGGCGAAGGATCAAGTCGAGCGAGACTAGTGGCTCGGAGGTTGCGTGGTACAGAGCGGGGTTTGATTAGACCACGAAGGTAGCTTGGGGCTGGACTATCTACCAACGAATGAAGTCAATCATTTACAGTCACATCAGTGTAAAATCTTAATGTCCCTGATAGTCAGGTCATGAATATGAAGGAAACAATGCCACTTCAATATACCAGTAAAAAGTGTAACTCTTCTGTTTGAATCAAACACAATTTGAACATTTTAGGCACTTAAACTCACACAAGCACCTAACGCACTTAGAGAACAGAGAAGAGCCTTGATGCTTGTCTTCCTCTAGTCCTGGGTGGTGGATCAAGTCGAGTGAGACTAGTGGCCCGGAGGTTGCGTGGTACAGAGCGGGGTTTGATTAGACCATAAAGGTAGCTTGGGGCTGGTCCATTTTTGGCTTTGTAGGCGAGCATCAGTGTTTTAAACTGAATGCTGGCAGCTACAGGAAGCCAGTCATTCATTCATTCATTCTTTCATTCTACACATTTAGCAGACGCCTTTATCCAAAGCGACTTACAGTAGTGTGACCGGATACAGTCTGAGCACTTGAGGGTTAAGGGCCTTGCTCAAGGACCCAACAGTCACAACCTGGCAGTGGTGGGGCTTGAACCAGCGACCTTCTGATTACTAGTCCAGTACCTTAACCACTAGGCTACAACTGCAAGTGAAGAGAACGCAGCAGTGGGGTGATGTGGCAGCGTTTAGGTTGGTTAAAAACCAGGTGAGCAGCTGCATTTTGAGACATGGGAGCACCTGCCAGGAGGGAGTTGCAGTAGTCCAGCCGTGAGATTACAAGTGACTGGACCAGAATCTGGGTAGCTTCTATGGAGAGAAATGGTCGAATCTTAAATAAATACTTTAGTGTGTTATAGAAACTGATCAAAATTCTGTCTTTCAGACTCCAGCAAAGTTCAAATGGTCGATTGATGAAATGGCAAGCCTCCTCCCGGTGCACATAGACCCAGAGGATATTCACCGTCAGGCATTATACTTGAGCCAAAGCAGGTAAGACTTGCTAGCCTGATAAAGTGGAATCAGTAGTAACAATACTTGTCACAGCTAATAACTTCATTGAAATATGTTGGTGATTTTTGTTTCCTGTTCATTTACAGAACAGACGCTGAAATTGAGCATAAGCGTCAGAAAGCGATTGACCAGGTAAAATTTTTCTGTCTTGTTTATTTTGTACAAATTGCTTTAGGAACAGGTACTTTAAAATGAATAATCTGCTAGGTCAAACTAGTTTAGTAAAAATTTTTTTATCTTATTAAACCAAATTAGAAAAACGCAGTGCTCAGGTAGCTTACACCTGGTGCCAAACCAGACAAACTTTTTTAACACACTATCACTTAGTAAGAAGAGAAGAAGCTCCATTATGCCACTTGCCAAGTATCTGTTTCTATTAGCCATATTTTAACTGACTGTTCCAAGTATTTACAGGAGCAGCAAAGACTTGCTTTATCCTAGACAATAAAATAATTTTTCAAAAAGTAAAAGCTGGAACAGTACTCAGCATACAATGAATGATATATATGTATATATATATATACAGTGTATCACAAAAGTGAGTACACCCCTCACATTTCTGCAAATATTTCGTTATATCTTTTCATGGGACAACACTATAGACATGAAACTTGGATATAACTTAGAGTAGTCAGTGTACAGCTTGTATAGCAGTGTAGATTTACTGTCTTCTGAAAATAACTCAACACACAGCCATTAATGTCTAAATAGCTGGCAACATAAGTGAGTACACCCCACAGTGAACATGTCCAAATTGTGCCCAAAGTGTCAATATTTTGTGTGACCACCATTATTATCCAGCACTGCCTTAACCCTCCTGGGCATGGAATTCACCAGAGCTGCACAGGTTGCTACTGGAATCCTCTTCCACTCCTCCATGATGACATCACGGAGCTGGTGGATGCTAGACACCTTGAACTCCTCCACCTTCCACTTGAGGATGCGCCACAGGTGCTCAATTGGGTTTAGTCCATCACCTTTACCTTCAGCTTCCTCAGCAAGGCAGTTGTCATCTTGGAGGTTGTGTTTGGGGTCGTTATCCTGTTGGAAAAGGGAGGGAATCATGCTCTGTTTCAGAATGTCACAGTACATGTTGGAATTCATGTTTCCCTCAATGAACTGCAGCTCCCCAGTGCCAGCAACACTCATGCAGCCCAAGACCATGATGCTACCACCACCATGCTTAACTGTAGGCAAGATACAGTTGTCTTGGTACTTCTCACCAGGGCGCCGCCACACATGCTGGACACCATCTGAGCCAAACAAGTTTATCTTGGTCTCGTCAGACCACAGGGCATTCTAGTAATCCATGTTCTTGGACTGCTTGTCTTCAGCAAACTGTTTGCGGGCTTTCTTGTGCGTCAGCTTCCTTCTGGGATGACGACCATGCAGACCGAGTTGATGCAGTGTGCGGCGTATGGTCTGAGCACTGACAAGCTGACCTCCCACGTCTTTAACCTCTGCAGCAATGCTGGCAGCACTCATGTGTCTATTTTTTAAAGCCAACCTCTGGATATGACACCGAACACGTGGACTCAACTTCTTTGGTCGACCCTGGCGAAGCCTGTTCCGAGTGGAACCTGTCCTGGAAAACCGCTGTATGACCTTGGCCACCATGCTGTAGCTCAGTTTCAGGGTGTTAGCAATCTTCTTATAGCCCAGGCCATCTTTGTGGAGAGCAACAATTCTATTTCTCACATCCTCAGAGAGTTCTTTGCCATGAGGTGCCATGTTGAATATCCAGTGGCCAGTATGAGAGAATTGTACCCAAAACACCAAATTTAACAGCCCTGCTCCCCATTTACACCTGGGACCTTGACACATGACACCAGGGAGGGACAACGACACATTTGGGCACAATTTGGACATGTTCACTGTGGGGTATACTCACTTATGTTGCCAGCTATTTAGACATTAATGGCTGTGTGTTGAGTTATTTTCAGAAGACAGTAAATCTACACTGCTATACAAGTTGTACACTGACTACTCTAAGTTATATCCAAGTTTCATGTCTATAGTGTTGTCCCATGAAAAGATATAATGAAATATTTGCAGAAATGTGAGGGGTGTACTCACTTTTGTGATACACTGTATATATATATCTCAGTCATTCATTGTATGCTTTGAGTACTTTTCCAGCTTTTACTTTTTGAAAAATTATTTCCTGTAAATATGTGTGTATATACTGTATATATACAGTGTATCACAAAAGTGAGTACACCCCTCACATTTCTGCAGATATTTAAGTATATCTTTTCATGGGACAACACTGACAAAATGACACTTTGACACAATGAAAAGTAGTCTGTGTGCAGCTTATATAACAGTGTAAATTTATTCTTCCCTCAAAATAACTCAATATACAGCCATTAATGTCTAAACCACTGGCAATATATATACAGTATATATAATGTTCATAGAACATTGCAGAAATTGTTAAGATCATATTGAAAAACAAGACAAAAATTCTAAACCTATCACTGTTGAGTATATGTTTTTACTAACAAACTTTTACTTGCTGTTATTGCAAGCAATCTCACCAACACTTTATCATAAGATCAATGATGTCGTAATCTAAATTGATAAAAATCTGGAAGCTAAATAACATCAAACACAGCAGCAACATCTAGGTTATTAACTGTGTTTATGATTAAAAATTTAACTGTAATTGCAGCAGCCTTTTAGTAAACTATATAAAATGTTACAATATCAGTTGCTTTAGAAAATGGTAAATGGTAGCATCAGCTTTGCCCAGTATACAGTATATCTGCAGCATACAGTATAGCTACATTATATCTTGTTCTCTGATTACAATATTTTGTTATGTAGTTTTTTACTAAAGGTGCTATAGTTCCGTCACCATGGGGACCACCAGCGAGTAAACAATCGACTCAACTAAACTACAAAAAAAGTAAGTTGAGTCGCACAGTAAGATAAAAGTTCACAGTACATTTGACGTTGATTGTGTTCACACAACCTGATGTCTTTTCTGTAAAGCAGGATTTATGTAATTTATGTAGCTAGATAATGTAACCTGAGATCAACCTGAGATCTACCTAAATCCCTTGCCTTTTTTCTTTCTCTCTCCTTCTTATTCCAGTAACAATTAGTTAGATTGGTTTTATTAGTACGACTTGTAAAGAAATGTTTTGGCGGCACGGTGGCTCAGTGGGTAGCACTGTCGCCTCACAGCAAGATGGTCCTGGGTTTGATCCTCTAGGTGGGGCGATCCGGGTCCTTTCTGTGTGGAGTCTGCATGTTCTCCCCGTGTCTGTGTGGGTTTTGTGTATCGAGTAACTTTCGTTTCTGTCATGAATGTAACCAAAGTGTAAAACATGACGTTAAAATCCTAATAAATAAATAAATGTTATTCCAGGTTCTTCACCACTTGCAATGGAGGTGCATCAATCAGCAAAGAAAATCAATGGTTTGTAAATCTCTTAACAGAATTGTAACATATTTGATTATTTTGAATTTGCCCTTAAATAATCTCTGGTTTTACCTTTGTGAATTTAAGCAGCCTGTCAGACAGTCCTATCCTTACCTGTGGATTTCGACATTGAAAAAGTATTAGGTAAAATAATTTGCGTGTTATGTTTCCTCTTGTGTGTTTTTAAACCAGTAGCAGTTTACCTATAATGCTTATGATTATTTGAGGAATGTATATGTACTGTATGTGATCAATCTTGGCAGGTGATTACTGCAGAACTGAAGATGTTTCAGAGCAGGTGCAGGAAACCCTTAGCTCATCCTCTCTGAGACGAAAACTGTTTTTGGATGGAAATGCCAGCGGCTCCGAGTCGTCTAGCCCCTCCAGCCCTGATAGAGATGCCAACACCAGCAACACAGAGATGATGTCTTCAGTCATTGTCTCACCCTTGAAGGTTGTCACCACAGCCACCACACCTTCCTCTGTGAGTAACCTGAAGGGAATTGGGGTACAGTGGGACACTTTCAGCTTTTAATGATCATGTGTGAATGTGAGTTGATTCTACAGTAATCTCATGTAAAAGTGGCAGTTGTAGCCTAGCGGTTAAGGTGCTGGTCTAGCAATCAAAAGGTCGCTGGTCCAAGCCCCACCACTGCCAGGGTGCCACTGTTGGGCCCTTCAGCAAGACCCTTAACCATCTGTTGCTTCGACAATATACTGTCACAGTACTGTCGCTTTGGATAAAAGTGTCTGGTAATAGAGATGTTCACAAGTCACAAAATACAAGTCCGAGTCAAGTCACGAGTCTTTACACTAGAGTCCGAGTCAAGTCACGAGTCTTTAAGCTAGAGTCCGAGTCAAGTCACGAGTCTTTAAGCTAGAGTCCGAGTCAAGTCACGAGTCTTTAAGCTAGAGTCCGAGTCAAGTCACGAGTCAAGTCACGAGTCTTTAGGCTAGAGTCCGAGTCAAGTCACGAGTCAATATAACATACACAAAACATATATTGAAAATGTAGCGTAGAAATAAACAAATAATACGTAAGTTAAGATAAAAAACAACAGATTAGCGACTGTATTTTGCCGTTATACTTAGTGCCTTTACTTTCCTAGTCATTGTGCAAATGAATGTAATTTCCGTAAGAAGAAGGTACCAGTTTAAAGCTTAAACTGATAAGTTTTGTTTTCATTGCAAAATAAACGTGCGATAAATCTCGACACAGCGGCCAAAATCCAAAACACAGTAAAGAAAAATCATAACCACTGCTTACCTAAGCTTATGTTCCTCCAGATGCTATTAAATTTATAACTGTGTGTCCCATTAGGAATATAATTCATTTTGTAAATGTGCTTATAATTAAAAACCTCCAAACTTTACCCGGTTGTGAAGTAAAACACGAACTCGTTAGAAAGCCAATCAAGCGTTTCATTGACAATCATCTGTGTGACACAAACTGAATAAATGCAAATAACAGCATTTCTTACTAAAAATTACAATCAGAAGGTCTGATTGGTTCAGAAAGCGGTCTTTCAACCATTAGCGCCAATTCTGTAGGCGCGTTCCATTCACCCCAGTTCCTGTGAAGTGCACTACGTAGGGTATTCCACCATTTTAAGTGAGATTCCAATCCGAAGGCAACGAAAATGTTTAAATGAAGTGAACTTGTCACACGTAACTAATGTTAACACATGCTGACGCTAGCGACTCTTGTTGTTTACAAGTCATTTTTTTTGCGAGTCATGAGTCGAGTCCGAGTCATTTGAAACGAGTCTGAGTCGAGTCTGAAGTCGCTGTGTGAGTCCCCATCTCTGTCTGGTAAATGCCGTAAATGGAAAAGTGGATTAATGCTACTTTAAGTCCTTGGCTGTCAGGCCTATTTTTGTACATTTTCTGTCTGAAGGACATACCTAGTTTTAAAGGCTTTTTATTCAGAAATTGTACAAGACAAAATGTATAGTTTAATGTTGTATAAAACCCATAAGTATCAGAAAAAAATGCTCATATTTTACCATGCTCAAATGATGATAAAACCCCCAAAAATGTAGGAGCTTTTTAAATTTTTTTTTTTTTATCTAAAGTTTTAGTGAATGTAAATAGAAATGCAGGATTGAAACTCCATTACCAACAATTTAATCCTGTGGCAAATGTTGTTTACAATCATCATATACCATATAGCTTCTAACTAATTCTGATCTGGAGTTATTGAAGTTGAAGTAAAAAGAGTCCATGTTGGTCTCCAAAGCTTTCCAACACAAAAAAACCAGATTATATTGCAGATAAAATATGTAAGATGAATTATTTGTTCATCATAGTGTCTTTATTCAAGACATTTGTGCCTTTTTGGCTCCAAAACTCTGTCCATACTGACTATGATGTATGCAATCATGATATCATGGGGTTGAATGGACTGTACTGACTTTCCAAGTTGTACTTTAGTTAAGAGGACTGGTTTTCTTTAGGGGTGTTTTAGTTGGGTGTCGAATATTTCAAATGTTAGCTTGAATAAAATGCATACTGATGATAGTCAGGGCTCCACTACCACCACCTGTTGCCACTGTTGGCCCTTCAGCAGAACAGTTAAGCCCTGATTTTTATCTTCTGTTAAATGCTTGAATAGAGTCAGGCTGCACACATGCACTCACAGCCAGATGCACTCTCAGCCTCTATGACTTTGTGTCACATGCACATGCACACTCCACTACAATGGCAGAAACACCCCGGTGACATATTACCATGTGTCTGTTTCTGCTTAACAAGCGGATCTTTAAGCAGTATGATCATTTAACACACCCATTTGATGTCTTTTTTTAATGCAGCTCAGGGGTAGCATATTTGCTGTGTCTGCTAAAAACTGACACATTATCTTCATTCATGCAGCCCAAAAGTTATCAAAACAACAGGATATCCTCATGGTTGTTTTAATATTCTAAATCTCTATATCATTACTGAATTCATGAATGTGCTGGTGGTGTATGTCAGGCAGCCAGACCCTTCTCAGTGGCTTAAATATATAAATGTTATTGTATTATCAAAATTAAAACATTACTTTACCAAAAATTAATGTAACTAAACTAAATGGCAAATAGATCATTTAGATTTCTCTCTTTTTTCAATGGTAAATATCATGTCTTATAAATAAATATAATATAACTATAATATAAATATTTACTATTTAATTATGTAATGTTCAAATGCTAAAATAAAGTGGTAGACTTTTGTTGATGTTAAATTAGTGCAAAATATGAAACTCTTTAAGGTTTTTAAGGACTACAATGCGATCAGAGCCATTGCTTCTTGTTTTGCCTTTGTACCATATTTCATATGCATAATCTTCCTTTCAAGTACAAAAATACTGGGAGATTGTTCTAATATACCACCAACTATGCTTTATTAGACAGTGGTAGTGTTTACTGACTTGTTAAGCATCTGTTAAACAGATGCTCTAGTAATAGATTGGTGGAGGCACAGAGTGGTATAACATGTCCTAAATGTTTCAAGCAGCCGTTTATTTTATATGACCAATGAGGAAAACATCATTCTGCCACCTAATACTATGTATGCACAAGAACAGTTTAAACCACCTTGCAGCTATAAAAATAGAAATGAAAATGTAAAATAGATTAAAATATAATAACAAGATAAAATAAGCAGACATAAACATAATACCCATTTTTGCTATTAAAGGACACGTGTTAAACATGGCGTTTAAACCCAAATAAAAAAAAAATGCTATGTATTAGGGCTTTGTGGTATGACGGTACATATGGTATACCGTCTTTGATTCCTCATACGGTATGGATTGTTTGTATACCGCCATACTGTAACATAGTTAATTTTAACAGCTGTAAGCTTCAAAAGGAAGCAGATCATATGATCTTGTTTGCGGCTAAAAGCATTATGGAGTGTCATGCAGATTAAGCAGTGTTAACGGATGAGAGAGGTTTCCTTACTATGGTGAAAAAAACAAACAAACAAAAAAAACAGATGGAGGATGAAGAGAGGGAGACCAAATATGCACCGGAAGAACCTGCCAAAGAAATGAGGCGTGTCAGCAGTTTAGAACAGACTAAAATACATATACTGTACGGTTTGCAAACAACGACATTACGTACGCAGTAACAATCCATATATGCAAGGACATGATTCCTCTATAGGCAGTTGAGGAAGAAGCTTTCAGAGCAATAATTAAAATACTGGATTCTAGGTAAGCAAACTGTAATCGAAGATATTTAAAGTCGTCCACTTTTCAAACATCGTTTTATTTGTTACAGGGAGATCTAAGGGAAATTGTACAATACTTAAATATTAAATAAACAATAAACATTGTATATATTGCAACTGTTTCATGTGTACTGATTCCATTATATATTGTGTCATTTTGTGGGGCCAAGCAAAGCTTATAGTACTCAAAACCTTCACTATATACATGCTGAAATTAAAATGGTTTATATTCTATGTAATTATGACAGTACAGTAGAATAAGCCACAGGCATATAAACAGTCCCAGTCATACAACAAAAAACATACCGTGATATGCATTGAAACCGTCACATTGCCCAACCCTACTACTACTATGTATGGTACTTATATGTTATAATAGTGATTTAACCTTGATACAATCTGATCAGCACAAATGTGTTACATTTGTTTCTCTTTTTCTGTTTTGCAGGGTCAGTTCTCTTCCAGCCCTATCCAGGGTCGTGGTCGTGCTTACAGCCTGGGCAGTGTTACCAGTCCCATGTTTCCAGAAAAGTCGTCCCCTCTGTTTAAATCTCCCACCGTGTCCCCTATTATTCACGTTACACCAATATCAGGTACAGATACTAATAATCTCTCACACTGCAGATTATTTGATTAAATCAGTATTTCATTTAGTGTGTATGTATGTGTGTGTGTGTGTGTGTGTATGTATATATAATATATATATATATATATATATATATATATATAATGTATATAATATGTGTGTGTGTGTGTGTGTATGCATATACGTATATATATATATATATATATATATATATATATATATATATATATATATATATATATATATATATGTATATATGTATATATATATACAGTGTATCACAAAAGTGAGTACACCCCTCACATTTCTGCAGATATTTAAGTATATCTTTTCATGGGACAACACTGACAAAATGACACTTTGACACAATGAAAAGTAGTCTGTGTGCAGCTTATATAACAGTGTAAATTTATTCTTCCCTCAAAATAACTCAATATACAGCCATTAATGTCTAAACCACCGGCAACAAAAGTGAGTACACCCCTAAGAGACTACACCCCTAAATGTCCAAATTGAGCACTGCTTGTCATTTTCCCTCCAAAATGTCATGTGATTTGTTAGTGTTACTAGGTCTCAGGTGTGCATAGGGAGCAGGTGTGTTCAATTTAGTAGTACAGCTCTCACACTCTCTCATACTGGTCACTGAAAGTTCCAACATGGCACCTCATGGCAAAGAACTCTCTGAGGATCTTAAAAGACGAATTGTTGCGCTACATGAAGATGGCCAAGGCTACAATAAGATTGCCAACACCCTGAAACTGAGCTGCAGCACAGTGGCCAAGATCATCCAGCGTTTTTAAAGAGCAGGGTCCACTCAGAACAGACCTCGCATTGGTCATCCAAAGAAGCTGAGTGCACGTGCTCAGCGTCACATCCAACTGCTGTCTTTGAAAGATAGGCGCAGGAGTGCTGTCAGCATTGCTGCAGAGATTTAAAAGGTGGGGGGTCAGCCTGTCAGTGCTCAGACCATACGCCGCACACTACATCAAATTGGTCTGCATGGCTGTCACCCCAGAAGGAAGCTTCTTCTGAAGTCTCTACACAAGAAAGCCCGCAAACAGTTTGCTGAAGACATGTCAACAAAGGACATGGATTACTGGAACCATGTCCTATGGTCTGATGAGACCAAGATTAATTTGTTTGGTTCAGATGGTCTCAAGCATGTGTGGCGGCAATCAGGTGAGGAGTACAAAGATAAGTGTGTCATGCCTACAGTCAAGCATGGTGGTGGGAATGCCATGGTCTGGGGCTGCATGGGTGCAGCAGGTGTTGGGGAGTTACATTTCATTGAGGGACACATGAACTCCAATATGTACTGTGAAATACTGAAGCAGAGCATGATCCCCTCCCTCCGGAAACTGGGTCGCAGGGCAGTGTTCCAGCATGATAATGACCCCAAACACACCTCTAAGACGACCACTGCTTTATTGAAGAGGCTGAGGGTAAAGGTGATGGACTGGCCAAGCATGTCTCCAGACCTAAACCCAATAGAACATCTTTGGGGCATCCTTAAGCGGAAGGTGGAGGAGCGCAAAGTCTCGAATATCAACCAGCTCCGTGATGTCGTCATGGAGGAGTGGAAAAGCATTCCAGTGGCAACCTGTGAAGCTCTGGTAAACTCCATGCCCAGGAGAGTTAAGGCAGTTCTGGGAAATAATGGTGGCCACACAAAATATTGACACTTCAGGAACTTTCACTAAGGGGTGTACTCACTTTTGTTGCAGGTGGTTTAGACATTAATGGCTGTATATTGAGTTATTTTGAGGGAAGAATAAATTTACACTGATATATAAGCTGCACACAGACTACTTTTCATTGTGTCAAAGTGTCATTTTGTCAGTGTTGTCCCATGAAAAGATATACTTAAATATCTGCAGAAATGTGAGGGGTGTACTCACTTCTGTGATACACTATATATATATATATATATATATATATATATATGTATATATATATATAATATGTATGTGTGTATGCATATATATGTGTGTGCATATATATATATATATATATATATATATATATATATAATATATATATATATATATATACATACATACACACATATAATATGTATGTATGTGTGTGTATGCATATATATATATATACACACACATATATATACATATACACACACACGCATATATGTATATAATATTATATAATATTACAAAATATGTTTTTCTTTTTTAGGTGAGAGAAAGAGGTTATCATTTCTATCTCCCGATGGTCTTCCTTCTTGCAGCCAGAACAGGGCTGTGAACCTGTGTAGTGGGAGTCCATTCGTAGAGGGCTGCTCTCCCATCAGGAGCTGTTCTCCTCATCATCCTCACCACAGCAGTAGAGTCTCCTCTGTCCTGCACCCACACCTCCAGGACACAGAGGACGTGTACCTCTGCAAGTCTTTACCTACCATGGAGCTGGACTTTTGCTCACCGGCTGCTTGTGCACCCAAAGATACCACCCGGTCTAGTCACATAGAGAGCCCGGCTTCCCTGCCCGACTCTGAGCAGATGGAGCACAGCAAGCCTAGGGAGGACGAGCTGGGGGGACGATTTGAGAAAGTACAAGAAGAAGAGGAGGAGGAGGTGGTAGTGGCGAGCGGAGAGGAATTCTGTCGGCTAAGCAGCTTTCGGATGGGCAGCTTGTCCAACGCAGAGAGCACACACATGTTCGTGTCACTGCTGGCTGAAGGAAGCATAGCTCCATATGATGTAAGCATGCAGGTCTGTATGCACATTCCAAACTCAAAATACCATTAGTACATGGGCCATTCCACCTAATGGGTGCCATTTGTGTTTAGTTACTCGATGAAATTAAACTCCGATCAGCCATAACATTAAAACCACTTCCTTGTTTCTACACTCACTGCACTTTGTAGTTCTACAATTACTGACTGTAGTCCATCTGTTTCTCTACATACTTTTAGCCTGCTTTCACCCTGTTCTTCAATGGTCAGGACCCCCACAAGACCACCACAGAGCAGGTATTATTTGGGTGGTGGATCATTCTCAGAGTCAGCACTGCAGTGACACTGACATGGTGGTGGTGTGTTAGTGTGTGTTTTGCTGGTATGAGTGGATCAAACACAGCAGTGCTGCTGGAGTTTTTAAATACTGTGTCCACTCACTGTCCACTCTATTAGACACTCCTACCTAGTTGGTCCACCTTGAAGATGTAAAGTCAGACGAGCGCTCATCTATTGCTGCTGTTTGAGTTGGTCATCTTCTAGACCGTAATCAGTGGTCACAGGACGCTGCCCGTGGGGGTGGGGGGGTTTGGCTAGATATTTTTGGTTGGTGGACTATTCTCAGTCCAGCAGTGACAGTGAGTGACAGAGGTGTTTAAAAACTCCATCATTGCTGTGTCTTATCCACTCATACCAGCACAACACACACTAACACACCACCACCATGTCAGTGTCACTGCAGTTCTGAGAATGACCCACCACCTTAATAATACCTGCTCTGTAGTGGTCCTGGGAGAGTACTGACCATTGAAGAACAGCGTGAAAGGGGGCAAACAAAGCATGCAGAGAAATAGATGGACTACAGTCAGTAATTGTAGAACTACAAAGTGCTTCTATATGATAAGTGGAGCTGATAATGGACAATGTGTGTAGAAACAAGGAGGCGGTTTTAATGTTATGGCTGATTGGAGTATGTTTTTATTTAATTGAGAACTTAATTGAGTTAATACTGTTTTAATTTCTCTTGTGTTGTGTCCAGGTGGACAGCGGTTATAACACGTACTCCACATGCACCGCCAGCATAATGGACACAGTCAGTTCCGACAGCCAAGGCAAAGAGATACAGGACATGCACACGGTCGAGGACAGACTCACTTATGTTAAACACACTAAGTCTAAGGTAATTTATGCTCATACTTTTGGCAATGTAGTGCATGTTAAACAATGTGCACAGACATACATTGTTAACATAGCTTAAGTAATACAAGGGTTCTTCAAAAAGTTTCTGCACTTTTTTTATTTTTTTTTTATTTTTTAAACTTTGCTACTAAACAAATAGGTTAAATAGGCAGCGGTAAAACATGCTAGCACACCAGAGCTGACATTTCAAACTCGTCAGTTGGGCTAGGCGGCTATATGAACAACGATTGTTCATACAGGGTGGGAAGCCAGATAGGGACCTCATAGCTGATGTAATTACAACCTCTGCTGGCTGGTTGATGGCACCTGCACAGAGTCGAGGGATAATACATTGATCAAGGTGTGGCTCTCTGTACACAAAGCTGATCCACATATGAGCTCACCTCGTGCAGTAGCCGACTGCATCTTTTCACCTGCACATGTGTTGGAGGGGGCCGTGTGACAATCTCACTCTCCTCAATCAGAAGTGGGGATCAGCATCAGTAGAGAGGAAGCATAATGCAATCGGGTAATTGGATACGACGAGAAAAAAACTAAACAAATGGCATCACTTTTCTACACAGTGACCTTCCGATGCATTTTTCCCAACTTTTTATGGGATGGGGGGCCCTACACGACATGATCTCAACCCCCCACCGCACTCTCCCACCGCACTGCCCCCCCATTGGCTGCACTAGCCAGGTTGTTATTATTCTATTACAATATTGTAGCGCCGATATGTGAATGACATTAAGCTAATCCAGAATCAGAATGCAGCACCTGGGTTATACATGTGCGTTCGGTCGTTCTACAGTCAGTTAGTTTTGTGTGTGTGTGTGTGTGTGTGTGTGTAAAATATGAAATACAGCCGATACACACATATACATATGTGTGTATATATACAGTATATACACATACATATACTGTATACAGTGTATCACAAAAGTGAGTACACCCCTCACATTTCTGCAAATATTTTATTATATCTTTTCATGGGACAACACTATAGAAATAAAACTTGGATATAACTTAGAGTAGTCAGTGTACAACTTGTATAGCAGTGTAGATTTACTGTCTTCTGAAAATAACTCAACACACAGCCATTAATGTCTAAATAGCTGGCAACATAAGTGAGTACACCCCACAGTGAACATGTCCAAATTGTGCCCAAAGTGTCAATATTTTGTGTGACCACCATTATTATCCAGCACTGCCTTAACCCTCCTGGGCATGGAATTCACCAGAGCTGCACAGGTTGCTACTGGAATCCTCTTCCACTCCTCCATGATGACATCACGGAGCTGGTGGATGTTAGACACCTTGAACTCCTCCACCTTCCACTTGAGGATGCGCCACAGGTGCTCAATTGGGTTTAGTCCATCAGGGAGGGGATCATGCTCTGTTTCAGAATGTCACAGTACATGTTGGAATTCATGTTTCCCTCAATGAACTGCAGCTCCCCAGTGCCAGCAACACTCATGCAGCCCAAGACCATGATGCTACCACCACCATGCTTGACTGTAGGCAAGATACAGTTGTCTTGGTACTTCTCACCAGGGTGCCGCCACACATGCTGGACACCATCTGAGCCAAACAAGTTTATCTTGGTCTCGTCAGACCACAGGGCATTCCAGTAATCCATGTTCTTGGACTGCTTGTTTTCAGCAAACTGTTTGCGGGCTTTCTTGTGCGTCAGCTTCCTTCTGGGATGACGACCATGCAGACCGAGTTGATGCAGTGTGCGGCGTATGGTCTGAGCACTGACAGGCTGACCTCCCACGTCTTCAACCTCTGCAGCAATGCTGGCAGCACTCCTGTGTCCATTTTTTAAAGCCAACCTCTGGATATGACGCCGAACACGTGGACTCAACTTCTTTGGTCGACCCTGGCGAAGCCTGTTCCGAGTGGAACCTGTCCTGGAAAACCGCTGTATGACCTTGGCCACCATGCTGTAACTCAGTTTCAGGGTGTTAGCAATCTTCTTATAGCCCAGGCCATGATACACCGTATATACAGTGTATCACAAAAGTGAGTACACCCCTCACATTTCTGCAAATATTTCATTATATCTTTTCATGGGACAACACTATAGACATGAAACTTGGATATAACTTAGAGTAGTCAGTGTACAACTTGTATAGCAGTGTAGATTTACTGTCTTCTGAAAATAACTCAACACACAGCCATTAATGTCTAAATAGCTGGCAACATAAGTGAGTACACCCCACAGTGAACATGTCCAAATTGTGCCCAAATGTGTCGTTGTCCCTCCCTGGTGTCATGTGTCAAGGTCCCAGGTGTAAATGGGGAGCAGGGCTGTTAAATTTGGTGTTTTGGGTACAATTCTCTCATACTGGCCACTGGATATTCAACATGGCACCTCATGGCAAAGAACTCTCTGAGGATGTGAGAAATAGAATTGTTGCTCTCCACAAAGATGGCCTGGGCTATAAGAAGATTGCTAACACCCTGAAACTGAGTTACAGCATGGTGGCCAAGGTCATACAGCGGTTTTCCAGGACAGGTTCCACTCGGAACAGGCTTCGCCAGGGTCGACCAAAGAAGTTGAGTCCACGTGTTCGGCGTCATATCCAGAGGTTGGCTTTAAAAAATAGACACATGAGTGCTGCCAGCATTGCTGCAGAGGTTGAAGACGTGGGAGGTCAGCCTGTCAGTGCTCAGACCATACGCCGCACACTGCATCAACTCGGTCTGCATGGTCGTCATCCCAGAAGGAAGCTGGCGCACAAGAAAGCCAGCAAACAGTTTGCTGAAGACAAGCAGTCCAAGAACATGGATTACTGGAATGCCCTGTGGTCTGACGAGACCAAGATAAAGTTGTTTGGCTCAGATGGTGTCCAGCATGTGTGGCGGCGCCCTGGTGAGAAGTACCAAGACAACTGTATCTTGCCTACAGTCAAGCATGGTGGTGGTAGCATCATGGTCTTGGGCTGCAGTTTGTTGAGGGAAACATGAATTCCAACATGTACTGTGACATTCTGAAACAGAGCATGATCCCCTCCCTTCGAAAACTGGGCCTCATGGCAGTTTTCCAACAGGATAACGACCCCAAACACAACCTCCAAGATGACAACTGCCTTGCTGAGGAAGCTGAAGGTAAAGGTGATGGACTAAACCCAATTGAGCACCTGTGGCGCATCCTCAAGTGGAAGGTGGAGGAGTTCAAGGTGTCTAACATCCACCAGCTCCGTGATGTCATCATGGAGGAGGGGAAGAGGATTCCAGTAGCAACCTGTGCAGCTCTGGTGAATTCCATGCCCAGGAGGGTTAAGGCAGTGCTACATAATCATGGTGGTCAAACAAAATATTGACACTTTGGGCACAATTTGGACATGTTCACTGTGGGGTGTACTCACTTATGTTGCCAGCTATTTAGACATTAATGGCTGTGTGTTGAGTTATTTTCAGAAGACAGTAAATCTACACTGCTATACAAGTTGTACACTGACTACTCTAAGTTATATCCAAGTTTTATTTCTATAGTGTTGTCCCATGAAAAGATATAATAAAATATTTGCAGAAATGTGAGGGGTGTACTCACTTTTGTGATACACTGTATATGTACATATATACACACACACATATACATATATAATATGAAATACAGCAGATACAACACTTTAGACTGCCTAGCTCCAGCATGCATATATATATATATATATATATATATATAAAAAAATTTTTTGCACTGGGACCCATGAGCTCCTAGTTACGTCACTTTACGTTTCCAACCAAAAATAGAAAAGTGCGGAAACTTTTTGAAGATACCTTGTAAATTCTGTCTGTTTTTTGACTTAACATGTTAATTTAGACAGTTCTGTTCTTTCTTTCTGAACAGTAATGCCACAGAGTATGAGGGACTTATGAGAAGAAGAAATGTTTACAGTGTTCTTATACATGAGCCATGCTGTTACAGTAAAACCTGAATGCTGAAGTCAGCATTGCTTGCACAGGTGCCTTATATTTTATATCACAAAACAAAGCAACATATTGACATTGAACTTCTTTACCTCATCGATCTACAGAAACTGGGAAACTTGATTCAAAGTGTGATATAATGCTTATTCTTATTTAAGTATTTTAATCTTAATAACTGAATATGATTTTGTGTATTAGCATTAATTATTTTGGTTCAAATCAGGTTGTTTTTCTTGTTTTTGTTTCGCTACTATTGTACATGAATTTATTCTCTTGGTTATTTAAGAATTTTTAATCGAACCACCAAAGTGCATATGATGACTTGCATGTGTAATCTTGCTTTGTGCTGTATTAAATGAATAGCTTGTACTTTTCATAGCTGAGTCAAACGTTTTCCGTTACCTCAAATGTGGTTGGTGTCTGAAGATGACCTCCTTACTGTTTTACTGGAGCTGTAAGTCTATTGTGGCTAACAAGTGATTCAAATCTACAGCCATCAGTTTTACTTTGTCAGAAGGTTTGCGTTCCATCATTACAAGAAATGTAATTCATTAGAATTTATTTACTATCCGGGTTTCACTACTCACTGTTCTGTTAGTATCACGGGGCACAAAATTGGTTTATTAGTTTATGTTGATAAATAATAATTTGAGAAACACAAGTTCAAAGTTTGCACAATCCTTTCTGAAAGTAAAACACCACAGACTTTGGTAAATGCTGCTCAGATGGCGCAGCTTTAAAACATGCTAGCACACCAGAGCTGGAATTTCGAATACATCGTATCGAATCTTGGCTCTGCCATACGGCTGGGCTGGGAGGCTACATGAACAACGATTGGCTGTTGTTCAGGGTGGGATATGCCGGACCAAAATCCTCATAACTGGTGCAACTACGCCCTCCGAGTTGTGAAATAATGCTGATCAGGGTGTGGCTCTCTGTGCACAAGGCTGATTCGCATATGATCTCACCCCGTGCAGGTGAAAAGAGGCAGTCGGTACTGCACATGTGTCGGAGGGGGCGTGTGTCAGTTGCGAAGCTCCTCGGTCAGCAGTGGAGGGTTAAGCGTATTTCGTATGATTTGGTTAAACAGTAAATTGACTTACATGTTGGAGTGTCGTTTTATATACACAATTTATTGGAATGACTTTTTAATAGAGGTATGCTTACCTTTTTAATGCAAACTTTTACATCTGACTGTAAATCACACGTAATGCTGTACTCTATACATACAATTTTAGTACATTTCCCTAAAATCAGGAACCATATAAGTATCTCTACTGATGAAATAACATGACATTGTTAGTGATGAGTGTGCCGATATATTGCATGGGAGCTATAAGCTTTAATTTCCTGTTTGCTAAATAAAACTTGAAGCTTCGTTCAAATAAAGAATCAAACTTTAGATTCTCACTCACTCACTTTCTTAACCACTTATCCAATTAGGGTTGTGGGATAAGGCAGTTCAGTGTCTCCAATTAACCCGACTGCATGTTTTTGGACTGTGGGAGGAAACCGGAGCTCCCGGAGGAAACCCACTCAAACTCTGCACAGAAAGGACCCAGACTGCCCCGCCTGGGGATCAAACCCTGGATCTTCTTGCTGTGAGGTGACTGTGCTACCCACTAAGCCACTGTGCCGCCCACTTTAGATTTTAAACATGTTAAAGCTAATCAACTATAGTGGAAAATTAGGGAAGATGTCTGTTTGCCACACATGATCCGCTAAATTTAATAAATGTTTTTGATGGCCACTCAGGTGGCGCAGCGGTAAAGTACGCTAGCGCACCAGAGTTGGGGTTACGAATACATCGTATCGAATCTCAGCTCTGCCTTTTCCGACTGGGCTGGGCGGCAGCATGAACAACGATTGGCGGCTGTTCAGGCTTAGAGGGTAAGAAAGTCGGATCATAGGTCCTCATAACTGGTGCGACCGCGGCCCCTGCTGGCTGACTGATGGCGCCTGCACAGGGCTGAGGAATAATGCTGATGGGGGTGTGGCCCTCCGAAAACAGCGCCCGTCAGTGTATTAACTCGACTCGTGCAGGTGAAAAATGCAGTCTGTACTGACTGTACGTGCCGGAGGAGGCGTGTCAGTTGAGAGGCGTCCTCAGTCAGCGGTGAAGGGTCGAATCAGTATAGAGGACGCAATCAGGGTAATTGGACACGACTAGATTAGGGGAAAAAAAGTGGGGATAATTAAAATAAATAAATGTTTTTGATGTAAGAGTTGTATTGCTTGTATTTTTATGAGTATAGTCTTAGTTATTTCATAAAAGTGCCAATTTAGAATTAATAATGTTTGCATACTGTATGTCAACAGTTATTTTCTAATAATGCTACATTAAGTTTTTTGTCTTATTTCAACAATCTCTTCCTTTAGATCAGTGTCACTGAAGAACTCTTGTAATGTCCAATCTGCTACCTAGTATCTGCAGGGTCACTAATGACCTAAAATTCTGAATCCATCGAATCTGAGTAATGTTTTCTGATCTGATGTTCATTTTGTGCTGTGATCATGTGTGATTGTTATGACAAATTATTCTTGTAAACAGAGAAGAAACTAAAGCTTTTCACTATTACACCTTCAATGTTTGCATACTTCGCTTGTAAAACATTGACTCGAAGCTTCAGTTTTAGAATCTGAATTTAATGGGAAAAAATTGAATTGAAAGATGAATTCTATAACGTTTTTATCACAATAAGCGAACGCTGTTAAACAGAATTGTTATATATTAATAAAATTATAAAAATCATACTTTTTGTCATTTCAGCTTCAATTAGGGTGCTCCCGTTACCTCCCACACTCCAAAGACATGCAAGTGAGATGAATTGGAGATACAAAATTGTCCATGACAGTGTTTGACAGCGAATTGTGAACTGATGAATCTTGTGTAACGAGTAACTACCTGTTCTGTCATGAATGTAAGCAAAGTGTAAAACATGACGGTAAAATCCTAATAAATAAATAAATATTACATTCTATAAAGGACAGTAAATACTCTTTGTCAGCATTGACTAATGTCAGCATAGAATTGGTTATATAGTCATGTCCAAATGTTTCCATCAGACATGGTGGCAGTAGTGTGATTGCGTCGATGATTTGCTGTTATTGTGGGAAAATTTTGTCAATGGATTAAGGTGTTAACTGATGCTAGATCAGGACAATAATTAAAAAAAGAGCAAGATCAAAATGTCCACAACAGAATTAAAATCAAAATCCTATCCAGATGTGACGAAAACTGAAAACAGCACATGCCTGAGACCCTAATCAAGTATAATATACAATATTTTATCCAGTAAATACACATCACCATGTTTTTGCTACTAGATAACTCAGGCTAGGTTCGTACATGCACGTCTTAGTGATTTCCAATTAAGAGTTATTGATGGTCGGCGCCCAGGTGGCGCAGCGGGATATTCCGCTTGCACACCAGCACCGAGTTTCTGAACTCCCCGGTCCGAAACTCGGCGTTGCCACCGGTCTTCTGGGTGCCATCTAGCGGGCATAACTGGCAGTGCCTGCAGCAGATACCAATTGGCTACCGTATCTGCAGGGTGGGGGTCGGACTATATATGGGTGGGTGGGTCTTCATACGCTGTGTAAGGACCCTGATCGGCGGAAGAGATGCCTGTGCAGAATGCATTGGCGAGAAGAGGGCTGTGCACGTGTCTAAAGAGGCGTGTACAGCGACGTGCTCTCCTCGAATACAATCTGGCATCTATCAGCAGTGGAACACAAAAAAAATTGAGTTATTGATGGTCATCCCAACCTATTCTGACAGTTGCAAATAGTGTCTTGATCTTAGGCTGGTTTATTTAATTGTGATTTTTTAATATGTGTATAGTCCAATCTTAACCCCCTAAATCTACCCAAAAGCTGGTCCAGTACAAATGTGTAACTATTAATCCTTTAACTAGTATTACTTAAAAACAAGCAGTGGGGGTGGGGGTGCAGACTATCTTGTGTAAATATACAATCTTGAAGGACCAATAATTAAGAATGACAGTCAAGCTTGAACAATATTCACAAAAATAGGCAAATCTATAGTATTATTAAATGGTTGAATATGCAAGTATTGCTTGCCTTGTATATTTATATCCGAAATGTTGGTATTTAGCAGACCCTTTTATCCAAAGCGACTTACAGTACTCTGACAGTGTATATATTTGTTTGTTTATTAGAATTTTAACGTCATGTTTTACACTATGGTTACATTCATGACAAGAACGGTAGTTACTCATTACACAAGGTTCATCAGTTCACGAGGTTATATCAAACACAGTCATGGACAATTTACTATCTCCAATTCACCTCACTTGCATGTCTTTGGACTGTGGGAGGAAACCGGAGCACCCGGAGGAAACCCACACGGACACGGGGAGAACATGCAAACTCCACACAGAAAGGACCCGGACCGCCCCACCTGGGGGTTCGAACCCTGGACCTTCATGCTGTGAGGCGAGTGCTACCCACTTAGCCACCGTGCCGCCAGTATATATTGTCCAAGCAATTGAAGGTTAAGGGCCCAACAGTGGCATCTTGGCTGTGGTGTGGCTTAAACCAGCGACCTTTTGATAACTAGTTCGAAACCTTAACAACTAGGTTACAACTGCCAAAAGTGTGTACATTTACATGAGAATGTGAATCCCAGAGTCCCAAGGTCAACCAAAGCTCTGGTTCATAGGCATAACCTCATGAGTGTGGTTTTTGTATAAATCTTGATACCCTAAAATAATCAAACAAAATAAGTGAAATCAGTTGTCTTATGTGGGGTCTCTTACAATTAAAAAAATGATAAAATTGCAAAAATATTCTGTGCACTTGAGAACACTACTTGCAGACATCCAAACCCTTTCAGTTAACAGGTTTAAAACTCACACAGGACCTCAATCTCACCAGTTTCACCACACAGGACTCTGTATCGACTGTAGCAGGCAGAGCAGCAGGATACATACATGTACTTAAAATGATTAATAAAATAAAATGAAAAGAAACTACACAAAGATGGCAGCACTGTAAGGCAATCAGTGGTATCAACGATCCAGTTTGGGTTTCTTGGCCTCTGGTTCCTTTTCTGGTAGAGTAACACTGACACCCGGGATCTGAAACAAGAAAACACTTACTGCATTAAGGCGTACAGGCCCTGAAACTGAGCTCATACTTAAAATGCAATTTCATCCATGGCTTTTGGGTTAAGAATGGACTTGACAGTAATATTATGACTTCCAAAATCTCATTGACAAGCAGTGTGTGGAAATGAGACTCCCAGATTTCAGGCACTGGATATGATAGAAATAGTAACATACCACTGGCTCTAACAGGGCCATCCTGATTTTCTGGTGCTGGATGTTGGAGGCGTCCAGACTGATGGTCACTTTTACCTTGTCGAAGACATGGAAGGTGTGCTGACCCTCCACCTCCAAGGCGGGGCCCTAAAAACATAAAAAGTTCACCATTGTTAAAGTATGTCTGTGGAAGATACTGCACAAAGAATTTAAGTAAAAACAATTTAATTAAGAAACAAAGTGATCCGACACCTGTTTGTTTTAAACTTTGTGTTCGATATTTAACATTTAACATTTTCGGCATTTAGCAGAAGCTTTTATCCAAAGCGACTTACAGTATACAGTCTAAGCAATTTAGTGTTAAGGGCCTTGCTCAAGGGCCCAACAGTGGCAACCTGGCAGTGGTGGGGTTTGAACCAGCAACCTTCTGCTTACTAGTCCAGTACCTTAACCGATAGGCTACAAATGCCATATTTACATTTACATTTTCAGCATTTAGCGGACGCCTTTATCCAAAGCGACTTACAATTCAGAGGAAGCAATTGAGGCTTAAGGGCCTTGCTCAAGGGCCCAACAGTGTCAAGCTGGTAGATGTGGGGCTTGAACCAGCAACCTTCTGATTACTAGTCCTGTACCCTTAACTGCTGAGCTACCATTGCCAAGTGGAAGCTCAACCTTGTGAACTGATGAACCTTGTGTAATAAGTAACTACTCCACAAAGTTGAATCAGTTCATCTGGACACAAGTTTGGTGTAGATACGTTTCGTCACTCAATCCGAATGACTTCTTCAGTCTGAGCTGGTGGTGGATACCCCAACCTTATATGTAGTTGATTTGCATAACGACCGATCACCGCCCATTGCATAACAATGGAACTGGTGATCAGGTCCATATGAAATTCACAATGAGCATTAATTACAATGGTCATGTGTGTCTCTCACACATGATTGGGTATAGCTCCAATTACGGCGTTGTATGATGGTGAGAGATGTACTCTCAGGCCCCCTCCCCGGTTCAGAGATGGTCGTTCCCTCTTCACGTAAATGGCCTCTTTGACTCCACGTTCAAACCAGCGTTCCTCCTTGTCAAGGATCTGCACATCTTCATCATTAAATGAGTGGCCGCTGGCTTGCAGGTGGGTGTAAACCGCAGAGTCCTGGCCAGAAGAGGTCGATCTTCTATGTTGTGCCATCCGTTTCGCCAGTGGCTGTTTAGTTTCCCCGATGTACAGTTCCCGGCAATCCTCCCGGCACCTAACAGCATACACTACGTTACTCTGTTTGTGTCGAGGAACCCGGTCCTTAGAGTGAACTCATTTCTGGCGTAGCGTGTTCTGGGGTTTGAAAGCAACTGAAACACGGTGTTTGGAGAATATCCGTCTTAATTGTTCCGATACTCCCGCCACATACAGAATCACCACTGGTTTGCGCTTAGACCGCGGTTGTTCCTCTCCTCCCTTCGAACCACTGGATAAGGTTGGGGTATTCAACACCAGCTCAGACTGAAGAAGTCATTCGGATTGAGTGACGAAACGTATCTCTACAACAAACTTGTTTCCAGATGAACTGATTCAACTTTGTGGATTTGTGTACCTTGATTATTGAGCATGCATCAACAAATAAGTAACTACCTGTACTGTCATGAATGTAACCAGTCATGGACAATTTAGTGTCTCCAATTCACCTCACTTGCAAGTCTTTGGACTGTGGGAGGAAACCGGAGCACCCGGAGGAAACCCACACGAACACTGGGAGAACAAACTCCACACAGAAAGGACCCGGACCGCCCCACCCCAAACTGGCTTCAAGATATACACACAGTGATGTCACTGGCCCATTTTCCTGCACATTTCGCTACATTTGCCTAGTAATATCATGTGCATGGTGTTATGCACAAGTTTGTACAACCTGGTCAAATTCCATGTTTTGAACATGTTCTCTACATGGAAGAAATGATGTTTTTGTCATAAAGCTGGTTCTATTCTAAATGGGTGCACTAAAATAGCAGTGGTGTTTATACTTTTCCTTAATAAATAATGGTCAGTTCAGCAAATACATAGTAATTGTGCACTATATCGTGCAGATGTTTGATTATGCCTTTACAAAACTAACTAAAACGTGCTGAAATTATAGATAGAATACCCTTAGTTTTCATGTTTGTCAATTTATTTATAAGCCTTGTGAACTGATATGAAATCGATTTTTTCCACTCGAGCAGTTTTACGTTAGCTGCCGGCACCGTACGGTACCTCATGGTCCCTGACGGCACTTCTTGTTTACAGTCCGTTTCTGCTCACCACGCTAGCCTGCAAAATGACGACAGCAAAAGTTGGGAGAAAGCGCCAGAGTCCTATATGGGATTTCTTTGAATATGACTGCGAGAAAGATAAAAGCAAGTGTCTTGTAGTGGAAACAGAACAACCACATCTCTGGAGCAGCGTGTTTTCCTCAAAATCAACAAGAAATTGTTGATTAACTGAAGTGCACCCATATCTCTCTCTCTCTGTGTATATATATATAATATATACAGTATATATATAAAGAAAAGTCATCAAAGTATGAAAAAACTCAAACTTATACTAGAACAAACGAGAATAACTAGAATAACTAATAAAAATTAGCAAACCCACTCTAAAAACTAATTAAAACAAACTGAATTAGAGAAAAAAAGTGTCACAACGAAATAAAACTAAACTATAATGAAAAATCCAAAACTATTATAACCTTGGTTCAAAAGTCTTTTAAGTCATTGTGGTTTTTACACTACACAACTGATCAGCCATAGGGGATCACACACTACCCGATCTTTCATTAAGAGGAATCCCAGGACGAGTCTGTCTGGTCTTTTGAATTACATTTTGTCATGAAGGTATAATGATACCATGTGTGAACCAGGTTTTTTCCTTCCAAAAATAGACGTCAGGAAGAAGCGAGCGATCAAAGTTGTTTGTGTGCTGATATGAAGCGAAAAAGCAAAGAGGAAAGTAAAGAATCTGGATGATAAAGTGGATTTGGCTATTCGGCCATCCGGGATCGTCTGTTCTGTTCTGCAGAGTAAGTTGGAGGTAAATAAACACAATGTTGGTATTATGGTTTGGCGTGGATGATAAGATCACAAATACTGTAAAGCTAGTGTGTGTGCTGATATATTCTGATAAAAAAAATATTATGCCCCTGCCCCACACACATATATATATATATATATATATATCCCATTACTCAGTATCTCATTGGCTGTAGTTTGACAGAGCACTCACTGCCAGTCGCAACCAGATCGCAACAGTTTTCACACGGTTCACATAGCAATTGGGAGCTGATTTCCGAGCCCAGAGCAAACGCCGATTTGCCTCAGAGATGGCACATCTAGAAAGCTAAAATCAGGGCAAAAATCGTGCAGTGTAAACTAGGCATAAAATATCAGTAAGAACCTCAGAGTCAAAGCTGAGCCGTGGTCCGGGTTTGTCCTTTCTCTCGAAGAACACCGTGCCCTCCAGACCAAACTTTGGGATGAGGATGATAATGGCGTTCTTTCTCACGAACAGGATAAATCCTTCTTCATTCAGGATGCCTTTGTTCTTGAAGAACAGCTAATTGGAAAAGACACCAAGATCAAAAGTGTCAATTAAGGCTACTAAAAAACAAACCTACAACTGAACTTTAAACTCTTGTAGACGTAAAAGCATGCTGTACCTGTGTATGGAAGGCCACCGATGCTCTTTGGGCATACTGTGCCATCTTGTGTCTGTAGTTTAGGTTGTTGCACAGGGCAGATTGCTTGTGTTTGTCCATCAGGTCAGGGTAGGTGCTGTCTGCGTGGATGGCCACTGCCAACAATCTGTGCACTATGATATCAGAGTACCTGCAAACAAACAGCAACGTATACTACAGACCACTGCATGCAATTCTATTTTATTTATGCATTTTCTCCCAATTTGGTGTAGTCAATCTGTCTTCCGCCGCTGGGGGATCCCTGATGGCAGTCGAGGTGGTTATATTGCTGCTCACGCCTCCTCCGACCCGTATGCAGCCCTTAGCGGAACCCTTTTTAACTTATGCACTCTGCACAGGTGCCTCTCTATCTGCTAATCAGGGTCCTAACACAGCGTTTGAAGACCCCACCCACATAGTCCGGTCATCCCGCCCTAGCAGACACTGCCCCAATTATGCCCGCTGGATGGCGCCCAGCCGACCGGTGGCAACGCCGAGTTTCGAACCGAGGAGTTCAGAATCTCGGCGCTGGTGTGCTAGCAAAATATCCCGCTGTGCCTCCTGTTGTCTGGTCTGTGGTTCTGGATCCGTCTGTGTAGATTAGATTCTTACCTCCTGATGGGTGAGGTGAAGTGGGTGTAGATAGGTGACGCTAGCCCGTAGTGGTGGAAATCACTGTCCATGCCTGAGCAGAAGTAGACCGCCTGCATCATGCAGCGAGTAGCCAAGATTCTCAGCAGTGTGTTAAAATAAGGGAAATTATCCAGGGTGGCGTCGTTTAAGGAGTCCGCCAGAGCTTTCGCTGAATCTGTCCTGATCTCCAGTTCCTGATGGAATAAACAAAGCAGGAACAGACATTTATATAACAACAACATAAAGTACAGATTCTTAAGGAATTAAGAGGCTTACACAATGAATTGCTCTGTATATTATATCATTAATTTGTTAACACTTTATTACCATCATGCCCTGACTTTTTTTTTGCCTTGCCGCACTAGCCCAAAATGGCCAATGAGAGTAGAGACTTGAACCGTCCCCTCCAACACACATGCTTCTTGGCATGTCACTTTTATCTTATAAGGATTTGAGCATCATGTTTTACACACTGTGTGGGTTTCCTCCGGGAGCTCCGGTTTCCAGAGGTGGAAAGTAACGAATTACATTTACTCGCGTTACTGTAATTAAGTAGTTTTTTTTGTGTACTTGTAGATTTCACAACCTGTAATTTTACTTTTACTTAAGTATGTTTTGCATTAAGAATTGTAATTCACTACATTTTAAATAACAAAACAATAAGAAAACAATAAAAAACTCGACATTAAACTGGCCCGTTAGGCTGTTTGATCCGGCCCGCTGAGCATTTACGAAATTGTTCTTTATAGTAGGGCTTGCGAACTGAATCACAGAGTTAGAAACAACTCACTCTGTTTCATTATGATGTTGTGCATAAACAACTCCATGAATCAGTTTATTTGGTGAAGAGATTCAGATGTGTAAACCAATCACAGTTTCAGAATTCAGATTCTGGGCAGAATTTTAACCTTTTTCTTCATTGGTTGTATAAACACAAATCCCCAATTTAAGCTTTTTACCGGGAAAGCCGAGAGAATAAATATAGTTTTTATTAGTTAGGTGGATAAAACAGTTGGGTATGGATTTATACAGTGGGGGAAATAAGTATTTGATCCCCTGCTGATTTTGTAAGTTTACCCCCTTACAAAGACTTGAACAGTCTATAATTTTTATGGAAGGTTTATTTTAACAGAGAGAGACAGAATATCAACAAAAAATCCAGAAAAAAAACATTAAATAAAAGTTATAAATTAATTTGTATTTAATTAAGGGAAATAAGTATTTGATCCCCTACCGACCAGCAAGAATTCTGACCCCCACAGACCGGTTATGTGCCCATGAGGCGCACAAATTAGTCCTGTCCCTGTATAAAAGACTCCTGTCACAGAATCAGTCCAGAATTACACGGGAGGAGCTTGTCAATGATCTCAAGGGAGCTGGGAGCACAGTCACCAAGAAAACCATTAGTAACACACTTCGCCATAATGGATTGAGATCCTGCAGTGCCCGCAAAGTCCCTCTGCTCAAGAAGGCTCATGTACAGGCCCGTCTGAAGTTTGCCAATGAACACCTGAATGATTCCGAGAAAGCTTGGGAGAATGTGATATGGTCAGATGAGACCAAAATTGAGCTCTTTGGCATCAACTCCACTCGCCGTGTTTGGAGGCAGAGAAATGCCCAGTGGTGATGGTGTTCTTGGGGTCTTATCCAGCATTTCTCTGCTCCCAGCTCCCTTGAGATCATTGACAAGCTCCTCCCGTGTAATTCTGGACTGACCTCACCTTTCTCAGAATCATTCTTACCCCACCAGGTGAGATCTTGCATGGAGCTCCAGAGCGAGGGTGATTGACTGTGATCTTGTATTTCTTCCATTTTCGAATGATCGCACCAACAGTGGTCTCTTTCTCACCAAGCTTCTTGCTGATGGTCTTGTAGCCCATTCCAGCCTTGTGCAGGTCTACAATCTTGTCCCTGACGTCCTTTGATAGCTCTTTGGTCTTGCCCATGGTGGTCGAGAGATTTGAACGGAAGAAACTGATTCTGTGACAGGAGTCTTTTATACAGGGACAGGACTAATTTGTGTGCCTCATGGGTCTGTGGGGGTCAGAATTCTTGCTGGTTGGTAGGGGATCAAATACTTATTTCCCTTAATTAAATACAAATTAATTTATAACTTTTATTTAATGTTTTTTTTCTGGATTTTTTGTTGATATTCTGTCTCTCTCTGTTAAAATAAACCTTCCATAAAAATTATAGACTGTTCAAGTCTTTGTAAGGGGGTAAACTTACAAAATCAGCAGGGGATCAAATACTTATTTCCCCCACTGTATATTCTGGAAACATACAAGATGGTTTTATATAAAGTGGATTATATCCCTAATGAGGTAAGCAGATAAGTGGTTATGATTTTCTGCTGCTGTGTGATTGATCTGGGTCGCGGTCCCGCTTTTCACGGTTGGCTTCAATTTTGCAACGATAGCAAAGCATTATGAAATATTGTGAGTTTATGTTCATTAATTTGAGTATTTATTTAAGTAAAACGGACAGCGTAAATGTGACAGATTATGCTGATTTGTTTTTGATTTTGATCATGTTCCTATGACGGGGTAAGACCCGTTATATTTTTTATAAGTGCAACCCTAGTTGTTAATATGCACTGCATGACTGCTGAGCTGTGTGTAGTCTGCTGTATCATTCATCTATGAACTGTTGGAAAATAATGTCCCTCCTTCTGTTAAAAAAGTGACGAAGTAACGTTTACTCTGAGTTTTACTTGTACTTAAGTAAAAAAATCATCAAAGTAATAGTACTTTTACTTGAGTACAATATTTTAGTACTCTTCCCACCTCTGCCGGTTTCCTCCCACAATCCAAAGACATGCAGTGAGGTGAACTGGAGAATAAAATTGTCCTTGACTACCTGTCATATCATGAATGCAACCAAAGTGTAAAAAATGACATTACAATCCTATTAAATAAATAAACTTAATGAATGTTGGTTATTGATCAGTGCACCTTGGACTTGGTAGCCTTAATAAGGATGTCATAGTTGGAGGGAGGAGGTGCTGGGTGTTTTCGGAGCAGAGCACACTCTGAGAACTCCTCATAGATCTTCTGGGCTACAGAGATGTTCGCTAGCAACATGAACTCCTCCACCATGGAGTTAGTTTCCCTAAAAGAACAAACAAAATTAAATAAAAATACAATATTAATATACCTAATATGCTAGCGAATTAAGCTGAGAACTTACTTCAGTTCTTTGGTTTGGAGGTCTATTGGGTCGTGAGTCTCGCTGTCCATGTGAAAACGCACTTCAGGAGAGGAGAGTGTCAAAGCCCTGCAACAACAAAACTCATTTTAATAAAAGCCCCATTATGAAACAACAAACTCACATTTTGAAACTGGCGTCACTGGAAAAGCATCACTACTCTACAAGAACCTTCGGAAAATATTCATTCATTTATATCTTAAAATCAGATATTTACATCCTCTTGTAATAAACATGTATATCATGACAACTGCTGTTCAAAAAAAAGCCTTTCAAAGCACATTTCTTTGGCAGGTTCTTCCGGTGCATCTTTGGTCTTCCTCTCTTCATCCTCCATCTGTTTTCCATTTTTATTTTTTCCCACCATATCGAGGAAGCCTTTGTCGTCTGTTAACACTTATGCTAACTGGTGAGCTGTACCTAATCTGCATAGCGCTCCATAGCATTTTAACGGTGAGTATTATTATATGATCTGCTGCCTATTGAAGCTTACAGCTGTTGTATTAACTATGCTACTATGCTACTATGCTAAGTATATAAAAAAAATCAATACCACATGAGGAATCAAAGCCGGTATACCAAACGTACCATCATACCGCCCAGCAATATGGCACAGCTTCTTAACTCCTCTATGCCTATAAAAACAGAGCTAGGCTGACTGCACCCATAAGACTGAGCCAGATCTATAAAAAGTGGATCATATATTTTTAAGACTTGGAGCCATTTCCAAGCAACTTCAGACCCCAAGATCATCTGTACAAAGAATTGTCAGTAACTACAAGGTACATAGAATAGTGGTCTTTCTCCCCAAGGTCAGGAGGAAAACCCAAACTGTTGCCTAATGCTGAGAGAAAATGTGTCCGGACGGCCAGATGTGTCCGGACGGCCAAGAACCACAAAATTTAGGTCGGTCATAAAAAAAATCAGCTTTAACACAGGTTCCATTGAAATAGGATCAAAGTCTATAATAGAGATGCATGAGTACCGATACTAGTATCAGGTATTTGCCCGATACCGCGCTCATTAACTCATACTCGCAAACGAGGCTCCGATACTAAACATCCGATACCGTGTACCTAGTGCACGTTGCTGCGTTAACGCAGGGATTTTCAACCTGTGGGGCGCAAGTGCCTGACCGGGGGGCGTGACATTACGAGATTTCTTTACTTCTAGGGCATTTTTCACCCACGGGAGACATATTGAATTATTCTCACTGACCACGCTCACACGCACATTTAATGTTATTTAGTTCCGCTTGACAAAAAAAAAACACCTTAAAATAGAGCTAACAGTGAAGATAACCGGTTACAAAAGCAGCGACCGCTGTTATAGGACGTGTGTGTGTTCAATACTCTGTTCACAGTGTCGATACAAGTGATTCAGGAGTCGACTCATTTTCAGCGCAGCGTAAGTTTCTTTTCTCAGTCATCTCTCCGTGTTTACTGTTATAATGAATGATGCGGTTGTAAATAAACACCAAATACTACAGAACATTCTGTGTGACTCGCTTACCTTATAAAGCTCAGGCTTAATTATACTGGTTATTACCACAGAGCGGGAGCCGACTCAGAGTCGTTTACGATTTACCGAGGTGAACCACGAATGTATGTGCTGATAGAATCGGCTCAGATGGGATCGGACTGTATTATCTTTTTAAAGTAAATATTTCAATCAGCAGAATCGCATCGCATGTATGATGTGCACAACGTTAATTACGTGCGTTTATTAATAAACGTTTACGTTAGCTTGTCAGAAGCTTTCTCAATGATGGCTGTGCGGTGTTTTTTTTTTTTTTTTTACAATTAGTGATGGCAACCCAAGCAACTGTTCCACTGCACTATTTTACACTAAAAACGACACTATTCCATAATGCTCCAGATTGCATCATTCTAAATAGGTATCGGTATCAATATCAGCGAGTACAAAAATACATGTACTTGTATGTATGAATGAAACTGCTGATCCAGAGTTGCACCTTTAGTCAAGCTCAGTTGACATTTGTTGCTAATTATATGGACAAAAGAATAAAAGTTGTTTGATCCAACTTGTACTTAAAGTAGTGTTACACCCTTGGTGATGTTTAAATCTAGTAAGAACTGTAAATAAACTTAAATAAACTTTATAAAGCTGTAGCCTAGTGGTTAAGGTACTGGACCAGTGATCAGAGGGTCGCTGGTTCAAGCCCCACCACTGCCAGGTTGCTGCTGTTGGGCACTTGAACAAGACCCTTATCTAAAGTGACCAGATAGTTAAGGGTTTCAGGGCCTTGTTCCAGGGCAAAACAGGCAACTTTAAAAGGTTGCTGGTTTCGGCCCCACCATCACCATCAATAGTCCTGAGCTACGGTTTTGACACATTAAATGTTTGTGTGATGTTACACAGATCACAAACAAAAAATTATTTAATGATCAACTTGAACTCACTTACTCACTTTCTTAACCGCTTATCCAATTAGTGTTAGCCTCACTGACAAGAGGTTTTCTTAACCCTTAATTGCTCAGACTGTATACTGTAACTGTAATGTAAGTCGCTTTGGATAAAAACGTCTGCTAAATGCCAAAAATGTAAATGTAGAACTTATATAATTAAGACATTATATATCTTATACAAAAATAATTGTATTTCTTCGATTTTGTAGGAACATTTTGAACTATTTTTAATTCATTATCTGAAAAACTAGATATTTACACAGTATTGTATGTTTACACCAAGTAAACAGTGGTAAATCTTTCTTGTAATGTCATTTATACACTAATTAGGGAAAGGGTGGTTGTTCTTACCCTTTGTCAATTCGCCGCTGCTTTAGAATCTTTGCCAGCTTGTTCAGACCCCGGAGACTCTTGGTGATGTCATCGTTCATGTTAGCATCATCGATTCTCATCTGAGCTTCAGCGTAGGTCAGAGAAGCCTGATATTGGCACAGTTTTATTACTTACTTAAAACTAGACTTAATTAAAATTCGTTGTGTGTAAACACTTGGGCGGCACGGTGGCTCGGTGGGTAGCACTGTCGCCTCACAGCAAGAAGGTCCTGGGTTCGATCCCCACGTGGGGCGGTCCGGGTCCTTTCTGTGCGGAGTTTGCATGTTCTCCCCGTGTCTGCGTGGGTTTCCTCCGGTGCTCCGGTTTCCGCCCACAGTCCAAAACATGCAGCCAGGTTAACTGGAGATACTGAATTGTACCTAGCCGCTAGGATGCATAAACCAGTGCATTGTAGTGCCGGTCCCAAGCCCGGATAAAATAGGGAGGGTTGTGTCAGGAAAGGCATCCGGCGTAAAAACTGTGCCAAATCAATAATGCGGATCACGATCCGCCGGCGACCCCTAACGGGAGCAGCCGATGAAATAGATTGATTGTATGTAAACACTTCAAGATAACAACAGATATGATAAACATGATATGTTAATAAATACATTAATTGATTAATTAAGCTTTAATGAGAATAATTTGTAGTTAGTATGTAAAAAGATTAGTTTGTACCTTGGAATTTATGATACTCTTGGTGAAGCGAGTATTTATAATTTCGGCATTGTGGTTCATCTCCCAGATACAGGAAAACGCTAGCCTGCAGGGTGAGAAACAGTGTCAGCGCAGTAACATTCATTTTACTAATACAGGCACTAAACTAGAAATAAAATAAAAAAGTACATTTTCTTTAAAAAAAAAAATCATTTCAATATACTGTAGCTACTGCAGTAGTTGAATATACTTTTGTTATTACTTTGGAATTGTATCTATTAATATATTTAATTATTAGGATTTTAACGTCATGTTTTACACACTTTGGTTACATTCATGACAGGACAGGTAGTTACTGGTTTCACAGGGTCATCAGTTCAAGTCTTTAATGTCAAACACAGTTATGGACAATTTTATTTAAAGTGACTTAAATTCCTAACTTCCTAATCCATGTAGTTAAGGGTTTCAGGGCCTTGCTCCGGGGCCGAACAGAGACAAATTTAAAAGGTCACTGGTTCAAGCCCCATTATCACTATCGAGTCCTGAGCTACGGCTGCCTACCGTTTGGTTTTGACACATTAAATGTTTGTGTGATGTTACACAGATCACAAACAAAAAATGAATGAACTATAAACACCACATTAAAAATAAAAATATATGGAATTTGAATGGAAATAAAAAACAAGAAGAAACATCTATTATAGTGGAAGAACATTGTGTTACTTGTATTATATTGTATTTTTTATTATTATTATTTATTCTTTCTATAACATCGCATCTGTTACTCAGGATCTCGTGTCTCATTAATTTAGGTTTTCCACTGTGTCACTGTGTAAATTACATCATATTAAATCAAAATAATAATAACAAAAATAATAATAAGTTTCTATTTGGGGAAGTCTTTAAAAAAGTGACAATTACCTTTCCACATTGGAACCAAATAAAAAAATAAAAATATGGAAATAAATAAATATATGGAATTTAAGTAGAAATAATTTAATTTTAACAAAAAGAAACATTATAGTAAAAATTATAATACAGTATTATTTGTATTATATTGTATATTTTATTATTATTATTTTCTTGCAAGGGCATTTTCCCCCAAAAACCTGGACAAATCATGGTCTGTATCATTGTATCTGTTTTACACTTACTCAGGACATCATGTTACCTTAATTTAGATTTTCTAATGTGTTATAAATTACATCAAATGAAATCTAAATAATAATAAAAATATTAATGTGTTACTTTTGAGGAGTCTTTAAAAAATGGTGACAAATTACCTTTCCACATTGGAGCGCAGAGAACAAAGATTAGAGCTCAGAAGTTCAGGAACCATGTCAATTCTCTAAGAATAGAAAATCCACAATATAACCAAATGTAATAATATAAAGTTTAATAAGCCAGTAAAAGATGGAATAATAAGTTATATTCATTACTGAACGGAATGTGTTTTAATAATAGTAATAATAGTAATAATAATAATAATAACATACATGCTATAGCTGAGTCATTATGTGAAGTTGGTTTACCTTTCCACACAGGTAGACTGTGGTGCCTCTGTTGGCCGCCTCCAGGTCTAAAGCATTTCCTGGCCGAATGAAATGGCTCACATCTGCTATATGAACGCCAACCTAAGACACAAGACGTCACCAGTAAGCACGAGCAATATTTAAAACCAAACTCACCTTTAACGCATATATAGCTTGCAGTTCATCTAATCTAGAAAAGCTTTTCATTTACATTTCTGGCATTTAGCAGACACTTTTATCCAAAGTGACTTACAATTATGACTGAACACAATTATGAGCATTTGAGGGTTAAGGGCCTTGATCAGGGGCCCAACAGTGGCAACTTGGAACTGGCAACCTTCTGATTACTAGTCTAGTACCTTAACCACAGAGCTTTCAGTAAACAGAAACTTGTATATTTGAAAAATCTCTTTCAGTGTCACATACACACCTCCAGGTTTCCATTCTCCAGGTCTCTACAGTGTAAAGCATCATCGATGTCCGTGCAGCCTGGAGGGTCGACACTGCACACACACAGGTGTCTCAGATCGGCCCGGAGTTTCAAATCCTAATGGAAAGGGAAGCAGATTCTGCACTGAAGTATACTGTACTTCTCATAATACATTTATTTTATTTATTAGGATTTTTAACGTCATGTTTTACACTTTGGTTACATTCATGACAGGGCAGGTACAGTGGGGCCAAAAAGTATTTAGTCAGCCACTGATTGTGCAAGTTCTCCTACTTAGAAAGATGAGAGAGGTCTGTAATTTTCATCATAGGTACACTTCAACTATGAGAGACAAAATGAGAAAAAAAAATCCAGGAAATCACATTGTAGGATTTTTAAAGAATTTCTTTGTAAATTATGGTGGAAAATAAGTATTTGGTCAATAACAAAAGTTCAGCTCAATACTTTGTAACATAACCTTTGTTGGCAATGACAGAGGTCAAACGTTTTCTGTAAGTCTTCACCAGGTTTGCACACACTGTAGCTGGTATTTTGGCCCATTCCTCCATGCAGATCTCCTCTAGAGCAGTGATGTTTTGGGGCTGTCGCTGGGCAACACGGACTTTCAACTCCCTCCACAAATTTTCTATGGGGTTGAGGTCTGGAGACTGGCTAGGCCACTCCAGGACCTTGAAATGCTTTTTACGGAGCCACTCCTTCGTTGCCCGAGCGGTGTGTTTGGGATCATTGTCATGCTGGAAGACCCAGCCACGTTCCATCTTCAATGCTCTCACTGATGGAAGGAGGTTTTGGCTTAAAATCTCACCATACATGGCCCCGTTCATTCTTCCCTTAACACGGATCAGTCGTCCTGTCCCCTTTGCAGAAAAACAGCCCCAAAGCATGATGTTTCCACCCCCATGCTTCACAGTAGGTATGGTGTTCTTGGGATGCAACTAAGCATTCTTCTTCCTCCAAACACGACGAGTTGAGTTTTTACCAAAAAGTTCCATTTTGGTTTCATCTGACCACATGATATTCTCCCAATTCTCTTCTGGATCATCCATATGCTCTCTGGCAAACTTCAGACGGGCCTGGACATGTACTGGCTTAAGCAGGGGGACACGCCTGGCACTGCAGGATTTGAGTCCCTCTCGGCATAGTGTGTTACTGATGGTAGCCTTTGTTACTTTGGTCCCAGCTCTATGCAGGTCATTCATCAGGTCCCTCCGTGTAGTTCTGGGATTTTGCTCACCGTTCTCATGATCATTTTGACCCCACGGGATGAGATCTTGCGTGGGGCCCCAAATCGAGGGAGATTATCAATGGTCTTGTATGTCTTCCATTTTCTTACAATTGCTCCCACAGTTGATTTATTCACACCAACCTGCTTGCCTATTGTAGATTCACTCTTCCCAGCCTGGTGCAGGTCTACAATTTTCTTCCTGGTGTCCTTCGACAGCTCTTTGGTTGAGTTTGGAGTCTGACTGTTTGAGGCTGTGGACAGGTGTCTTTTATACAGATAACGAGGTCAAACAGGTGCCATTAATACAGGTAACGAGTGGAGGACAGAAGAGCTTCTTAAAGAAGAAGTTACAGGTCTGTGAGAGCCAGAAATCTTGCTTGTTTGTGGGTGACCAAATACTTATTGTCCATCATAATTTACAAATAAATTCCTTAAAAATCCTACAATGTGATTTCCTGGATTTTTTTTTTCTCATTTTGTCTCTCATAGTTGAAGTGTACCTATGATGAAAATTACAGACCTCTCTCATCTTTCTAAGTAGGAGAACTTGCACAATCAGTGGCTGACTAAATACTTTTTGGCCCCACTGTAGTTACCGGTTACACAAGATTCATCAGTTCAAGTTTAATAAGTCATGGACATATTTGTATCTTCAATTCACCTCACTTGCATGTTTTTGGACTATGGGAGGAAACCGGAGCTCCCAGATGAAAACCCACACAGATACTTGTAGGTGATTTTATCAGAAACACCAAAAAGAAATAGGGTAGGACAGTCTCAGTTCTTAGTTTTTGTGGCGTGGAATTCACTTGGTTTTATGAAACTCTGTTGACACGAACGCATAACTGCTGCAGATTTGCCAGCTGAATGTTCATGCCTCCAATTTAGTATGTACCGTTTATAAGTATGCGATTTCGGATGCAGCTCAGAAGTTGCAAATGAATGTGCCACAGTCTGTGTTTACCTCCTCTGTAATACCCCAGGGCATTTTGGGTAGAAAGCTAAGCACCGCCTGAGAGAAGGGCTGGTGTTGAACGTCATGTTCTAAGAGCAGAACCTCCTGCTCCGTGTCCTTATCCCCTGCTTCTCCCAGGTTTCTCACAAAGTGACCCTGTAACAGATAGAATAAAGTTAAACATCAGACACACTGCTAAGCTTCCAGGTATTAACTGCTTGTTTCAGGTCTGATTTAATTTTGCGTACATTTTAGGCCATTTAGATGTAAACTTTTTATTTGGGCTTTTATTTGGAAAGAAGAAAAGGGCCTTCCCCAAGATGTTGGCATGAAAGTTAGAAGCATGTCATTTATTTTATATATTTAATTTTACACAACTGTAAGCTACAAGTTTGGCTGCAACACTCAAGAAGAACAAGAACTCAAGAAGTAGGGGTGTCCTCATATTTTTGGACACCCCAAAATATTCTGTTTTTACGTTCGGCTGTCAAGTAATCAAAAGTTAAGGGCCTTACTTAGGGGCCCAACAGTGGCAACCTGGGGTGGGGCTTGAACCAGTGACCCTCTGATTACTAGTCCGGTACTTTAACCACTGAGTTACCACTGCCAATTTTAATGTTAACATTTATTCATGTACAGCTGTTGCTAATTAGTCAAGCAACTGAGGGTTAAGGGCCTTCATGGTGGTGGGACTTGAACTAGCAACCTTCTGATTACTAGTCTAGTACCTTAACCACCAAGTTACCACTACCATTGTAATGTTAACATTCATTTATGTACAGCTGTAGCTAATTAGTCAAGCAACTGAGGGTTAAGGGCCTTCATGGTGGTGGGACTTGAACTAGCAACCTTCTGATTACTAGTCTAGTACCTTAACCACCAAGTTACCACTACCATTGTAATGTTAACATTTATTCATGTACAGCTGTTGCTAATTAGTCAAGCAACTGAGGGTTAAGGGCCTTCATGGTGGTGGGGCTTGAACTAGCAACCTTCTGATTACTAGTCCAGTACCTTAACCACTGCCCTCATAACGTTAACATTTACAGTATTTACGTACAGCTGTTGCTAAATGCAGTCAAGTAATCGAGAGTTAAGGGCAGTGATGGGGCTTGAACCAGCAACCTTCTGATTATTAGTTTGGTACCCTAACCACTGAGTTACCACTGCCATTATAATGTTAACATTTATTAACATACGGCTGTAGCTAATTACAGTCAAGCAACTGAGGGCTAAGGGCCCAACAGTGGCAACTTTATGGTGGCAGGGCTTGAACCAGTGACCTTCTGATTACAAGTCCACTCATATAATAATCACGGTAACTTCAAATAATCCTAATAATAATAACCACAGTCAGTCCAAACTCACATTAGGGTATCTGGAATTTTTCGGCCAGCCATCAATCGCCACGATGATCCTCTGTCCCACCAGCGTGGACGCCTGGCGAGTCTCGATACGGATCCGCGGGATTCTCCTGTCAGCTGGAGTAAAAAGGTGCCTGGTGGCCTGCGGTTCGACATCAAGAACCATTGATTTAAACAGAGTATGACAACATAAGCGTATGTTAAGCCACTGAGTAACATTACCTCTTTAATATGTGACTGGTTAAGCATCCCACAGAAGGGCCGCCAGTTCCTCTTGATGATCCCCACCACTCGGCCTGTGGGTTTCAGCACAGCTGTTTCCAGCGCGGGAGTCGACAACTAGTTTAATCGAAAGAATTATCATGTGGATGTGTGTAGCATTTATTTATAATTATTTAAGCAACATTTAATTCCCTTTACTCCCGACTTTAGCGCATCCAATTACATTACACTTCCTCTGTACTGATGCCAATCCCCGCCCTGATTGAGGAGACCGAGACTGACACACGTGCTCTCCGACACGTGTGCAGTAGCCGACTGCATCTTTTCACCTGCACGAGACGAGTTAATATGTGGATCAGCTTTGTGTACGGAGAGCCACACCCTGATCAGCATTATTCCTCGACTCCATTAATCAGCCAGCAGAGGTCGTAATTGCATCAGTTATGAACAACAGCCAATCGTGATGATGTTAACATTTATTCACATACAGCTGTAACCAATTACAGTCAAGCAATTTAAGGTTAAGGGCCTTGCTCAGGGGCCCAACAGTGGCAACCTGTGGTGGGGCTTGAACCAGCAATCTTATTATTATTAGTCCAATACCATAACCATTGAGTTACCACCATTTATTCATGTACAGCTTTTGCTAAATACAGTCAATTAATCAAGGCTTAAGGGCCTTCCTTAGGGGCATAACAGTGGCAACATGTGGTGGGGCTTGAACCAGCAACCTTCTGATTACTAGTTCAGTACCTTAACAACTGAGCTACCACTGCCATTGTGATGTTAACATTTATTCACATACAGCTGTAACCAATTACAGCCAAGCAATTAAGGTTAAGGGCCTTGCTCAGGGGCCCAACAGTGGCAACCTGTGGTGGGGCTTGAACCAGTGACCTTCTGATTACTAGTTCAGAACTTTAAGCACTGAGCTGCCATTATAATGTTAACATTTATTCATGTACAGCTGTTGCTAATTACAGTCAAGCAATTAAAGGTTAAGGGCCTTGCACAGTTTCAACCTGGCAAAGATGGGGCTTGAACCAGCAACCTTCTGATTACTAGTCCAGTACCTTACCCATTGAGTTACCACTGCCATTATGATGGCATTATGACAGCCAGCAGAGGTCGTAATAGCATCAGTTATGAGGTCCCTATCCGGCTCACACCCTTTATGAACAACAGCCAATCGTCAACACCAATAACCCAGTATTCACCTTCTTCTCTTCCTCCTCTTCCTCGGTATCTTCATCGTTAGGCCGGTCATCCTGCAGCACCACAGAAGACGGCGCGACCCAGCGCTCCTTAGGGAAGATCTCCACAGCCACTATATCCTGGTGCACGGCCCGGTTCAGGTTCTGCAAGCCCTGGAGTAGAACCTACATCCAATAGAAACCACATTTAGCATAAGTAATAAGCCCAAAGCCAGTCGACAAGCCAGCTACTAGAACTGCAACTTTAGGTGCTACTGCCTCCGTGCTCTTGTCTCCTTCTCCATGGACAAAGACGGTGGCCTCTAGGTAATTATCGCTGTTGGCGCGAAACGTCCCCTGCAGGAAGGTGCCACTCTTGATGCCAGCCTGAATCTTGGACAGAGGCAGATGCTCAGGGAAGAGGAGCTTACTGCCAGTGATCTCATTCTGCACAAAGAATGCTCAAAGTCAGAATGTTCCAGGTGAGAGAGAATGAACTGGTTGAAAAATGCTGGACGTTAGGTCATACCTGATCATCAGAGGTCAACGCCAGTCTGTCTACGAGCTCAGGATTGCCAACCAGGCTTTTAATATACTCCTCACCTGCACGGGAACCAAACGAGACCGATACAGCCATTAAAATAGGAATTGTAGGCACTGATACCGACGCTTCTAAACACGCCTGACACACACCCCCTCCGACACGTGCTCAATACAGACTGCATTTTTCACCCGCACAAGTCAAGTTCATATATACCGATCAGCACTGTGCATGGAGAGCCACACCCTGATCAGCATTATTCCTCAGCCCTGTGCAAACGCCATCAATCAGCCAACAGGGGTCGTAATTGCACCAGTTATGAGGACCCATGATCCGACCCATGATGAGCAAGCCCCTTAACCCTTATTTGTATAAAATTTTTTATGAATTCTTGAGCAAGAGCTGAGTTAATTACTTATTAAAATGTACATACATCTGTAAGCCAGCACGCCGTTCTGCTCGGCCTTCTCCTTGTTTGCCCGGTCGTTGGTAATCAGCACCACTTTCAGCTCTGTGGCATGTTGTGATTTGCTCAGGTGCTCCATGTACCATTTAGCCGCCACACGAATAGCTCGGTCATTACGGTCGTTGGCACTTTCTCCCTGCTCCCGCTCAACAAACGTCTCCCTGGATTTAACACAAAAATAAAGTGTTTATTTTACATTGAGTGCTTTACCTCGGTTAGGGTCACAATGGGTACCTAGTAACACTGTGCGCAAGAAGTACCCCTCAGCAGGAATACACTGGGTAATTAAGTGCTGCAACACTTAATTAGTGCAGACAAAGGCACAGAGCTTGGGGGTTCTTGGTCATAGAAACTTGTGGTGATCAGGGATGTCGGGTTGCTGTCGTTCTGCCTCTCTTGTCCGATCACTCAGGTTTGATGACGGTGGGGAGGTGGGCACTGATGTCCTGTGAAAGCCTTCATGACCTTGTTACCTGCTCGCTCTCCCTTTTAGTTATGCTGTAATCATTTAACATTTTTAACTACAGTTTCTGTCGTTTTACCCCGAGGTCCTTCTGATGGAAACCGGTTTACCCGCCCGAGGTTAAGGAATGAAGTCGAGACCGCCGTGCCAACAATGCTGCTCCTGCTGGATGTGACGGGCCCTGGCGTGTTTGCACCAAGAATGTCAAGAACTCACTACAGACTTTATTACAGACTGGACTGAATAATAACTATTATTATTTATTTATTTATTATTGCTAGTTATAACTTTTTGTTCATTTTAATTCTGTGTTTGTATGATTTGTGTAAATTTTATTCATTTAAAGTATCCTCCAGACCACCCAAGAAGGATGGGCCCTGCTGAGTCTGGTTCCTCTCAAGGTTCTTCCTTGCCACAGTCGCCCTCGGCTTGCTCAACAGGGGTTTTTGTATCTGTTGGTCCTGGATTTTGTAAAGTTGCTTTGAGACAATGTCTATTGTTAAAAGCGCTATATAAATAAATTTGACTTGACTTGCAATATCTCCACACCACCCACCTCCCCAAACCTATTAATCCAGCTATTCTACGGAAAGGTTAAATATTTTTAAATCATACACAAAGAACGTCATAATAGGTCAATAGGTCATATATCAAGCCACTTCAAACAAACATGTAATAATTATATGATGTGGTGGGTAGGGCCTAGTGGGTAGGGCTTTGGGCTATCAACTGAAAGGTTGAGAGTTCGAATTCCAGCTCTGCCATGCAGCCACTCGAGCAAGGCCCTTAACCCTCTCTGCTCTACTCAAGGGGTGCTGTACAATGACATGCAAAGAATGAATTTAATTGTATTGTACACCTGTATATGTATATATGACAAAAAACATTACCAACACATATGAATGCATGTTAACAATTATTAATGGCATATAACATGGCACTTTCATCCTCAATAACTTACATATTTGTATATTAAAAAGCAGATATGTTGGTACATATTCTTCCCGTGTCTTGTTACCTGTGATGTTCATTGGTGAATGTAAAGAAATGTTTCTCCTTGTCATGAATTGCATCCTTGATCCGCTTGTACACCGGGGCACTCCTGTGTCTGACCTCCTGTAAGACGGTCTGCAAGATGATCATGTTCCTTATCAAGGGGTCTTCCAGAATATCAATCTGTCGGAAATAAAAAGGAAATGCATTTCAGAACTGATCACTCTAAATGTAACTAAAAACATTTAAGCATTTTATGCCAAACAAATAATTATGAATCATGAAACTATAAGGTAGCAGGTATAAGGTAGGGAGGATTACACAGCTGATGCAGGACTACATAAAGATCAGAGATGAGGTAGGGAGGATTACACAGCTGATGCAGGACTACATAAAGATCAGGGATGTGGTAGGGAGGGTTACACAGCTGATGCAGGACTACATAAAGATCAGGGATGAGGTAGGGAAGGTTACATACCTGATGCAGGACTACATTAGTATCAGGGATGAGGTAGTGAGGATTACATACCTGATGCAGGACTACATTAGTATCAGGGATGAGATAGTGAGGATTACATACCTGATGCAGGACTACATTAGTATCAGGGATGAGGTAGGGAGGGTTACATACCTGATGCAGGACTACATTAGTATCAGGGATGAGGTAGTGAGGATTACATACCTGATGCAGGACTACATTAGTATCAGGGATGAGGTAGGGAGAGTTACATACCTGATGCAGGACTACATTAGTATCAGGGATGAGGTAGTGAGGATTACATACCTGATGCAGGACTACATTAGTATCAGGGATGAGATAGTGAGGATTACATACCTGATGCAGGACTACATTAGTATCAGGGATGAGGTAGGGAGGGTTACATACCTGATGCAGGACTACATTAGTATCAGGGATGAGGTAGTGAGGATTACATACCTGATGCAGAACTACATTAGTATCAGGGATGAGGTAGGGAGAGTTACATACCTGATGCAGGACTACACTAGTATCAGGGATGAGGTAGTGAGGATTACATACCTGATGCAGGACTACATTAGTATCAGGGATGAGGTAGTGAGGATTACATACCTGATGCAGGACTACATAAAGATCAGGGATGTGGTAGGGAGGATTACACAGCTGATGCAGGACTACATAAAGATCAGAGATGAGGTAGGGAGGATTACACAGCTGATGCAGGACTACATTAGTATCAGGGATGAGGTAGTGAGGATTACATACCTGATGCAGGACTACACTAGTATCAGGGATGAGGTAGTGAGGATTACATACCTGATGCAGGACTACATTAGTATCAGGGATGAGGTAGTGAGGATTACATACCTGATGCAGGACTACATTAATATCAGGGATGAGGTAGTGAGGGTTACATACCTGATGTAGGACTACATTAGTATCAGGGATGAGGTAGTGAGGATTACATACCTGATGCAGGACTACACTAGTATCAGGGATGAGGTAGTGAGGATTACATACCTGATGCAGGACTACATTAATATCAGGGATGAGGTAGTGAGGGTTACATACCTGATGTAGGACTACATTAGTATCAGGGATGAGGTAGTGAGGATTACATACCTGATGCAGGACTACACTAGTATCAGGGATGAGGTAGTGAGGATTACATACCTGATGCAGGACTACATTAATATCAGGGATGAGGTAGTGAGGGTTACATACCTGATGCAGGACTACATTAGTATCAGGGATGAGGTAGTGAGGATTACATACCTGATGCAGGACTACACTAGTATCAGGGATGAGGTAGTGAGGATTACATACCTGATGTAGGACTACATTAGTATCAGGGATGAGGTAGTGAGGATAGGTGCACAGGTTGCTCTCCATGCAGGGATCCTTTTGCAGGACTGGAGCTTCTTCTTTACACTCGGAACAAACTTCACTTCCACACCAAATATCATCTCTTAAGTAATGTTCCCGTACAATCTTCAACACTCCACCAGAGCGCGTCTTCTTAACAAAGGTTTTAGATTTTAACATGATTAAACTCACTGTAGATTTAACAGCTTTATACAAAAATCATTCACCAAAACACACGTGTGAAAACAGACATGCGCGCTTTTGGCTTCCACTCGCACTGGGCGATTTATTTCAAAATAAAAGTCTTTAGAGTCGTATTAAAAACATTCAAAATTAAAAGTGACAAAAATATTTAAATGGACAAAAACTTGGTTGAGAAAAAAAATACAAAACACCTGGATTATAATTACTATTTTTTATTATTAAATTAAATTTTTTTACAAAGTCATCCCGCCCCTTTTAGATTTTTAAAATCATTTTAATGTGATTCTGATTTTAACATTTTTACCTATGTAAAACTAATTTAAAATGACAAAAGTAAATTTATCTACAATGTATCTCTTAATATGAACAAAATATTGTATTAACAGTTAAAGCTATCTATCTATCTATCCATCCATCCATCCATCCATCCACCTATCCATCCATCCATCCATCCATCCATCCACCTACCTATCCATCCATCCATCCATCCACCTACCTATCCATCCATCCATCCATCCATCCATCCATCTATCTATCTATCTATCTATCTATCTATCTATCTATCTATCTATCTATCTATCTATCTATCTATCTATCATAATGTTAATAATAAAATAGTAGTACAAAAAAGTAAAATCAAATCAACAATTGGTTTACTACTACACAACAATAGTAATACTACTGGATTATTACATAAAAAATATTTATAATTCACAACGTTATGCCTACAAAACCACAAACTGCTAAACTGACGTCTGAAAGGCTTAATGATTGTGCTTTTTACAGCTTACAAGGACAATTTATTTTCATGTCATACATCATTTTAGCCAGATATGCTACTTGTTACATTAATGACAGAAACGGTAGTTACTCGTTACACAAGATTCATCAGTTACACAAGGTTCATCACTTTTAAATAGAGGTTTAATAACCCAACATTACATTTTACTGTTTCAGTAACTAGTGTGTAACGATTTCTTAGTTTTGAGGTCACACACACACATAACCTTCCAATACCTGCCTCAATAATAACATTACTAACCACTTTATTACCTCTTAGAGTATAATATTGTAATCAATTATACATGAGTCATTCTATAATTTGGGGTACATTCCATGTACATGTATTTTCTTTAAAAATGTCATATTTTACCTATTAATGGAAAACATGTTGTAATATCACAAAAACATTATGTGCATCCTATGCTTCATTTAGCTTGAAATTTGTCATGATGTTCCTAAATGAACAGTTTTTGCTGTGTCTGTTTTTTAAGTTGAGGGTGCCTTGGTTTCAAAATAATGAATAAAATTATTAAGGGCAACAACATCTATTTTTTTTATTTATTTCAATTGTTTAAATTACGGAAGCGTATTGCTGCCACACAGTTAAAAAAAAAATACCGTCAGTATGTCGTTATAACGAGAAAGGATGTCGTTATAACGAGAAAAGGATGTCGTTAAAACGAGAAAAGGATGTCGTTATAACGAGAAAAGTTCATTACCTCAAATGCTGCACAGCTGATGGAGAGTATCTGCTGATGGAGAGACAGTTTGCACACATGCATGATGCTGTAACTTGTGTAACCTTACAGCTTGTGGTGCCGATCAAGATTCTCCTTTAGGATCAACAATGTCTAAACTTGGTTTAATATTCAACATTTGTCTGACATTCGGCATTCCGATCTAAATAAGTGCTTCAAAAAACACATAAGACCTTCTTATTTGATGATTTCTTACACAAATGAAAATAGTCAACATACTACAAAAACAAGTTTATGTTCAATTTAAGATTACGTCTATTTATCTAAAGAAAGGTTATAATGAAACCGTTTATCCAGCTCCCACTTCATGTAACGAGTTAGGGACCGTCATAAAACTAACTGAGAAACGTAGGAAACATGCACTTATCCACACTAATAAATCCATTTAAATCTGGTATGATTTGATGAATTAATGTCAAACAGTTTTTACAAAAACACATCAATGTTTCTCACCTACTACAAAAACCTTATTTTTTGAAATAACATGGTATTTATTTTACATTACATTTAAATAAAGATAAATAAATCTGTAATAAATTTATATTTCAAATATACAAATTATATTTCCAAAAATACAAATCATACCAGATTTAAATGTATTTATTAGTGTGGATAAGTGCATGTTTCCTACGTTTCTCAGTTAGTTTTATGACGGTCCCTAACTCATTAGATGAAGTGGGAGCTGGATAAACGGTTTCATTATAACCTTTCTTTAGATAAATAGACGTAATCTTAAATTGAACATAAACTTGTTTTTGTAGTATGTTGACTATTTTCATTTGTGTAAGAAATCATCAAATAAGAAGGTCTTATGTGTTTTTTGAAGCACTTATTTAGATCGGAATGCCGAATGTCAGACAAATGTTGAATATTAAACCAAGTTTAGACATTGTTGATCCTAAAGGAGAATCTTGATCGGCACCACAAGCTGTAAGGTTACACAAGTTACAGCATCATGCATGTGTGCAAACTGTCTCTCCATCAGCAGATACGCTCCATCAGCTGTGCAGCATTTGAGGTAATGAACTTTTCTCGTTATAACGACATCCTTTTCGCGTTATAACGACATCCTTTTCTCGTTTTAACGACATCCTTTTCTCGTTATAACGACATCCTTTCTCGTTATAACGACATCTTTTCTCGTTATAACGACATACTGACGGTATTTTTTTTTTATCTGTGTGGCAGCAATACGCTTCCGTATTTTAAATACTAAAGAAAAATAATATTTTTTAAATTGAGTTTCTCTTTTAAATAATTTAAATATATTTATTTATTATTGTCCGCAAAAGTTCTGTCAACTATGTTACTAACAGAACTCCACTCAGCAACTCAAAAATGGTTTGTTTTAAAACTATTTGACCAGCATTACATGATATCATTTTTCTCTGTGGAGGGTATATTGAACAAACTGTGGTGAATGTTCTCTTATTTTTAAAAATATTTTATCTATAATAGAACATTGTCAATGAGTATATTAATTGACCGTCAACTATGTTACATACTGTACATTGTTATGGTTACAATTTTTTTAATAATTTTAATTCAAATGTATGTTCAAATTAGACATTACTCTGTTCAAGAAATGACATGTGGTCAGCCAGGCAAGGTCTACCACTGAAGTTATGGGTCAAAATAGGGAAATTGTCAAGTATGTTACCTGTCAACTAAGTTACCTAGTAGTCTACATCTACTGTCCCTTTATAATTAAAATAAAAAAATAATAATGTTTAAGCTTTGCAACTAATGGATATGTTACACTAAAGGAATATATTAACTTGAACCACTGATTGTTCTGTTGAGAAAGAACATTGTTTTTGTACTTTTTGGTGATGTGAAATGTACCCCAAATTATAGAATGACCCATATGCTTTACATGCATAGCGACATTGTGTGCATGTTTAGTAATATTTAAAAAATATTAAAGATGAGAACACTTACTATCTTACTTACTAGTAAGTGATCATGGTGTTTTGAGCCAGTAGGGGGAGACCTTGTAAAACGTTTTGCTAGGACACTGACTGGACTGTCGTTTTACAACTACAGTACTTGGGACACAATTACATGCTTTGTGTTTAAAGTGGCATACTAATCTAATGTACCTATACAAGTATCAGAAAACTAATTTCATTATTAAACACTTCAAATCACATTAGCCTGGAGAAGTGGTAGCTCAGCAGTTAAGGAACTGGGCTAGTAATCACAAAGTTTCTGGTTCAAGCCCCTCCACTGCCACATTGCCACTGTTGGGTAGTGGAGCAAGTAAGTCATTGTAACTGACTTTGTAACTGTAAGTCATTTTGGATAAAAGCGTCTGATATATGCGGCAAATGTAAATTAGCCTGCTACTAATACATGTATTAGTGTAATGCAAATGTAATACACAAGTACATTTGCCAAATCATGTATTTTAAGGCAAGTGAATAATGATTTAGGGATGCAAATTTGTTCCATTGTGAGCTAAGTCAGCTTTTCAGCTCCACTATTAGACTAAAGTAGCAAAGTTATGAACGCAGACATGGCTGTCTAGACAGTCTGGGTAATGAGAAATACTGGACAGATGAAGATTTTATGCCTGATCTGATGAATCTTAATTTCTGCTGTGACATGTAGATGGTAGGGTCTAAATTTGACGTAAACTTTTCTTATCGTAAACGATTCTTGAAATAAACAAAATTTGGAAAGAAGAACCAAATTATTGCAAAACTAAGCAATTATGTGAGGGGAAAAATACTTTTTAACAGCACTGTAAATGTGGTAAAATGTGAGATTCATTCATTTCATTTATTAATTCATTCATTGCCTGTTTTACCACTGCTTTATCCTGGTCAGGGTTGCAGTGGGTCTGATTCATTGGGCGAAAGTCAGGAAACTCTTTAGACAGGTCACCAGTTCATCACAGGTCACGTTATCATCACTTTATCATTAATAAAACATAGTTTGTAGATATGACCTTTTGTCCAGGTCAAAACAAAATTATGATGCCAAACCAATCGTGTGTGTGTGTGTGTGTGTGTGTGTGTGTGTGTGTGTGTGTGTGCAATAACCCAGACAGACAGGTCACACATTACACACTTGTCGCTGACCTGGTCTGTTTACTCATGCAGTAAAGTTTCATCTTATTCACCTTAAGTGCACCCACGTTCCAGTAAACAACTCCTCTGCCCTCATGACTCACCCTGCAGCTCTATTTTAGGAGCGTTTATGCTGCCATTGCTAAAAGGCACAGGGAACCCTGTTGATTGGATTTTGTAAGCTGGCCAATAATAAGATGGGATGGGGCAGCTGTCACACTGCCACAACAATTTGCCAAGGAAATGATACAATTTACAGTGGGGCCAAAAAGTATTTAGTCAGCCACTGATTGTGCAAGTTCTCCTACTTAGAAAGATGAGAGAGGTCTGTAATTTTCATCATAGGTACACTTCAACTATGAGAGACAAAATGAGAAAAAAAATCCAGGAAATCACATTGTAGGATTTTTAAAGAATTTATTTGTAAATTATGGTGGAAAATAAGTATTTGGTCATAACAAAAGTTCAACTCAATACTTTGTAACATAACCTTTGTTGGCAATGACAGAGGTCAAACATTTCCTGTAAGTCTTCACCAGGTTTGCACACACTGTAGCTGGTATTTTGGCCCATTCCTCCATGCAGATCTCCTCTAGAGCAGTGATGTTTTGGGGCTGTCGCTGGGCAACACGGACTTTCAACTCCCTCCACAAATTTTCTATGGGGTTGAGGTCTGGAGACTGGCTAGGCCACTCCAGGACCTTGAAATGCTTTTTACGGAGCCACTCCTTCGTTGCCCGAGCGGTGTGTTTGGGATCATTGTCATGCTGGAAGACCCAGCCACGTTCCATCTTCAATGCTCTCACTGATGGAAGGAGGTTTTGGCTTAAAATCTCACGATACATGGCCCCGTTCATTCTTCCCTTAACACGGATCAGTCGTCCTGTCCCCTTTGCAGAAAAACAGCCCCAAAGCATGATGTTTCCACCCCCATGCTTCACAGTAGGTATGGTGTTCTTGGGATGCAACTCAGCATTCTTCTTCCTCCAAACACGACGAGTTGAGTTTTTACCAAAAAGTTCCATTTTGGTTTCATCTGACTACATGATATTCTCCCAATCCTCTTCTGGATCATCCATATGCTCTCTGGCAAACTTCAGACGGGCCTGGACATGTACTGGCTTAAGCAGGGGGACACGCCTGGCACTGCAGGATTTGAGTCCCTCTCGGCATAGTGTGTTACTGATGGTAGCCTTTGTTACTTTGGTCCCAGCTCTCTGCAGGTCATTCATCAGGTCCCTCCGTGTAGTTCTGGGATTTTTGCTCACCGTTCTCATAATCATTTTGACCCGACGGAATGAGATCTTGACCCCAAGGGAGATTATCAATGGTCTTGTATGTCTTCCGTTTTCTTACAATTGCTCCCACAGTTGATTTATTCACACCAACCTGCTTGCCTATTGTAGATTCACTCTTCCCAGCCTGGTGCAGGTCTACAACTTTCTTCCTGGTGTCTTTTGACAGCTCTTTGGTCTTGGCCATGGTTGAGTTTGGAGTCTGACTGTTTGAGGCTGTGGACAGGTGTCTTTTATACAGATAACGAGGTCAAACAGGTGCCATTAATATAGGTAACGAGTGGAGGACAGAAGAACTTCTTAAAGAAGTTACAGGTCTGTGAGAGCCAGAAATCTTGCTTGTTTGTGGGTGACCAAATACTTATTTTCCACCATAATTTACAAATAAATTCTTTAAAAATCCTACAATGTGATTTCCTGGATTTTTTTTTCTCATTTTGTCGCTCATAGTTAAAGTGTACCTATGATGAAAATTACAGACCTCTCTCATCTTTCTAAGTAGGAGAACTTGCACAATCAGTGGCTGACTAAATACTTTTTGGCCCCACTGTACATATGTATACAAACATCATTTTAAAAGTGTACAGGTCCTGGGTTCGATCCCCAGGTGGGGTCCAGGTTGATCCTTTCTGCATGGAGTTTGCATGTTCTCCTCGTGTCTGCGTGGGTTTCCTTCGGGAGCTCCGATTTCCTTCCACAGTCCAAAGATATGCAAGTGAGGTGAATTGGAGATACAAAATTGTCCATGACTGTATTTGACTGTATTAAACTTATGAACTGATGAATCTTGTGTAACGAATAACTACCATTTCTGTCATGAATGTAACCAAAGTGTAAAACACGACATTAAAATCCTAATAAATAAAAATTGGACTACCTGGCTATTTGTTGTTTTCTTTTCATGAAATCCAGCACGTTTAAAATGCTGCGTTTCACAACCTTAGAAGAAAAACAAAGTCAGATCACATTACCCTGGTCGTAATGAGTTTACAATGACTGCTTTTAAATACAGTCCTGTTAATGACCTTTACATATTTAACTGATTACCTCCATATCTTACTGATCTCTTAAATCAGTATAGCCCATCTTGAGCACTTTTGTTCAATCATTGCAGGAATTCTGTTCATCCCTAGAGCAACTCAGGTGAATGTGTTTTTGCTTAGATTTCCCCCATCTGGAATATTTTAACATGGCCTATTTATATTTCCTAAATATTTATTGTAAGTACGTAAATAATTTACATGCTTGTATACTTAATTTAACAGTGATTATTTATGACTTAACATGGTGTATTAAAATTTAGCTTATAAAAAGCACAGTAAAAAGTGCAATATGAAACAGATGATGATTATAATAATTAATTAATTCACAATAATCATGAAGAAATACTAAATTGTAGCATTAAGGAAACAAATAATGTCCCTGGACATGTCTGCACAGGACATTTGGAGCACTTTCAGAGTAACAATAAGATAAGATAAGAAAAGATAACTCAGACTCAGCTTTATTGTCATTAAACTGAGTAACTAAAAAAGTACAAGTACAAAGTATTTACATATTAAGTATTGCACAAGAACTGCAGCAGCTTATGTTGACTAAAGTGCATAATTGCAAAAAGTATAGCAGCAAAAACTAGTAGCAACAATCACAAGATGGTTAAATTGACAGTGTGCCAGTTGTGTTCAGTATGGCAGTGTGTGTTGATAAGGTGTTTAGTATATGGGGGTAAAACAGTTCGACAGTCTGACAGTCTGACTGCAGCTGTTTTTCAGTCTAGATGTTTATACCATGTGCAGGGTGGGTGGGGTCACGGAGGACGCAGGTGGCTCTTTCCCTACATCTGGATTAGTAAATGTCACTAATGACATAAGATAAGATAAGATAAGATAAGATTGTTTTATTGCTCTCTGTGGTTGTACCTGAATACACAGTGTATTAATATATCGTGATGTAACCATGCACCACAAGACAGTTAAAAATCGATTCACGTGTGTAACGATTCAAATCGTTTTTCATGTGTAATGAATCGATATTCACTTTAAACTGGCACTATTCTCTTCGCCTGGTTGACGTCACTACAGGGTTGCCAGGTTCTGAATTTTCCAGCCAAATTTATTTATGTGAGGATACTTTCTTTATTTGAATTATTCATTTATTTATTTAATGTGGGATTTATTTCATTTCAGCTTTTTTTTTTACACAAAAAGGGAAATGTGTAGCATTGTTTTGCATAGTTTGTACCTACCTTAAAAATAAAAGGGCATTCATTATTTAGATAAATAAAAGATAAGCACAAATACAGTATTTCATTTAATTTTTTTAAAGAGAAATTATAAAAGGAAACTTTGTCATAATTTGTCTTCAATTTCATTTTGTTTAAAAAATCAGGAAAAAATCGTATCATGAACCCAGAATCATGAATCGCATCGTGGGTAGTGTATCGTTACATCCCTAATAATATATGAATATGTGATTGTGTCATTTGACATTTTTAGGTGGTGAAATGAATTATTGTTACATAATAAAATATATATAAAAAATAATAAGTCAGATATATTAAGAATTCTCTCAGTTACATGGATTAAACATGGATTGTTGACGTTGATCAGAGATCGGACACCATGTGCACAGATCACGTGACCTGTACTGTACAGGAAACATGGCGGCGCCCTGTGCGACTGCACTGAGGGGTGTGTTGTCGCGAACAGGTACAAACCTGCATTTTAAATCTACACTTAACTTCATGTACGAGTTGTTCATGTCTTAAGTATTATTATTAAACACACAGAACATGTATCGTATAAAACGTGTGGTGTTATACTATGTTTACACGTATGTTTGAAGTTAAAAGAATAAACTTAGTTGTTTAACTAAGCGAATGAAACTGAAGGTAACAGTGTTCCGCACATTTTCTGAACATGGACACTTTTTTTTGCTTTTTGTGTGAAGAGACAGTAGTCGTAGAAATGGTTTTAAAAGCTGGGGTTACCTGCATTTAGAGCTCTCATTAGTTTAATGTAACTAACCATAACCATTTAGGGGGGCTTGGGGGTTGTCAGAGGTTGTTCTGTTGATGTCTGTTGATGTCCCTTTCCGGTGGATGCATCTGCATTTGAGTGTGGCAGAACTAATACCAGTTTGGCAATCGTAGACAGCCTCGAAAATGTGTTCATACCAGTCACCTGATGATCCTGACGGTTGTCTTCCACTTTTTTTTTTTTTTTTAATTAACTTTATTGAACAACAAATATATTACAAGAGAATACATCAATCACAGCCAAGATGTAACATACACAATGAAAATTAGACAATTATTAACTAAAAATTGCTCAAGGTTATAGAAATAGAAATTAAATAAACTATCAATAAAATTAGCTAAAGCAGGAATTTATAGATAATACCATTTCATGATTTTCTAAAATGACCTTAAGGGATAGAGAAGTTTTCTAACAGTGTTAAAGTATGTCTTGCCTTCACATTTTTTAACGAAATAATGTACGATATAAAGGATGCCTTAAAAGTGTTGAAGTTTGGTCTATTATTCATAAATGTACAACAATATATGTGATATTTGGATAATATTTAGAGAAGGTTGACAATATGAGTCTCATCTGAATTCAATATGTCACTTTTAGTTATTCCAAATAGAATAAATTCAGTTTTCAATTTAAAGTTATAGTTAATTTTTCTATTAATAAAATTATTTAAATCAGTCCAAAAAAATTGAGCAAAATGAACAATCCCAAAATAAGTGACAAGTCCAAAGACGTGCAAGTGAGGTGAATTAGAGATACAAAATTGCCATGACTGTGTTTGACATTAAACTATCGTTTCTGTCATGAATGTAACCAAAGTGTAAAACATGACGTTAAAATCCTAATAAATAAATGACTATGCTAAGCAGTCCCTAAAGCTAATGATTTTCTTTCAAATGCTTGTATTATTATTAGGGATGTAACCATACACTCTACTCACGATGTGATACAATTCACGATACTGGGTTCACGATACGATTTTTTTCCTGAATTTTTTTTTTAACAAAATGAAATTGAAGACAAATTATAAGTTTTCTTTTATTATTTCTCTTAAAAAACTAAATAAAACACTGTATTTGTGCTTATCTTTTATTTATTTAAATAATGAATGTCCTTTTATTTCTGAGGTAGGTACAAACTATGCAAAACAATGCTGCACATTTCCCTTTTTGTGTAAAAAAAACTGAAATGAAATTTTAAAACAAATCCTACATTAAATGAATAAATGAGTAATACAAATAAAGAGTAGAGAAGTATCCTCACATAAATAAATTTGGCTGGGAAAATTCCGAACCTGGCAACCCTGTAGTGACGTCAACCAGGCGAGGTGAATAGCGCCAGGGCCCTCTGCTGTTAAAAGTGAATATCGATTAATTATACATGTAAACCGATTTTAATCGTTACACATGTGAATCGATTTTTAACTGTCTTGTGGTGCATTGTTACATCCCTAGTAATATATGATAAAATTGTACTGGGGTCGTATGTTTAGACAATGAACAATATCAAAACTGCTGCTCTCTGTAGGATAAAATGAAAGACTCCTAGCCCATCTCAGGTAATCATGATTAGCCCAAATAATTGTTTGGTTGATTTTGTTATAATTGTGGTTGGCCTTCTTCCTCCCTTCCTTCCTTCCTTCCTTCCTTACATTTTATTTTTTACTGATCTATCTATAGTGTCCATTTGTCTATTTATCTATCATTTTTTTCTGCCTCTCACCCCTCCTCCTCCTCCACACTTCCTTAACCACTGGTGTGTTCATCAGAAGGTCGTGGTTGGTGGTTTTTTTTCTCCTCCCCACTTGGCCTCTCTTTTTCTTTTTCTCTGATGTAGAGCGCCTCTATTCTGGGTCTGTGGTCACTCAGTTCTGCTTCATTCTGACTTTGTGGTTCTGTCTTTATGCTTCACTGGTTGGATTTACAGTAGCTCTGGAGCCCGGCTCCGGTGTGTCGGCTCTGCATTTTGACTTTTTTGTTGTTTGAGTTATACAAGATAGACTATCAGAGGGATTTTGGGTCCGGGCCAGTCATGATATAATTTAGCTAATGAATAATTGTTATTGACATTACAGTTGTTTTGTTTCACTGGTTATCTGTTGATTGACCAGTTCATGTTCCAAATAATTTTATATTAATATTTAGGCCTGTCACATGCTTTAAGATTATGTTTCACAATCCTGGATTTCCATGCATTGGCAAACAACATTAATTATACACCGGTCAGCCATAACATTAAAACCACCTCCTTTTTTCTACACTCACTGTCCATTTTATCAGCTTTACTTACCATATAGAAGCACTTTGTAGTTCTACAATTACTGACTGTAGTCCGTCTGTTTCTCTACATACCTTTTAAGCCTGCTTTCATCCTGTTCTTCAATGGCCAGGACCCTCACAGGACCAACACAGCACAGGTATCATTTAGGTGGTGGATCATTCTCAGCACTGCAGTCACACTGACATGGTGGTGGTGTGTTAGTGTGTGTTGTGCTGGAGTGAGTGGATCAGACACAGCAGCGCTGCTGGAGTTTTTAAATACCGTGTCCTCTCACTGTCCACTCTGTTAGACACTCCTACCTAGTCAGTCCACCTTGTAGATGTAAGGTCAGAGACGATCGCTCATCTATTGCTGCTGTTTGAGTTGGTCATCTTCTAGACCTTCCTCAGTGGTCACAGGGCGCTGTTGGCTGGAGATTTTTGGTTGGTGGACTATTCTCAGTCCAGCAGTGACAGTGTGGTGTTTAAAAACTCCATCAGCATTGCTGTGTCTTATCCACTCATACCAGCACAACACACACTAACACACCACCACCATGTCAGTGTTACTGCAGTGCTGAGAATGACCATTGAAGAACAGTACGAAAGGTCAGCACAAAGCATGCAGAGAAACAGATGGACTACAGTCAGTAATTGTAGAACTACAAAGTGCCTCTATATGGTAAGTGAAGCTGATAAAATGGACAGTGAGTGTAGAAACAAAGAGGTGGTTTTAATGTTATGGCTGATCAGTATATATGAGTAATTTACTGACCGCCGTGAAATGTGGCACTTTTCTTAAAAAATCTGTGAAAAATGAGGTCCGTGAAATTAAGCACATTTTCCCGTGAATTTAGTAGGGCCTTAACTATGATGCACCAAAATGTAGAACTGTTTTAAAATTGAAAATATAAAACTACATATATATCAAGATAAATTATTCAAATGGGTTTAAAATGTTTAGAAATCCTTAAAATGTAAATGCAAATGGTGTCATGAATTCTTTTTTTGTTGGCGTTGCGGTCAGCCACTTCAAGCCTCTTGCAGAGGGTGGTCCAGTTGTCGAGATGCCCACGCAGTACCATGTGCCCACAGCGCCGCCATTTCTTCTGGAAAACACGGACAAGTTCACATAGTGTGGTCAGGCCTGCCGACGTGCGACCACATTACCCTGTACCCGAGGTAATACTACACCCTATACCATCAAGGCCTTTCGGACTGCTGAGCCAGCCAGAAGTTGGTGGGGTGGGACAGTTAGGTTTATTAAGAATTCTCTTTTACTTTGACTAAAACACAGAAATCCATTTCAAATACTGCAGAAGAAAATACATTTGCTGGAATATTCTTTGTTACTTCTCCCCACCCCAAAAAGTTTACAATCAAATCCAGTGGTGTGTTTTTTTTTTTTCTATTTTCTTGTTTTTTTCAACAGTTTTTTTGTCTTTCTTGATTTCTCTGTCACGTCTAGCACATACAGAGGCCAGACTACGTTTTCTCCAGTTCTGTACCTGAGTGGCCTGATTATATTGAGATTAAAGATGAAGAGCAGATTGATGGGTTAAGAAGGGCATGCCAGCTCGCCCGACACGTTCTCCTGTTAGCCGGAAGCAGTCTCAAGGTTGTTTTTAATCCTCTTCTTCTAAAGCATTCCACAACATTCCAGAATATTTAATCAATTCCACAATATTTTGATTTGCTGATGTCTAGTAGAACTTTCTTTTGTATACAGTGGATTCAGAAAGTATTTAAACCCATTCACTTTTTTTGTGCACTTTTTGTTGTGTAGTTTAATTTTTGAATGGATACAACCACCGGAAGGCACGGGTGCTTTTTTGTGCAGAGTTTGCATGTTCTCCATGTGACTGCGTGGGTTTCCTCCCACAGTCCAAAAACATGCAGTCAGGTTAATTGGAGACACTGAATTCCCCTTCAGGTGAATGGGTGTGTGTATGTGTGTGTGTCTGCCCTGCGATGGACTGGCGCCCTGTCCAGGGTGTTACTTTGTTCCTTGCACCCATTGAAAAGCTGGGATAGGCTCCAGCAAACCACCCCCCCCCCCCCCATTTGACCCTAAGCGGTTAAGACAGTGAGTGACCCTTAAACATGCATGACAAAAAGAAAGCATGTGTTAAGACTTTTTAAAAATTAAATTACAATTAAAGATTACCTTACTTGATTTCATTTCTGTTAAATGGTTTATCCTGGGTTGTGGCAGGTGTGTTTCCACTGGGAAAAATTGCTGGAGCCTATCCCAGCTTTTCAATGGGCGCAAGGCACACAGTAACACCCTGGACGGGGCGCCAGTCCGTTGCAGGGCAGATACACACACATACACACACCCATTCACATATAGGGCAATTCAGTGTCTCCAGTTAACCTGACTGCATGTTTTTGGACTGTGGGTGGAAACAGGAGCTCCTGGAGGAAACCCACACGGACACGGGGAGAACATGCAAACTCCACACAGAAAGGACCTGGACCGCAGGTATTATTTAGGACACAGCAGCGCTGCTGGAGTTTTTAAATACCGTGTCCACTCACTGTCCACTCTATTAGACACTCCTACCTAGTTGGTTCACCTTGTAGATGTAAAGTCAAAAACGATCGCTCATCTATTGCTGCTGTTTGAGTTGGTCATCTTCTAGCCTTCATCAGTGGTCATGGGACGCTGCCCACAGGGTGCTGTTGACTGGATATATTTAGTTGGTGGACTATTCTCAGTCCAGCAGTGACAGTGAGGTGTTTAAAAACTCCATCAGCGCTGCTATGTCTGATTCACTCATACCAGCACAACACACACTAACACACCACCACCACCATGTCAGTGTCACTGCAGTGCTAAGAATCATCCACCCCCCTAAATAATACCTACTCTGTAGTGGTCCTGGGAGAGTCCTGACCATTGAAGAACAGCATGAAAGGTGCCTAACAAAGCATGCAGAGAAACAGATGGACTACAGTCAGTAATTATAGAACTACAAAGTGCTTCTATATGGTAAGTGGGGCTGATGAAATGGACAGTGAGTGTAGAAACAAGGAGGTGGTTTTAATGTTATGCCTGATAGGTGTAGAACGTAATTGAAGTTCTGTTACAATTTGATTTGATTAGACATGGTTTGGAAAGACACAGATCTGGATCCATGAGGGTCGCCAATATATACTGCATTGTCAAGACAAAAAGTAATTAAGTCCAGGGAACTGTCTACATGTCTCCATGGTCAGATTGTGACAAGGCACAGATCAGGGCAAGGATTTGAAAAAAAAAAACATATTTAGCCTTAAGTGTTCACAAAACACTGGCACAATTGAAGTCTGGCACAACCCTGAACCTTCCTAAATTTAACTGTCCAGCCAAATTAGGCTTCCAGGAAAGAAAGTCCTTGGTCAAGGGGGTAAGAACAAACCCGACAGTTACTGTAAGAGCTCCTAAAGTCATGTGCAGAGATGGAAGAACCATGTTGGACAGACAAGCATCTCTGCAGCACTCCATCAATCAGATCTTTGTGGTACAGTGCATGAGAGGCCACTTTTGAGCTTGGAGTTTGCTTAATGGCATGTGAAGGACAGAATGAAAGCTCTGGAATTTTCAATAGCTGACAATTATTGACCTGGCAAATAAGTCATAATGAACAAATCAATGCCTGTAGTTGATACTTGAGCAAGTACAAATTGTCTTTATGTGCATATCTTTTAAAATTGTATGTTTTTTACTCTAGGTTGGTATAACAACAGATGAAATAGACTTTATTGTGCACCAGGAGACGATAAGACACGATGCCTACCCCTCTCCACTGCACTACGGTGGATTCCCCAAATCTGTGTGTACGTCCGTGAATAATGTGATCTGTCACGGCATCCCAGACAGGTACAGTAACACTATGTATACTATGTTATTCATCTGTTCTTCAGAAAGGTCAAATCCAATACTCCAAAACTACTTAGCAATTAACTGACTAAAAGTTCTTTACCAATCTCATATTTTGGTTCTTCAGAAAGTCTACAGTGTAGTTAAAATGCGGTGTATTTGGCCTGCATATGAGGGTTGCAGTAATACCGTATTTGTATCAACATGCATAGTGACACTATACAGATGTTGATATTGACAAAGACATGCACACTAATGAATTTTATTGTTGTTTAATGCTTAGTAGGTTCCAAAGGCTTGTGAAGTCAGCTTGACGCTTTACGTACCCTTCTAATACCAAAGTTCTAATACCATGTCCAAAAATGAATAAATCCACTGAGAGTGATGACTTGCATTTAAAACTCTTTTACTGAGTACTTCAGAGCACAAAACAAACGGTACAAAAGGTATCACAGGTAAATACTTAAGAGCACGGCAAGGTAAAAAAACTGTGCGACTCCACTCCAGTTCCACACTCCCATGGTGCACCACACCTGACTGTTAAATACTGCAGCGCACTTTGACCTTTCCTCTGTTACACAAAAAATTAACATAGATAACCAAAGAATATAAATCAAAGATCATCAATAATGATTATTATTTAACTCATGAACAAAAGACAATAATTATATGTAAATTATGAAACAACTAAATTGATGCAAATAATCATGTCACCAATCAAGATAATCAATAATATCACAAATCATCATATAATGCTAAATTTAAAAATGAACATAATCATAAAATAAACAACTGATATGAAAGTACACTTACGCTCCTACAACAGTGGTACCTTAAAATTCAACATCAGTTGGTTCTGGAAGTGGCGTTGAGTCTAAAAAACGTTGAGTTTTAAGGTATTTTTCCCATAAGGATGTATGTGAAACCTGTTAATGTGTTCCATGGTCCTGTGGAACTGCATATATTTTAGGCAAATGTAAAATAATGGGGTTGTTTTTGACACACTGAGAAAAAGACAAATATAATTAAAAAAAAAACACTGAATTACAATTGGAAAACGGTTAAAAATCAACCTTTACTTCTTTACTGTTTCCTTATGCTTCTTAATCATGGAGATGCTTGATCTTGGAATACCTTATTCCATTCAGTAAAGTCACATTGTTAAGTTTTGTGCCGATGCACAAACAGAGTTTTTCTCAACAGAGTTTCAAAGATTTTGAGTTTAGGGGACGTTAAGGTACCACTGTAATTTTCTGGCTCTGGGTAAAACATAAAGAAAGTCTTTTTGTCATCAAATGCTCAGATTCAAACAGATGCTGAAATAAGATTCATATAACCATACACTTTAGTGTCATATAACCATACAACAGTGAGGAGCTGTGTTAATTTTAATTGTTTAGTCTATTTTTATCTGTTTTATTTTGTCTCTTACTCTGTATTTTTATTTGGTTCTTACTTTTTTAATATAATGTTGTGTTATGTATGCTTATTCGATGTACAGCACTTTGGTCAACGTAAGTTGTTTTAAGAGTGCTTTATAAATAAAATTTACTTACTTACTTACTTACTTTATTCCTTTTCAGTCGACCACTTCAAGATGGAGATATCATTAATATAGACGTTACTGTGAGTGTCTGAACCTCACCCTGAGACTCAAATACAAAAAGAGTAATTATTTAATGTGTACTTGCAATAGTAAACACTGTGTTTGCTTCAATTGTCTGGCTTTTTGTTAATACTTTGACTCGTAGGTTTACCTGGATGGTTACCATGGTGATACGTCCGAAACGTTTTTGATTGGTTCAGTAGACGAGCGAGGCAGGAAGTTGGTGGATGCAGCTAGGCAGTGCAGAGATGAAGCTATCGCTGCATGTGGACCAGGGCAGTCGCTGTCCGTCATCGGCAACACCATCAGGTAAACACTGAAGAGTCTGTGTGAAGACTTTGTGTAAGGAAATGTTATTTAAAAATGCTGGAGTTTTTAACCACCTCACTGTCATTGCTGGATTGAGAATAGTCCACCAACCAAAAATATATCCAGCGAACAGCGCCCCGTGGGCAGCGTCCTGTGATCACTGATGAAGGTGTACAAGATGACCAACTCAAACAGCAGCAATAGATGAGCGACTGTCTCTGACTTTACATCTACAAGGTGGACCAACTAGGTAGGAGTGTCTAATAGAGTGGACAGTGAGTGGACACGGTATTTAAAAACTCCAGCAGTGCTGCTGTGTCTGATCCACTCATACCAGCACAACACACACTAACACACCACCACCATGTCAGTGTCACTGCAGTGCTGAGAATGACCCACCACCCAAATAATACCTGCTCTGTAGTGGTCCTGTGGGGGTCCTGACCATTGAAGAACAGCATGAAAGGGGGCTAACAAAGCATGCAGAGAAATAGATAGACTACAGTCAGGCACTGCCAATTGTGCCTGCCAGGGGGCACAGAGCTGAGATTTGAACTCCCCGAGTTCAGAATCCCAGCGCTGGTGTGCTAGCGGAATATCCAGCTGCATCACCTGCATGTTGATTTTTAATACAATGTTGTCTGAGGGATTAAAGATTACTGGCATTCCGTATAGTTTTGCTCTTGCCCTTTACACACAAAGATTTTTCTGGAATCTCTGAATCTTTTAATAATAATATGGACTGTAGATGTTGAAATACCTACATTTTTTGCAGTTAATCAAAAATCCTTGCTCTACTACAGAGTAGCAGAGATGTTCACAAGTCACAAAATACGAGTCCGAGTCGAGCCCTGAGTCTTTAGACTAGAGTCCGAGTCAAGTCACGAGTCTTTAGGCTAGAGTCAGAGTCAAGTCACGAGTCAATATAAATGTACACAAAACATATATTGGAAATGTAGCGTTGAAATAAACAGATTAGCGAGTGTATTTTGCCATTTTGCGGGCTGTAACATTTACCCATTGTGTGCGTTGCGGGTTAAGACGGCCGGAGCGTTATTAGAGAGCAGGTCTGACATGATCTGACATGATCAGAATGTCAGATCTTTTATATAATATATATATATATATATATATATATATATACTGTATATATATATATATTAGGGCTGTCACACGATTAAAAATTTTAATCGAGATTAAAGAACAAAATTTATCGCGATTAATCTCGATAAAATTTTTTTGTCGTGTGACAGCCCTAATATACGTATATGTATTAATCTCAATTAATCGCAAACTAATAATTAAGCAAAATTTGAACAGTTATGCACATTGTTATTGCAAGAACGTGTTTACCAATAAAACATTCATAGAATATGATAAAATTATTAAATCTAAATTTATTGTAGAAAGCACATTATCTGACAAAAGTGAGGATCTTTTCCTGTTCATAACCCGGACACTGAAAACAGGTGCACCAACCATAATGTTTTGATCAATAAAGCATCAAAACACAGATATGATTATTTCATATATCTATTAAGAAAACTCTTTAATACTGTGTTTGTGCAGAAAGAATACTGGGAAATACTGTTCTAAATTACCATTTAAACACCTATAAATACCTGAAACAGTCAAGTTAGCAAACATTATCTATAAGTAATTGACTGTAGCTATAAAAAAGTGTTAATTAAAACAGTCCATGTAAACGCTTAGTCCATATTAATATCAGATACGAATGTGTTTTTAGAAAACTACAAACATCACAAATATAAATCATGTTTATAACCATGTGATAGAATAACCTGAATAAACTGTAGAGATGAAACATCACACAGAGTTTCACTTTTTACCGGAGGAGGAGGAGGCGGAGCTACACGGTTTTGATGGACAGGTCTAGCAGCCAATGGAAATACTCGTTACAAAGCTTGCGTGATTTCATTCATCTTTTCAACACGTAAAAAAAGTGAAAACCGCTAAAAGTAGTTTATCATCGGACAGTTCATGCGCTTTACATCCTAATTCATCTGAAATACAGTTAATTACCACAGAGACACACGTGTGTGGCACAAACAGCCAAATAAAAATAGATAAAAAATTGTAATCTTGATTAATTTTTTAACGACAGCCCTAATATACAGTATATATACAGTATAATTGTCACACGTAACTTTGGTTGTACACAAGTCATTTTATGCGAGTCACATGTCGAGTCATTTGAAACAAGTCCGAGTCGAGTCTGAAGTCGCTGTGTGTGCGACTTACGTGCGACTCAGACTCGAGTCGCAGACTGAGTCCCCATCTCTGCAGACTGCAGACACAGCAATGCTGATGGAAGTTTTAAACACCTCACTGTCACTGCTGGACTGAGAATAGTCCACCAACAAAAAATATCCAGCCATGGGCAGTGTCCTGTGACCACTGATGAAAGTCTAGAAGATGACCAACTCAAACAGCAGCAATAGATGAGCGATTGTCTATGACGTTACATCTACAAGGTGAAGCAAGTGTGTAATAGTGTAGACAGTGAGAAGATACAGTATTTAAAAACTCCAGCAGCACTGCTGTGTCTGATCCACTCATACCAGCACAACACACGTCAGTGTCACTGCAGTGCTGAGAATGATCCACCATCGAAAACGGCTGAGCTTTTTACTAGTGACTTTTAAAACTGTGTCTTTTAAAAACCAGCTTAATTGTGTTTCGTAATTTACTACAAATTTTGAATTTGATAAGTGCAGCTTGAAAATATATATAATTAACTTTAATCCAGATCTAGTATTGTACTTCAGACCGGCCTTTGTTTCAGCGAGACAATTCAACCTCTTTCTTTACTTTTCAGCATCTCGCCAACTGTAGAATCAGAGCTTTGTTCAACCCCCCCATCTCTCTCTCTCTCTCACCACACACACACACACACACACACACACAAAGTGGGAGGACGTCACCTCTGAAACCTGCCTGTAGGAACATCATCTCCACATAAAAGAGCGCGAGAGGAAAAAGAGGAGGATAAAAAGAGGCCCACTCTGAACCCTCCATTTGCTGCTGCGCTGCGCTCATAGAGTTAATGTATTTCTGGTCTAGCACAGAAAGAACAATTACCCAGAGTGCACCAGGGCTTTCTCCCTGCAATGGGGTGTAAATTACAGGTTAGCTTGTCTCGCTGTGCGTACGCCCATGTGCGTGCGTGTGTGTGTGCGCCAGTGTGTGTATGAGATGTAAATTACAGGCTAGCTTATGCTGTCTTGGAGAAATGCAGTGTCTGCCAAGCTGAGCCCCGCTCCCCGCAGAGACATGCTGAAAGACACAAGAGGAAAAAAAAGACATAAGAAAAAGAACTGTACACAGAGAACTTTCTGTAGGTTAACGTAAAGAAATGATCCTGCAAAAAATGCACAGCTACGTACTGATCAGGTATACAGTGGGGTCAAAAAGTATTTAGTCAGCCACTGATTGTGCAAGTTCTCCTACTTAGAAAGATGAGAGAGGTCTGTAATTTTCATCATAGGTACACTTCAACTATGAGAGACAAAATGAGAAAAAAAATCCAGGAAATCACATTGTAGGATTTTTAAAGAATTTATTTGTAAATGATGGTGGAAAATAAGTATTTGGTCACCCACAAACAAGCAAGATTTCTGGCTCTCACAGACCTGTAACTTCTTTAAGAAGCTCTTCTGTCCTCCACTCGTTACCTGTATTAATGGCACCTGTTTGACCTCGTTATCTGTATAAAAGACACCTGTCCACAGCCTCAAACAGTCAGACTCCAAACTCAACCATGGCCAAGACCAAAGAGCTGTCGAAGGACACCAGGAAGAAAATTGTAGACCTGCACCAGGCTGGGAAGAGTGAATCTACAATAGGCAAGCAGGTTGGTGTGAATAAATCAACTGTGGGAGCAATTGTAAGAAAATGGAAGACATACAAGGCCATTGATAATCTCCCTTGGGGTCAAGATCTCATCCCGTGGGGTCAAAATGATCATGAGAACGGTGAGCAAAAATCCCAGAACTACACGGAGGGACCTGATGAATGACCTGCAGAGAGCTGGGACCAAAGTAACAAAGGCTACCGTCAGTAACACACTACGCCGAGAGGGACTCAAATCCTGCAGTGCCAGGCGTGTCCCCCTGCTTAAGCCAGTACATGTCCAGGCCCGTCTGAAGTTTGCCAGAGAGCATATGGATGATCCAGAAGAGGATTGGGAGAATATCATGTGGTCAGATGAAACCAAAATGGAACTTTTTGGTAAAAACTCAACTCGTCGTGTTTGGAGGAAGAAGAAGAACCCAAGAACACCATACCTACTGTGAAGCATGGGGGTGGAAACATCATGCTTTGGGGCTGTTTTTCTGCAAAGGGGACAGGACGACTGATCCGTGTTAAGGGAAGAATGAACGGGGCCATGTATCGTGAGATTTTAAGCCAAAACCTCCTTCCATCAGTGAGAGCATTGAAGATGGAACGTGGCTGGGTCTTCCAGCATGACAATAATCCCAAACACACCGCTCGGGCAACGAAGGAGTGGCTCCGTAAAAAGCATTTCAAGGTCCTGGAGTGGCCTAGCCAGTCTCCAGACCTCAACCCCATAGAAAATTTGTGGAGTCCGTGTTGCCCAGCGACAGCCCCAAAACATCACTGCTCTAGAGAAGATCTGCATGGAGGAATGGGCCAAAATACCAGCTACAGTGTGTGCAAACCTGGTGAAGACGTTTGACCTCTGTCATTGCGAACAAAGGTTATGTTACAAAGTATTGAGTTGAACTTTTGTTATTGACCAAATACTAATGATCATTTACAAATAAATTCTTTAAAAATCCTACAGTGTGATTTCCTGGATTTTTTTTTCTCATTTTGTCTCTCATAGTTGAAGTGTACCTATGATGAAAATTACAGACTAAATACTTTTTGGCCCCACTGTAATTCTGCATCCACAGTCACTGATCCTGATATGTTGGAATTGTTCCCATTACATACACCGATCAGCCATAACATTAAAACCACCTCCTTGTTTCTACGCTCACTGTCCATTTTATCAGCTCCACTTACCATATAGAAGCACTTTGTAGTTCTACAATTACTGACTGTAGTCCATCTATTTCTTTGCATGCTTTTTTACCCCACTTTCATGCTGGTCTTCAATAGTCAGGACTCTCCCAGGACCACTACAGAGTAGCAGAGATGTTCACAAGTCACAAAATACGAGTCCGAGTGGAGTCACGAGTCTTTAGGCTAGAGTCTGAATCAAGTCACGAGTCTTTAGGCTAGAGTCCGAGTCAAGTCACGAGTCTTTAGGCTAGAGTCCGAGTCAAGTCACGAGTCTTTAGGCTAGAGTCCGAGTCGAATCACGAATATTTAGGCTAGAGTCTAATATACACAAAACTTATATTGGAAATGCAGCGTAGAAATAAACAAAAAATCTGTAAGTTCAGATAAAAACAAAAACAGATTAGCGACTGTGTTTTGTCGTTTTGCTGGCTGGAACATTTACCCATTGCGTGCGGTGCAGGTTAAGATGGCCGGAACGTTATTAGAGAGCAGAAAATGACGTGATCAGAATTATATATATAATTGTCACACGTAAGTAATTTTGCTGACTTTGGTTGTACACAAGTCATTTTATGCGAGTCACGAGTCGAGTCCGAGTCATTTGAAACGAGTTCGAGTCGAGTCTGAAGTTGCTGTGTGTACGACTTATGTGCAGAGTAGGTATTATTTAGCTGGTGGGTCATTCTCAGCACTGCAGTGACACTGACATGGTGGTTGTGTGTTAGTGTGTGTTGTGCTGGAATGAGTGGATCAGACACAGCAATGCTGCTGGAGTTTATAAACACCTCACTGTCACTGCTGGACTGAGAATAGTCCACCAACAAAAAATATCCAGCCAACAGCGCCCCATGGGCAGCTCCCTGTGACCACTGATGAAAGTCTAGAAGATGACCAACTCAAACAGCAGCAATAGATCAGCGATCGTCTATGACGTTACATCTACAAGGTGAAGCAACTAGGTAGGAGTGTGTAATAGCGTAGACAGAGAGTAGACACAGTATTTAAAAACTCCAGCAGCGCTGCTGTGTCTGATCCACTCATACCAGCACAACACACACTAACACACCACCACCACCATGTCAGTGTCACTGCAGTGCTGAGAATGATCCACCACATAAATAATACCTACTCTGTAGTGGTCCTGTGGGGGTCCTGACCATTGAAGAACAGAGTGAAAGCAGGCTAAAAAAAGTATGCAGAGAAACATATGGGCTACAGTCAGTTATTGTAGAACTACAAAGTGCTTCTATATGGTAAGTGGAGCTGATAAAATGGACAGTGAGTGTAGAAACAAGGAGGGGGTTTTAATGTTATGGCTGATCGGTGTTTGATTGATGTCTTTGTTTTGTGTTGAGTGTTTTGTCTGGTGACCTGTTCAGGTTGTTTCCTGCTCTTTGCCCAGTAAATTGTACCTAGCGTGACCCTGACCATAATAAAGCGATGGTAAAACAGACAATTAATGATGAATAATTGTCATTATTCCCATTATACACACAATGACAATGTAAAAACATGTTAATTCGTTAATGAATTTAAAAAGTGCACACATTTTCATTTTATTATAAGTAATTAAGTGCAGATTGCTGAATAAAACTGTCAGTTATGTTTATATAAAATCAAATACACAAACCCTGCACACATTGCCATTTTATTATTATATCATGATTCACCATCTAACCCATATCTGGTTAATTGTGGCACTATGGTGGTTTTATGGAGGGAAGCGACATGAGCATCAGATGCGTCACAGTCAGAAATTTTGAGAGTGCATCTAAATGGTAGGTGTAGCTTGACAATGGCTAACGAATATACACTGCCTGGCCAAAAAAAGGTCACCACCTGGATTTAACTAAGCAAATAGGTAAGAGCCTCCCGTTGGATAATTACTGCATGGGTGATTGTGTTTCAGCTGTCAACAAGTTATTTAACCCTAACTGATGCAGTGAGTAGCTTCTCATTTGTTAAACAACCATGTGGAAAGACACATCCTGTGGTCGTGGAAAAGATGTTCATCTGTTTCAGAAGGGTCAAATTATTGGCATGCATCAAGCAGAGAAAACATCTAAGGAGAAGCTGAAACTACTAAAATCGGGTTAAGAACTGTCCAACGCATTATTAAAAAGTGGAAGGACAGTGGGGAAACATCATCTTTGAGGAATGAATGTGGTCGGACAAAAATCTTGAATGACCGTGATCGGTGATCACTTAAACGTTTGGTGAAATCAAATGGTAGAAAAACTACTGTAGAACTCAGGGATATGTTTAATAGTGACAGTAAGAGCATTTCCACACGCACAATGCGAAGGGAACTCAAGGGATTGGGACTAAACAGCTGTGTGGCCTTAAGAAAACCACTTCTCAGTGAGGCTAACCGGCAAAACAGCTTCAATTTGCTAGGGAGCATAAAGATTGGACTCTGGAGCGATGGAAGAAGGTCATGTGGTCTGATGAGTCCAGATTTAACCTGTTCCAGAGTGATGGGCGCATCATGGTTAGAAGAGAGGCGGCTGAAGTGATGCACCCATCATGCCTAGTGCCTACCGTACAAGCCTGTGGGGGCAGTGCTATGATCTGGGGTTGCTGCAGTTGGTCAGGTCTAGGTTCAGCAACATTATGTGCCCAAAGAATGAGGTCAGCTGACTACCTGAATATACTGAACCACCAGGTTATTCCATCAATGGATTTTTTCTTCCCTGATGGCACGGGCATATTCCAAGATGACAATGCCAGTATTCATTGGGCTCAAATTGTGAAAGAGTGATTCAGGGAGCATGAGACATCATTTTTACACATGGATTGGCCACCACAGAGTCCAGACCTGAACCCTATTGAGAATCTTTGGGATGTGCTGGAGAAGACTTTGTGCAGTGGTCCAAATCTCCCATCATCAATACAAGATCTTGGGGAAAAATTAATGCAACTCTGGACAGAAATAAATGTTGTGACATTGCAGAAGCTTGTGGAAACGATGCCACAGTGAACGCGTGCCGTAATCAAAGCTAAAGGCGGTCCAACCAAATATTACTGTGTGTATACTATCCGGATAGGTTGACCGAATGAAAGTGCAGGTGATTCCATGGTATTGGAATCATTTATGGTGTAAATAAAAGGTAACACAATAACGTGTGCAAAAACTCTGAATACTTTCTGAACCCACTGTATAATATGACGTATCCCTGCAGGTATAGACATGCCCTTCTGTCTAAGTAAGCTTTGCTTTTGTTTTTATTTTCTCTCTCTTTGACCTATACTTCTTTCTTCTTCCTTTCTTTTTGTTTCCCAAGCTCTCTCTTTCTCAGTTCAGAGAGTGCGCACAGACTAACACTGTCATTACACACACACACACAGGAACCCATTACTTCTTCTCAGGAAGAGCACTTAGTCCTCCCTCTTTTTTCCTTCCTCTGAACTATGGCTTCCCACCTCTGTCTTCTCCTCACGTAACTCCTGTGTGGCCAAATTGGCACCTTTTAAAGTCATTTTCATCCGTGGCAGGCTGACCTTTGTTGCCAGGGCAACCCAAGGGTCACCCCTATAATTATGATTGATCAATAAAATAGAATCTCAGCACTCAGCATGAGTTTCTGTAGCTAGTTGATCAGTCTTTGTTTCTGTGTGTGTGTGTGTGTTGCAGTGAAATTGCCCACTCAACTGGTTTCTGTGTGTGTCCATACTTCATTGGCCATGGCATTGGAACCTATTTTCATGGGCATCCTGAGATTTGGCATCATGGTAAGAGCTCAGTTTGGCTTTTATTTGCATAGTTTCTCTGTTTTGTGATGTCATAGATAGTATAGACAAGTAGACAACCAGATTTTGGAATACACAGATGAGGCATAACATTATGACCACCTTCTTATATTGTGTTGGTCCTCCTTTTGCTGCCAAAACAGCCTTGACCTGTCTAGGCATGGACTCTGGCAGATCCTATAAATCCTGTAAGTTGTGAGGTGGGGCCTCCATGGATCCGACTTGTTTGTCCAGCACATCCCACAGATGCTCGATTGGATTGAGATCTGGGGAATTTGGAGGCCAGGTCAACACCTCAGACTCGTTGTTGATCCTCAAATCATTCCTGAAGCATTTTTGCTTTGTGGCAGGGGGCATTATCCTGCTGAAGGAGGCCACAGCCATCAAGGATTATCATTTCCATAACAATAATGCTTAGGTAGGTGGTACGTGTCAATGTAACATCCACATGGATGGCAGGACCCAAGGTTTCCCAGCAGAACATTGTCCAAAGCATCATACTGCCTCTGCCGGCTTGCCTTCTTCCCATAGTGCATCCTGGTACCGTGTGTTCCCCAGGTAAGCGACTCACACGCACCCGACCATCCACGCGATACAAAAGAAAACGTGATTCATCAGACCAGGCCACCTTCTTCCATTGCTCTGTGGTCCAGTTCCGATGCTCAGATGCCCATTGTTGACACTTCCGGCGGTGGACAGGTCAGCATGGGCACCCTGACTGGTACCTGCGATGCACTGTGTATTCTGACACCTTTCTATCAGAACCAGAATTAACTTCTTCAGCTATTTGAGCTACAGTAGCTCGTCTGTTTAATCGGACCACACGAGTCAGCCTTCACTTCCCACGTGCATCAGTGAGCCTTGGCCGCCCATGACCCTGTCGTTGGTTTACCGCTGTTCCTTCTTTGGACCACTTTTGATAGATACTGACCACTGCAGAACACCCCACAAGAGCTGCAGTGGTCATATGTTATGGCTGGTCGGTGTATATAAATATTTAGAAAAAGTAAAGTTTCATAACTCATCATAAACTGTATTTAAGAAGCTTTACATTTCAAAACTATTCCAAACAAGTAAATGGACTTGTAGACAAGTTCCAATTTTGTGATGTCACAGACACTATAGGTGTGTTTCCACCAGGGTCTTGACGTTTTTGAGGGCAACCAAAGTGTTGCTTACAAGTTTCTGTTCTGTCAGATTATAGACGTTATAGCCACACGAAGGTCCCAGAAACTTTTAGGGAACTTAGTTACACAATTTTCTGGATCATAGACCAAACTTTACAGCTCTACAGTTTATAATGTACTATTTTAATTCTTCTCTTTTTTCTGATTCTGAGCAGCCAATGATAATGAGATGCAGATGGAGGAAGGCATGAGCTTTACAATAGGTCTGTGTTTTTATTTTATTGTTTTGTTGTGTGTGTGTGTGTGTATTTTAACTTCTAGTTTGTCTTGCCTGTTGTCTTATTTTCTGTCTATCTGTCTTACAGAACCTATTTTAATGGAAGGAACCTCAGAATTTCGGATCCTCAGGGACAAGTGGACAGCCGTCTCAGTGGATGATAAAAGGTTTCATTCATTCTCTCTAAAACTCCAAAATCTTGTGGAAATTCACTTATTGTGTTAGTGATTATGGCTATGATGACACAGCTGGTGACTTATCTGTGTCTATACACAACCCCAAATAAGAGTTTCTTACATTTATTTTGACTTTTATTTCATTGCAGACAGGATGAACCTGAGATATTTCATGTTTTATCTGCTCAACTTCATTTCATTTATTAATAAACATCCATTCCTGCATTTCACATTCCAAAAAAAGGTTGGGACAGTAAAGCATTTACCACTTTGTAATGTTGCCATTCCTTTTCACCACACTTAAAAGACGTTTTGGCACCGAGGATACCAAGTGATTTAGTGTTTCAGCTTTTATTTTGTCTCATTCTTCCTGCAAACACGTCTTAAGATGTGCAACAGTACGGGGTCGTCGTTGTCACATTTTTCCTTTCAAAATTCTCCACACATTCTCTATTGGGGACAGGTCAGGACTACAGGAAGGTCAGTCCAGTACCCGTACCCTCTTCTTCCACAGCCATGCCTTTGTAATGTGTGCAGCATGTGGTTTTGCATTGTCTTGTTGAAAAATGCTGAATGTCCCTGGAAAAGATGACGTCTTGAAGGCAGCATATGCTGCTCTAAGATCTCAATGTACTTTTCTGCATTAATGCTGCCATCACAGTAGTGTAAATGACCTTTGCCAAGGGCACTGACACACCCCCATACCATGACAGACCCTGGCTTTTGGACTTGTTGCTGATAACGGTCTGGATGGTCCTTTTTGTCTTTGGTCCGAGCGCACAGCGTCCATTTTTTCCAAAAAAGACCTGGAATGCTGATTCATCTGACCACAATACACGTTTCCACTGTGTGATGGTCCATCCTAGATGTCTCTGAGCCCCGAGAAGTTGACGCCGCTTCTGGACATGGTTAACATTAGGCTTCTTTTTTGCACAGTAAAGTTTTAAGTGGCATTTGTGCATGTAACTCTGTATTGTAGTGCTTGACAAATGTTTGCCAAAGTAATCCCTCACCCATGTGGTTATATCAGCTATTGTTGAGTGGCGGTTCTTGATGCAGTGCCGTCTGAGGGATCAAAGATCACGCGTGTTCAGCTTAAGCTTGCGCCCTTGGCCTTTACGCACTGAAATTCCTCCCGATTTCTTGACTCATTTAATGATATTATGCACTGTAGAGGGAGAAATATGCAAATCCCTTCCAATCTTTCTTTGAGGTACATTGTTTTTAAACATTTCTATTATTTTCTCACACATTTGTTGACAAACTGGAGATCCTCTGATCATCTTTACTCATCAAAGACTCAGCCTTTCCTGGATGCTGCTTTTGTACCAAACCATGATTACAATCACATGTTGACATCACCTGTTTGGAATCACATAATTATTTAGTTTTTTCACCTTACTACTAGCCCTAAATTGCCCCTGTCCCAACTTTTTTTGGAATGTGTTGCAGGCCTGAAATGCAGGAATGGATGTTTAATAATAAATGAAATTAAGTCGAGCAGACAAAACATGAAATATCTCAGGTTCATCCTGTCTGCAATCAAATAAAAGTCAAAGTAAATATAAGGAACACTGCATTTTTATTTTATTTGCATTTTCCATACTGTCCCAACTTTTTCTGATTTGGGGTTGTATAATTTAATAATAATAATAATAATAATTGTGTAAAGTGTGGTTTAATGTACCCCTCCTGTTCTGTGGAGAGCACTCCTAGGCTAATTGCTGATGGCTGTATTGCAGGTGTGGACAGTCTGTACCACTGCTTGGTCAGCAGTTATACTCATGTCTTTAAGAAGAGAGGGGTTAATCTCTGGCTCATTCGTGAATGTGAATCACAGCATCTGTTACAATATGACTCACTGTTTTTGTGTGTGTGTGTCTGTATGTGTGTTCACATGTGTGTGTGTGTGTGTGTGTGATTTCCAGATCGGCCCAGTTTGAGCACACAGTTGTCATCACCTCTGATGGTGTGGAGATCCTGACCAAACTGGCAGATGAGGACTGATTGCGGTCAGGAAGTGTGTGTGTGTCTGAAAGTGTGCAAACGTAGTGTGTGAGAGAATAATGTTATGAGAATAAAAACATTTTGTAATGTTTTACCAACTTGGTTACATTTGAACCTATGTAGCAAATCATCAAACATACACAAAACACTTTACTGTAGTACAATTTCATCTACTTTTTTGCTTGAATGCACTTGATGACTGATGCCTTTTTCACAGGGAAGAACACCACAGTCCTTGAGGAAAGTATTTGTAAGTGGAAGTAGTATTTACTGTACTGCTTTGGTGTTGAAAAGTTAGAGCTCATATTTAAAATGTGTTACTCTTGTGGCTCAGCAGTCTGGTATGCTAGCTAACCACTGTAAAGAGTTTAAGCTCTCAAGTTTGAATCCTAGAATGCCTTTATCTGTCATTTATACATACCACCTCAAGCACCTCCTTGTTTCTACACACACTGTCCATTTTATCAGCTCCACTTACCATATAGAAGCACTTTGTAGTTCTACAATTACTGAATGTAGTCTTTAGCCTACTTTCATGCTGTTCTTCAATGGTCAAGACTCTCGCAGGACCACTACAGAGCAGGTATTAATTGGGTGGTGGATCATTCTCAGCCCTGCAGTGACACTGACATGGTAGTGGTGTATTAGTGTGTGTTGTGCTGGTAACTTTTTTGGTCTATGTGCCAGCACAAGGAGTGGAGGAATACATAGAGCATAGTGTAACTTTCTGTACATGGTGTGGCTTTCTGAGGACCCACTGCTGGCTGGTGTAAAGTGGCTGCCATAGACTGGACACGTGTTGGAGGATATGGGTGCTAGTTTGCAGCACTCCTTGGGCAGCACAGCAGTGATGCAAGCGAAGTAGTTGTGTTTGGGAAGTGAAAATGACTAAATTTGGAGAAAAATATAAATACAGCAACCACTTAGAAGTTAGAGTTTTAAAATAAACACTGATCAGCCATAATATTAAAACCAGCTCCACTTATTATATAGAAGCTCTTTTAGTTCTACAATTACTGACCGTAGTCCATCTGTTTCTCTACATGCTTTATTAGCCCCCTTTCATGCTGTTCTTCAATGGGCAGGACTCTCCCAGGACCATCACAGAGTAGGTATTATTTAGGTGGTGGATCATTCTCAGCACTGCAGTGACACTGACATGGTGGTGGTGTGTTAGTGTGTGTTGTGCTGGTATGAGTGGATCAGACACAGCAGCGCTGCTGGAGTTTTTAAACACCTCACTGTCACTGCTGGACTGAGAATAGTCCACCAACCAAAAACATCTAGCCAACAGTGCCCTGTGGGCAGCGTCCTGTGACCACTGATGAAAGTCTAGAAGATGACAAACTCAAACAGCAGCAATAGATGAGCGATCGTCTCTGACTTTACATCTACAAGATGGACCAACTAGGTAGGAGTGTCTAATAGAGTGGACAGTGAGTGGACACAGTATTTAAAAACTCCATCAGTGCTGCTGTGTCTTATCCACTCATACCAGCATGTCAGTGTCACTGCAGTGCTGAGAATGATCCACCATCTAAGTAATACCTGTTCTGTGGTGGTCATGTGAAGGTCCTGACCATTGAAGTACAGGATGAAAGCAGGCTAAAAAAGTATGTAGAGAAACAGATGGACTATAGTCAGTAATTGTAGAACTACAAAGTGCTTCTATATGGTAAGTGGAGCTGATAAAATGGACAGTAAGTGTAGGAACAAGGGGGTGGTTTTAATGTTATGGCTGATCAGTGTAGTTACAGTGAATAGATTAGAGAACGAAACACTGGATTAATCCAGTAAGCTTAATACATTTTCTTTCTGTCCACTCCAGCTGTCTTGGCATTAAGCCATCATGTTTTTCTATGTCCAGTCTTCCTTCTTTGATATACGTCACTGCTCATACATTCATTGCTTTGAGATCAGCATTGGTATGAGCATGAAAATATCATTACGTCTCATTATCGTGGCCCGTGCTCTCCCAGTATCTGCACCCGTCATAAGATTACAGTGGTGTAACTTCATTACGGGAGCACACATCGACCGTGAGGTGATTTTATTTATGGCATATGAGGACTCCCTGCTGTTGGGAGCTTCCTATATAATCAAGTATGATTCACTAAATGATCAGTTTAGAGCTTGTGATGAGATTTGACTGAAGCTAACAAGCAGCCTGGTCTCTTCTTGATAAATGATGTAAGCTACAGGACAGTGTTTTGTTGGCCATTTACACATAGATGGGATAGAAAACAGTAGGCTTCATGCCAGATTATTGCATGGGGGGGTGATACGTGTAAATAATATACATATTACTGTATCTAAATACAAGTATTTAGAAACCCTTTACTTTTTGCGCACAATGTGCCATGGATCTAGTTTGAATGAGTATTAGAAAAGAATGCCTTTATTTATCATATATACATATACAGGTGTATAGTCTAGCTCTTTTGGAAGCTGGGGTCAGAGCGCAGGGTCAGCCATCGTACGGCGCTCCTGGAGCCGAGAGGGTTATTGGCCTTGCTCAAGGGCCCAACAGTGGCTGAATGGCAGAGCTGGAATTCAAACTCTCAACCTTTTTGATTGATAGCCCAAAGCTCTACCCACTAGGCTACCCAATTAATGCTCTATTTACCAAGCAATCTACACATAATCACTCATCATAATGACTAGGGCTGGCACCAATCCAATACTCTGTATCGGTATCGGTCCGATATTGGCCCAAATCACTGGATCGGATATCAGAAGGAAAAAAAATGTGTAATCCGATCTGATACTGTTGCTTAATGTAAATAACACAATGTAAATAAGGCCATTGTTTGTGTGTACAGCAAATAACACACGAAGATACGTTCCAACAGAGTGCCGTTTATTGCCAGCTCACTCAGCAACTGCCGTAACAAGGTGCATCTTGATAAAATCATTAACATGTGCCACTCATCTTCCACAGCCATTCAGAAATTAAAACACACTGATCCACTTAAACTTTTAGCATTTTAAAAAAATCATCTACTACTCCCACAAACACTGTTTAAACACAATAAAAATTGCTTTATAAATGATAAATCGCTCACCTGAGATAAAGAAAACAAAGATCTTGTCCCAGCTTGGAGATATCTCACATCCTCAATGATTAAGCCATTGGTGTTATGATATAAAACAAACTACATCGTTTCCTGTTTAGCCACAGACGTCCTCTTCGAAATCCAGCAGGGTTTAATCATCTAAAAATGTGACAGAACTTTAACGGAAAATCTCAACTCTACGTCAATTCTAATTGGTCCATCGCGTTTGATTGACATCCACATCTTCCAATTGTAGACACTTTGGACAACACGCCGTAAAGCGAGATGTGTCACATGAACAACGGCTCAAATGTAAGTGAAACCCAAAATGCTGCTAAATGTTCTGTGTGTAAAAGTTAAAATAAAAACAGCAGTTTTGTATAAGTGTGATGTAGGTTCTGTATTTATTCCTTTAGAATATTTGTTTCACAGTCTGAGCATTGTTATTTAAATAGATAGTTTAACCATGGTTGAGACATGTATTATTACTGCTTAGTTGTTTAAGAGGAGAAATGACAGTATCGGATTGGTATCGTATCAGCAGATACTCAATTTGCAGTATCGGTATCGGACATAAAAAAGTGGTATTATTATTATGAATATTTGTTTAATATATTTGTTATTAGTTTTTATAATTGTTATTATTACTATTATTAATATTATTATTTGTTTAATATAATTGTTATTAGTTTTTATAATTATTATTACTATTATTATTAATAATTTTTGTTTAATATAATTGTTAGTTTTTATAATTATTATTATTAATTTTTGTTTAATATAATTTTTACTTCTTCTTCTTCTTTCGGCTTTTTTTCCCTTTTTCAGGGGTCGCCACAGCGAGTCATCCTCATGATCGCTCATTGATTTGGCACAATTTTTACGCCGGATGCCCTTCCTGACACAACCCTCCCTAATTTATCTGGGCTTGGGACCGGCACTACAATGCACTAGTGCATCTAGCGGCTAGGTATCTATAGGACAATTCAGTGTTTCCAATTAACCTGGTGGCATGTTTTTGGACTGTGGGAGGAAACCGGAGTACCCGGAGGAAACCCACGCGGACACGGGGAGAACATGCAAACTCCGCACAGAAAGGACCCGGACTGCCCCACCTGGGGATTGAACCCAGGACCTTCTTGTTGTGAGGCGACAGTGCTACCCACTAAGCCACCGTGCTGCCCTATTATAATTTTTACTAGTTTTTATAATTGTTATTATTATTATTATTATTATTTTTATTTAATATAATTGTTATACTGTACGTTTTTATAATTGTTATTATTACTATTATTATTGTTATTATTATTTGTGTAAAATAATTATTAGTTTTTAAAATTATTATTACTATTATTATTGTTAATTTTTGGTTAATATAATTGTTATTAGTTTTTATAATTGTTATTATTATTATTATTAATTTTTGTTTAATATAATTGTTATAAGTTTTTATAATTGTTATTATTATTATTACTATTATTATTATTTTAAATGTTTGTTTAATATAATTGTTATTAGTTTTTATAATTATTATTACTATTATTATTATGCATTTTTGTTTAATATAATTGTTATTAGTTTTTTATAATTGTTATTACTATTATTATTATTATAAATTTTTGTTTAATGTAATTGTTATTAGTTTTTATAATTGTTGTTATTATTATTATTATTATTAATTTTTGTTTAATATAATTGTTATACGTTTTTATAATTGTTATTATTATTATTACTATTATTATTATTTTAAATTTTTGTTTAATATAATTGTTATTAGTTTTTATAATTATTATTACTATTATTATTATGCATTTTTGTTTAATATAATTGTTATTAGTTTTTTATCATTGTTATTACTATTATTATTATTATTATAAATTTTTGTTTAATATAATTGTTATTAGTTTTTATAATTGTTATTATTACTATTACTATTGTTATTAATAATATTATTATAAGAATAGTAGTAGTGGTATTTGTTGTGGTTTCATTTTTAATACAAAATATTTCTTGTATCTTATAATTTTTTCACATCAGTGTGATGAGACTGTGTGCAGTTCAGTTCGGTGGTGGCTCTTCTATATGCACATCATTACATTGCCGTGTAATTGCAGTCATTTTGCAGCCTTTGTGCTTCCTGTGTGTTTGCCTTTTTAATGTTGCAATTACCAGCAATTTGGGCCGAACTCGGGGATCTTTTAGTGGAACAAAAAAATCAGGAGAATAGGAAGTGAAGCAAGGCGAGAGGAGGGGTATGTGAGATACACACGTCAGAAATGATTCAGTGAGTACATGGGGTGATTCGGTTATTGTCTCCCTCTGCACCAGGGTAAAAAATCTTATTTGTTTCTACACTCACTGTCCATTTTATCAGCTCCACTTACCATATAGAAGCACTTTGTAGTTCTACAATTACTGACTGTAGTTCATCTACTTCTCTGCATGCTTTGTTAATCTCCTTTCACCCTGTTTTTCAATAGTCAGGACTCTCCCAGGACCACTACAGAGCAGGTATTGGATCATTCTCAACACTGCAGTGACACTGACGTGGTGGTGTGTTAGTGTGTGTTGTGCTGGTATGAGTGGATAAGACACAGCAGCACTGCTGGAGTTTTTAAACACCTCACTGTCCCTGCTGGACTAAGAATAGTCCACCAACCAAAAATATCCAGCCAACAGCGCCCCGTGGGCAGCGTTCTGTGACCACTGATGAAGGTCTAGAAGATGACCAACTCAAACAGCAGCAATAGATGTGCGATTGTCTCTGACTTTACATCTACAAGGTGGACAGTGAGAGGACACAGTCTGATCCACTCATACCAGCACAACACACACTAACACACCACCACCATGTCAGTGTCACTGCAGTGCTAAGAATGATCCACCACCTAAATAATACCTGCTCTGTGGTGGTCCTGTGCAGATCCTGACTATTGAAGAACAGGGTGAAAGCAGGTTTAAAAAGTATGTAGAGAAACAGATGGACTACAGTCAGTAATGACAAAATGCTTCTACAGTATATGGTAAGTGGAGCTGATAAAATGGACAGTGAGTGTAGAAACAAGGAGGTGGTTTTAATTGTTTTGGCTAATCGGTGTAAATATATGTATCTCTCAGTCTAGTTCAGCACACGCAACCACAATCCTGGGGAGGACTGCTGACCTGACAACTCTCCAGAAGATGATCACTGACACCCTGCACAAGGAGGGTAGGTCACAGAAGGCTGTGTGTTCACAAAGTGCTAAACATAATAATGGAAGTTTACTGAAAAGGTAAAACCAGGTAGGAAATGTTGTCAAGATTTCTTATAATCTTGTAGAAAGCCTTCCTAAAAAATTGGAGGACCAACTGCATAGTAATGAGAAGTAAAAAAAAACCTCATGGCTAAGTGTCTACATACTTTTGGCTCAGCTTATGCCTTGTACTGGTGAACTGGTTGCAGGTGGTCTGTATCTAAGCACGCAGGGGGTCCTGTTTTGGAAAGCTGTGGTTAAAGCAACCATATTATTTATCATTGTGATCTCCCACACAGCCTGAGACCGGGACTGGCACCAACCAGAGAAGAAAATAAACCGTTATTGTGATTTTAATAGAAGCTTACTTAACCTTAAACGTCTGAATTCTTTTGGGATTTTTGGTTGAATTTCTATTGAAATGATATATGAAGTAACTTGTTTATTTTTCCAGGAGACATTATTATTTATTATTTGCTATTTTTTACATCCCCTAATCTCTTAATAATCCAACATATCAGAGCTAAAAGCAAATTGTATTGGGATGTTTTTGGAGAAAACTTCTTCCTTGATTCAAAATAAAATGTCAATTTAATCAAATATGTTTTAAATAAAAATATTTATAATCCAAAACAAGTACAGTGCCTTGCAAAAGTATTCAGCCCCCTTGAACTTTTCAACCTTTTGCCACATTTCAGGCTTTAAACATAAAGATATGAAATTGTAATTTTTTGTGAAGAATCAACAACAAGTGGGACACAATCGTGAAGTGGAACGAAATTTATTGGATATTTTAAACTTTTTTTAGAAATAAAAAACTGAAAAGTGGGGCGTGCAATATTATTCAGCCCCCTTGCGTTAATACTTTCTAGCGCCACCTTTTGCTGCGATTACAGCTGCAAGTCGCTTGGGGTATGTCTCTATTAGTTTTGCACATCGAGAGACAGAAATGTTTGCCCATTCTTCCTTGCAAAACAGTTCGAGCTCAGTGAGGTTGGATGGAGAGCGTTTGTGAACAGCAGTTTTCAGCTCTTTCCACAGATTCTCGATGGGATTCAGGTCTGGACTTTGACTTGGCCATTTTAACACCTGGATAAGTTTATTTGTGAACCATTCCATTGTAGATTTTGCTTTATGTTTTGGATCATTGTCTTGTTGGAAGGTAAATCACCGTCCCAGTCTCAGGTCTTTTGCAGACTGCAACAGGTTTTCTTCCAGAATGGTCCTGTATTTGGCTCCATCCATCTTCCCATCAATTTTAACCATCTTCCCTGTCCCTGCTGAAGAAAAGCAGGCCCAAACCATGATGCTGCCACCACCATGTTTGACAGTGGGGATGGTGTGTTCAGGGTGATGAGCTGTGTTGCTTTTACGCCAAACATAACGTTTTGCATTGTGGCCAAAAAGTTCGATTTTGGTTTCATCTGACCAGAGCACCTTCTTCCACATGTTTGGTGTGTCTCCCAGGTGACTTTTTATAGATATCTTTGAGAAATGGCTTTCTTCTTGCCACTCTTCCATAAAGGCCAGATTTGTGCAGTGTACGACTGATTGTGTCCTATGGACAGAGTCTCCCACCTCAGCTGTAGATCTCTGCAGTTCATTCAGAGTGATCATGGGCCTCTTGGCTGCATCTCTGATTAGTCTTCTCCTTGTTTGAGCTGAAAGTTTAGAGGGACGGCCGGGTCTTGGTAGATTTGCAGTGGTCTGATACTCCTTCCATTTCAATATGATCGCTTGCACAGTGCTCCTTGAGATGTTTAAAGCTTGGGAAATCTTTTTGTATCCAAATCCGGCTTTAAACTTCTCCACAACAGTATCTCGGACCTGCCTGGTGTGTTCCTTGGTCTTCATGATGCTCTCTGCGCTTTAAACAGAACTCTGAGACTGTCACAGAGCAGGTGCATTTATACGGAGACTTGATTACACACAGGTGGATTCTATTTATCACCATCAGTCATTTAGGTCAACATTGGATCATTCAGAGATCCTCACTGAACTTCTGGAGTGAGTTTGCTGCACTGAAAGTAGAGGGGCTGAATAATATTGCACGCCCCACTTTTCAGGTTTTTATTTCTAAAAAAAGTTTAAAATATCCAATAAATTTCGTTCCACTTCACAATTGTGTCGCACTTGTTATTGATTCTTCACAAAAAATTACAATTTCATATCTTTATGTTTAAAGCCTGAAATGTGGCAAAAGGTTGAAAAGTTCAAGGGGGCTGAATACTTTTGCAAGGCACTGTATATACTGTATATACTGTATATTTTTATATAGTTTTTAGTATTAATAATTAAATATTCTTTATGTTTTAAACTTATGGTTAAGATTGCTGGATATTTATCCTTACAGCTGGATTGTACACCATATGTCAAAATAAATTATATATAATAATATATATGAGAATAAAAAAAAATATATATATATTATATATATAATATATATTATATATATATATTAGGGCTGTCGAAGTTAACGCGATAATAACGCATTAACGCGATTTCAATTTAACGCGATTTAAAAAAATAGTGCCGTTAACGCAAATTCTAGTTCATGTTGAGACTTGACTGGTAGAACAAACGTTTTAATGTCGGACTTGCCACCGTTTTTCATTTGCGGTTTGTTATCATAATGTAACCGAGCGTTGTAGGGATGCACTTGCTTAATAAAGAAATAAATACACGCTATATTCACAAGTTGTCGGGAGCAGAACACTTTTTTTTTAACTTATTCTGTTACGGTACCAAATACCGGAAAGCTGAGTCAAGCACGTTAGTCCATGAACTATGGAAGCCCAAAAGGGTCAAAACACACTCACTTCGTGTAGAAACGTCCATCAAACCATTGTCACAATACAACCACAGAAAAGTCTGTTACAATAACTACGCCATATCCCACCTAAAGCACCGCTGATCTACAATGTTTGCTGATGGAGAAATTTTAACCTACAATCTGACATTTACTGCCTAGTATGTGAGTGAATAAAACTCCCTTACAGTTTTCTCTTGTCCCAGCAGTTTTTAACATAAGTACATATAGCATAAAATGTGTTCACCATTTTAATTGTAACATTTCACTTAAAAATCCTTGTTTTCTATAACATTTACACAGATTTTTTTTTATGTGATTAATCGCGATTAACTATATAAAATTCTGAGATTAATCGCGATTAAAATTTTTAATCGTTTGACAGCCCTAATATATATATATATATATATATATATATATATTTATATATACTTATATATACTTATAATATAATTGTTTTTAGTATTAATAATTAAATATTCTTTTTTTTTTTTAAACTTATGGTTAAGATTGCTGGATATTTATCCTTACAGCTGGATTGTACACCATATGTCAAAATAAATTATATATAATAATATGTAAGTATATATATATATATATATATTAGGGCTGTCAAACGATTAAAATTTTTAATCGCGATTAATCTCAGAATTTCATACAGTTAATCGCGATTAATCGCATTAAAAAAAATCTGTGTAAATGTTATAGAAAACAAGGATTTTTAAGTGAAATGTTACAATTAAAATGGTGAACACATTTTATGCTAAATGTACTTATGTTAAAAACTGCTGGGACAAGAGAAAACTGTAAGGGAGTTTATTCACTCACATACTAGGCAGTAAATGTCAGATTGTAGGTTAGAATTTCTCCATCAGCAAACATTGTAGATCAGCGGTGCTTTAGGTGGGATAAGGCGTAGTTATTGTATCAGACTTGTCTGTGGTTGTATCGTGACGATGGTTTGATGGACGTTTCTACACGAAGTGAGTGTGTTTTGACCCTTTGGGGCTTCCATAGTTCATGAACTAACGTGCTCGACTCAGCTTTCCGGTATTCGGTACAGAAGAAGAAGTTAATTAAGTGTAATAAAGTGTTCTGCTCCCGACAACTTGTGAATATAGCGTGTATTTATTTCTTTATTATGCAAGTGCATCACTACCACGATCGGTTACATTATGTTAACAAACCGCAAATGAAAAACGGTGGCAAGTCCGACATTAAAACGTTTGTTCTACCAGTCAAGTGTCAACATGAACTAGAATTTGCGTTAATGGCACTAATTTTTTTAATCGCGTTAAATTGAGGTCGCGTTAATGCGTTATTATCGCGTTAACTTCGACAGCCCTAATATATATATATATACTGTATATATTTATATATATTTATATATTATATATATACTTATTTGATATAATTATTTTTAGTATTAATAATTAAATATTCTTCATATCTTTTATTGCTGGATACAAAGCAGTTACTAGGAATATTTTATTTATAATAAAAAAAACAGTTTTAAATGGTAAACAAATAGAAATAATCACCTTTTCTTATAGATTTAATCCAAACAGTAAGTAGCAGATTCATTAATAATAAATAAATAAATTAAAATTCATTAATGTCCTTTTATTACTGGATTGTAGAAGAACAATATAAAGAACAAGACATTGTTCATGTGTCTCTAAGGGCCCTTTATATAAACCACCCTGATCACTCATAATAGGATTTATTTTAATTTCTTGAATTACTTTTACTGTTAGTTTTTTTTTAAATATTACTTATAAATGTGGTATTATTGGCTTAATAAATACCAGCTGTTTAAATCAGTGTTAAAATGTATATAATTAACCTGAACTAACATAAATGCAACATTTAGCCTGTTTTTTGTGGTTTTAGATTTTTAATGAATCAATAGATTTTAAAATGCTATATAATAATCTTATATAATAATATATATATATAATATAAAGCTCTCCAGATTTTGTTACATAAATGAAAATGCTGTATGCTGCAATATTATAGGTAACTATCACTGGTGTTGGTGATGCACTGACCTGTAATATGTAGCAGTGTAATACGCGGTTAGTTATGCAGCTTTGTTTTTGTTAGATTGAGTAAATGGTGCATTCAATGGTCTCTCTGTAGTCTGTTAATCCAGGTTCAAATGTGGATGGTGTAGGGGTGCAGACCAAACGGAAGAGATTAGCCGCCACTCCTAATGATGTGGTTTGCAAATAAAGGGTGGCATTTCAATCATTACCAGCTGAAACTTAGAAGGATTATGTCTAATGCATAGTATGTGCAGGGATAAGGCCATAAATAACTGTACAGCGGAGGAAATGCCTATGGCTGTGGAATTTCAACGGAAACATTTTCTTACTTTTTTTAAGGTAAAAAAATCTACTTTTTAGGGGCTGTACACCACAGTGGGGTGGTATTTTTACTATAAAATGTAAGAATTTGTTGGCTGGATGTACAGGATGAAAGACTAGACCATCTAGATTAGATGAAAAGCCCGGTACAGAACCTCATAAATAAATCACCAAGTTTCACCATATTTTGAATTTATAGTGAGCTAAAAGTAATAACCATTTCCAACCTAATTTCTTCAGACCACATTCAGCACATGAGCAGTTACAACAGAAAATCACTTTGACACATTTTCCTATACTAAGAAAAGAAAGCCTGCATTCTCAAAAACTCACTCATAGTGCAAATCCAATGACAGTTTTGTTTTGTTAATTACAACCCCAAATCAGAAAAAGTTGGGACAGTATTAAAAATGCAAATAAAATAAAAATGCAGTGTTTCTTACATTTACTTTGACTTTTATTTGATTGCGGATAGTTTGAACCATTTAAAGATATTTCATGTTTTATCTGCTCAACTTCATTTCATTTATTATTAAACACTCATTCCTGCATTTCAGGCATGCAACACATTCCAAAAAAAGTTGAGACAGGGGCAATTTAGGGCTAGTAATGAGATGAAAAAACTAAATAATGATGTGATTCCAAACAGGTGATGTCAACAGGTCTTTGATGAGCAAAGATGATCAGAGGATCTCCAGTTTGTATGCATGAGAAAATGATTAAAATGTTTAAAAACAATGTACCTCAAAGAAAGATTGGAAGGGATTTGCATATTTCTCCCTCTACAGTGCATAATATCATTAAACCATTCAAGGAATTAGGAGGAATTTCAGTGTGTAAAGGCCAAGAGCGCCAGCTTAAGCTGAACGCCCGTGATCTTCAATCCCTCAGACGGCACTGCATCAAGAACCGCCACTCAACAATAGCTGATATAACCACATGGGTGAGGGATTACTTTGGCAAACCTTTGTCAAGCACTACAATACGGAGTTACATGCACAAATGCCACTTAAAACTTTACTGTGCAAAAAATAAGCCTTATGTTAACCATCTCCAGAAGTGGCTTCAACTTCTCAGGGCTCAGAGGCATCTAGGATGGACCACCACAGTGGAAACATGTATTGTGGTCAGATGAATCAGCATTCCAGGTCTTTCATGGTATGAGGCTGTGTCAGTGCCCTTGGCAAATGTAATATACACTTCTGTGATGGCAGCATTAATGCAGAAAAGTACATTGAGATCTTAGAGCAACATGTGCTGCCTTCAAGACGTCATCTTTTCCAGGGACGTCCATGCAAAACCACATGCTGCACACATTACAAAGGCATGGCTGCGGAGGAAGAGGGTACGGGTACTTGACTGGCCTGTCTGCAGTCCTGACCTATCCCGAATAGAGAATTTTGAAAGGAAAAATGCGACAACGACAACCCTGTACTGTTGCACATCTTAAGACGTGTTTGCAGGAAGAATGAGACAAAATAAAAGCTGAAACACTAAATCACTTGGTCTCCTCGGTGCCAAAACGTCTTTTAAGTGTGGTGAAAAGGAATGACAACATTACAAAGTGGTAAATGCTTTACCGTCCTTTGAGCAGATAAAACATGAAATATCTCAGGTTCAGCCTGTCTGCAATCAAATAAAATTCAAAGTGAATGTAAGAAACTCTGTGTTTTTTATTATTTGCTTTTTCCATGCCGTCCCAACTTTTTCTGACTTGGGGTTGTACATATAACCTTTTTTTCTAAGTACAGGAAAACATCTAGAAAGGATTCTCTGTTCCAGTAACTTTTGAAGGAGGGGTTGTTGATGTTTGGTAGGATTTTTCTGACATTCTACAGTGGTTCCCAACCTACAGCCTATGAGCCATTTTTGGCCCAATACACATGAAGGTACAGCCCACATTTCTGTACATAAGGCCTATTTTTACTACACGTTTTTGCATGTGTGTGGCCTGTGATTCTTCAGCCACTGTTGAGGCCCATTGCAGCTGAAATGGTTTCTTTATATTTCTTTATGGTTGCTGTCTTTTCTTTAGTCCCAAAGTGCAGATGGGTATGAATGAATGAGTATATGAAGACCTTTAGTAGACTCAGTTTTGCACCCAGTAACTATAGTAATTATAAATGCACTATATTAGGTTTTAATTATTTTAGCCACATACACCGATCAGCCATAACATTAAAACCACCTCCTTGTTTCTACACTCACTGTCCATTTTATCAGCTCCACTTACCATATAGAAGCACTTCGTAGTTCTACAATTACTGACTGTAGTCCATCTGTTTCTCTACATATGTTTTTAGCCTGCTTTCAATCTGTTCTTCAATGGTCAGGACCCCCACAGGACCACCGGAGAGTAGGTATTATTTAGGTGGGGGATGATTCTCAGCACTGCAGTGACACTGACATGTGTTAGTGTGTGTTGTTTTGGTATGAGTGGATCAGACACAGCAGTGCTGCTGGAGTTTGAAAATGTCGTGTTCACTCACTGTCCACTCTATTAGACACTCCTACCTAGTTGATCCACCTTGTAGATGTAAATTCTGAGACGATCGCTCATCTATTGCTGCTGTTTAAGTTGGTCATCTTCTAGACCTTCATCAGTGGTCACTGGACGCTGCCCACGGGGCACTGTTGGCTGGATATTTTTGGTTGATGGACTATTCTCAGTCCAGCAGTGACAGTTAGGTGTTTAAAAACTCCAGCAGTGCTGCTGTGTCTGATCCACTCATACCAGCACAACACACACTAACACACCACCACCATGACAGTGTCACTGCAGTACTTAGAATCATCCCCCACCTAAATAATACCTGCTCTGTGGTGGTCCTGTGAGGGTCCTGACCATTGAAGAACAGGGTGAAAGCAGGTTAAAAAAGCATGCAGAGAAACAGATGGACTACAGTCAGTAATTGTAGAACTACAAAGTGCTTCTATATGGTAAATGGAGCTGATAAAACAGACAGTGTTGAAACAAAGGGGTGGTTTTAATGTTATGGCTGATCGGTGTATATTGCTAACAGGTATAAAATAAAAAATTCAGCATTTATAAAGACATGGTTTGATGAGTTTGATGTGGAGTAACTCTAGTTGCCTACACCAAGCCCTGACCTCAACCCCACTGAGCTCATGTGGGTTGAATTGGATCACTGACTGCAAGCCAGGTTTTCTGACTCAACATTTTCAACTAAATAAGAACAAATTCCCATATACACACTTTTCACACTTTGTGAAAAGCCTTCTCACAAGAGAGGGAGCTGTTACAGCCACATATAGGATACATTCCATAATAATGTCCATTGTGGGTGGCACGTCATAGCAAGAAAATCTTTGTTTTGATTTCCAGGTGGAGCAGTACAGGGTTTTTCTGTGGGGAGTTTGCATGATCCTCTCGTGTCTGTGTGGGTTTCCTCTGGGAGCTCCAGTTTCCTCCTACAGTTTAAAAACATGCAGTCTGGTTAGCTGGAGCTGCTAAAATTGTGTGTGTGTGCCCTGTGATGGGATAGCAATCTGCCCTGGGGGTTTTAGAGCTAACAGACAATGAATGAATGTCCACTGTTGTGAAATGAGATGTGCACCAAGCTCATGGTCAGGTGTCCACATACTTTTGGCCGTGTAGTATATGCTCAGGTCATACCACAGCACTAATTAGAATAAAATGGTTTTCCATAATAAATGTTTTAATGAATGTATATATTGTATATATTATAGTGGAGTGCGGTACAGTGCTGTGCACGGAGGGCCACACCCTCTACCGCACTCCTTCCCCATCTCCTTGCAGGTGCCACCAACCAGCCAGCAGAGGTCGTAATCGTACTAGTCTGAGAGAGAGTCCCCATCCGGCTTAGTCCCGCCCCCTTATCTGAACAACAGGCCAATCGTTGTTCATGTGGCCGCTCAGCCTCAGCCGGCAAGGCAGAGCCAAGATTTGATACGATGTATTCGAGATCTCAGCTCTGGTGAACAGCGTGTGTTTTACCGCTGCGCCACCTGAGCGGCTATGTATCTGTATGTTATTTTTTATTAGATAACAGACTAGATCCATGTCTTGTTTTACATGAAAATGAGGGATCTTCAAAAAGTTTCTACATTTTTAACTCTATTTATTAAGAATTTCAAAAACAAATGACATCACTTTTCTACATAGTCACCTTCTAATGCATTTTTTCCCAGCATCGTACCAACATTTTAATGCTATCAGCAAAAAATGTCTTAGGTTGAGAATGTAGCCACTGATGCACCGCTGCTTTCTCATCACCATCACATGAAAATCTTCTTCCCCTTAAAGCTTCTTTGAGTGGTCCAAAAGGTGAAAATCATATGGCACTAAATTCGGACTATAAGCTTTCTCTCAGTCTCTCAGACACGACCAATTACTACTTCTTCCACCCTCACCGTTTCCAACCAAAATATAGTGCAGAAACTTTTTGAAGATCCCCTGTAGAACTAAATATACACACACAGGTAGTAACATAACCTTGTAATTTCAACGACTCTTTCGTCTCAACTCCAGAGTCAAACAAAGCAACCCTGGAAGCAGTTTGGATTATTTTGATTCTACAAGCTTTACCACGCCCACACAATGCTGGTGATCTTACACTGCAGATCAAATTACTTCATCTTGAACCCTTGGTTTTGAGTTCTGTTTGGGGATTCCCATCTACACCAGTATGGTTTTATAAATAAACCATACAAAGGTTTGTAGAGTGATTCCATCTTAGTGATTCCATCTATGTTTCACTAAAGAAACGTTTTGATGGATGGACTGTTGTAAGTGCCCTGTCAACTCTTTTCAGTGACTGAAAGAATTATTAAAACAGTTCCAATCATGTGAAGGTTATGTAGGAAACAAACATTTTTTTTGATCAAAGGCTCCCATGGAAACCTGTAGGGGTTTTTATTAACATAAATGAGACCCTTCCCGGCCTACTAAAGACCTGGACCTCTTATTAGCATACAGTGGTACCTTGAAACTCAACCTCAATTGGTTCTGGGAGTGGCGTTGAGTTTAAAAGGCACTGAGTTTTAAAGTATTTTTTCCCATAAGGATGTATGGGAACCTGTTAATGCGTTTCATGGTCCTGTAGACTCGCATATACGTATTTTAGGCAATTTTTCAGAACCTCAAGTTAAAACCAAGTTTAAAAGTGAAACAGTGAGAAAGACTCCAGCTAAACACGGATACATGTGGACCTTTCTGAGTGAACCTGACGGTTATTCCACACAAATGCAGATTCGTCTAATATGCGCACTTTGATGACGTTTTACCGCACCGCTCAAGCCAAGCGCTGAACAAAGCGATCGTTCATTGTTCATTTGAAATTAAATAAATAAATTTTTTTTTTTTAAACATTTGAGATTGTCCAAGACTTACATCCTCAGATAATGTTTTGCTCTTCTTTGTTTTCTCCATTTATATTGGCATTCATTTGCTTCATTTAAACTGGTTGCAAGTGTAATTTCTATTTTACCAGCACCTGTACAAACTAAAAGAGCAAAACATGATTGGAATCTAATTCCTTACAATTTTGAGAGGGTGACGGAAGGTAATTTTGTCCAGTCGGTTTCTGGAGTTCTGAGTGGTATTGGTTTCTTTTTAAACATTTTTTTTTTTTGTTCCAATGTCAATACCAAACTATTTGTAAGTGCAACTAGAAAAGTGCAGGGTTAAATTATATAATAGAGCTTTTTACACCACCAACTCAAATTGTTGTGTTCCAATTGTTGTGCTCCAGAATCTGAGACTGACATTCTGTCTTTACGTGTGTATGGATACTGGTTGTATATTCACATTGTCTTACTGAACTTAATTTTAATTTCTTCTTAGTGTGTTGTGGTTAATATGTAGGGTCTGAAATGGGTCATTCCTGGGATTGGGTGCCTTTTGGACCTTAAAACCTTTTGAAAATGAAACACTGTTTTAATTTGTTTTTCATGTTTTATTATAAAAAGGACATGTTATACTTTTCCAAACTAATATTGGTCAAGCTAAATTACACATGAACCTAATATACACTGTGACGTCCACGTATTAGATCGTAACAGGGTGGACCATAACAGGGTGGACATTTTGACATAAAATTAGCCATTAGCTAGCAAGTGAGCAAAACCATGCTAGCATAAAAGTGAAATCAGACAAAGAATTCTCTGCTTTTTAGTGTGAAAATTTTTTAAATTATTAAATCGTGTTGCTTTTTCACATATATCCCATAACAGGGTGGACATGTTATGGTTGACCATATAATACTTTTAGGATAAAATGTGGAATAAACAACATTAAAATAAGGAGTTTAATAAGCCACCCATCTTCCACAGTAGTTTTCCCACCAAAAGATCATGTGAGCTCCAGGAAATGATGTCAGTATGCAAAACAGCTCTTCATTCTAAGAGACAGTAGTAGGAAATAACAGGGTAGACAGCAACTTGAGGGACGTGTGAAAAACCCTTATAATTAGCAATAAAATCAAACTCCTAAAGAAAAAAAATCCAAGGTTTAGAGGGACTTCAGGAAACCTTTTAAACAATATTGAAAGAGTTATTATTTTCATGATTAAACCTTATGTATCCATCACTAAATCAGAATGTGTAGCACTGGGGACATGGGAAAACCTCTAGTATCTAAGAGATAAGAACAGTATGTATACAGTAATGGTATTGGGGGGGGGGGGGGGGGGGGTAGAAAACATTGTGTTTAGTATTTGAAAGTGTTAATTATTTCAGTAAGATGTTTAAAACTTGTATTGTTTAAAACTTACTTAATAAATACAATGATCAGAACTGGGGACACAAAAGGCACTGAATTGTAGGAATGACCCAAATAAGACAATATCTTTAAAAAATGCCATTACAGCAGGGTGCACCAATGTGTTTCCATTGACAGGCAAATCACAAACCATAATATGACGAGCTTATTTATGCCAATTGTACGGTCTGTTTAGGTAAATGTGTTCCAAACTGGAACTGGACAAACGCAGGTCTCCCAGATTAAAAATAGACTGAGCTGTAGCTGGAAGCATTGCGTTTTTTGGAGAATAATGTTTCCGAGGTGGTTCTGCTTGAGGCTGTTTTATGCTGGGGTTTTTTTCTCTCTCCCTCTCTTTATTTTACTTGAGTGGAGCTCATAAAGCGTCTGGGAGAGGCGCACACTGACTCCAGAAAGTCTGCAGTGGGTAGAGGCGGGTAGCCGCACGCGGAACGCCCTCCATCCCCTTCTGCTCCCCTCCTCCTCCTCCTCTCAGAGGTGAAGAGATGCACCCATCTCCTTTTTGCAAAACGCATGCCTAGATAGTTAATGCACACACTTTTTCAGCAGGTACGTGCAAAGCATATTAGTGTGGGTGGATTAACACTACTCTTTAACTTGTGTCCATAGTGACAGTTGTGCCAAATTATTTAAAAGTTGCTGTATGTAGGATTTGGGAATAGGCACACTTATCTGGTAAAAATATAGAACAAGCCATGTGCACACAAATACTAAAGCTCCCTTCAGATTTTACACCAGATGTAAGTTGTAGGTTGTAAGTGCACATGTTTTCCTTTGACTAAAAGTATAACAAAACAATATGACAGTATATCAATAACCCAGCATTGATTTTGGGAACTTTAAACATATTAAATCACCTACAGGTAAAGCTTGTATGGCATCAGCTCTGTGCATCTTAGTATGCACCTTGTGGGCCACTTGATGCCAGGAGGAGTTACTTGCATTTCTTAGATGAATTCTAATTCTAAGGTGTTCAGCCCATTATAGTGTTTTTTGGCTACTGTTGTGGCCCATTGTGGCCCAGCTGCAGTAATTTAACAGTGACCCATTTTGCCAGGGAACAAACTGTCTGTTAATGTTGCTTATTAGGTAGAGCTGGCTTTGTTCTATTTTTTTCTAAATTGAAGGGAGTGTGTGGTCTCCTTTGGCACCCTGTCAAGTGTATATTTGTACTTTAAGTCATCACAGGGTAGACTCAAGCCCTATCACGACTCCATAAAAACAGAATAAACCTGTAAGCAAAGATTATTAAATAGATAAATGCACTGTTGCATTTAAATTGTAAATAATGCATTTAAGTTTCCATGTTGCATGTTTTTCTATTACACTAAAAATCTAAACCAAAGAGTCGTTTCAAAGCTGTGAGAAAAAGAGTCGATTCTGAAGATTTGGATTCGATTCCACAAATCGGAGGATTTTCAGAATCAGCACATATCATGTACATTTAGAAAGCATTATGTTCTGTAGTTGCTGTTAGTAAAACAGATTCTTTTTAACGTTACCATCAGTATTCTGGTCTAATGTTTCTATAGAAATGCAGAAAACCACAATTTACATTAGAATTACAAAAACTAGTTTACTGTAAAATAGACCCAGCAGTGAAACAGCTTATGAATGCCACGCACCAGTTACAGAATCAGCTACACGCTTAGGTTACAATTAGCCAGTTAAATGTTGTTCAGTTGTTCTGCATACACCTCTACTTGAGTCAGTTAGTGAGCTCTCATGCTCAAGAACTTTGTGAAAATGGCAAAAAAAAAACAAGGTACAGTTCTGAGTGGTCAGTTTGGTCAGTGATCAATTTGTTATAGAATTCTTGCTTAAATTGGTCAAAAACTCTGTTATATGGGTAATGGTTTCATTCTGTGTGTTGCAGTATCATGTCCCCCTGTTCTTGGTATGACGTTCTCCTTTTGGGGTGTAATGTCCTTTTTTTTGTGACTATAAATGTGGCCACCCTAGTTCTTTATGAAGTGTTAAATTAATGTTATACAAACTGTTTAACTAGGTCTTGGTCTTGTTTCACAAAGCAGTAGTGTTTTGTTCAGTTAATGTAAAAGCTGGAAATAGTGGTTAGCATACTTCATACTAATTAAAATGGCGTCAGCTCATTACATAATTATCTTCTTTTTGGTTTTGGTTTATTGACTTGTTCATTTTCAGTTATCACTTTATTCTGATTAGGGTTGAGACGGGGCAGCAAGCCATTACAAAGCATGGTACACTCATTTACACTCATACTGGCCTGTTTCTTTGAGGGTTTTAGTTTATTTGTATTTGGAGGGAGTGATAGGAAACTAAAGTACTAAGGTAGCGATTCTTAAACTGTTTAAACCAACCACCACCCAAACCTTTAAGTACCAAGTAGGGCTGGCTCGATACCACTTTCTTATGTCCGATACCGATATGATACCAATCCGATACTGTCATTTCTCCTCTCAGACAACTAAGCAGTAATAATACATGTCTCAACGCACCGTGATTAAACTAGCTATCTAAATAACAATGCTCAGACTGTGAAACAAATATTCTAAAGGAATAAATACAGAACCTACAACATCACTCTTATGCAAAACTGCTATTTTCATTTTCTTTCTTCTTTTACACTCAGAACATTTAGCAGCACTTTTGGTTTCACTTACGTTCGAGCTGTTGTTCATGTGACCAAGGACGGATTAAGGATAGTCTGGGCCCCTGGGCAAAGAGTTGTAGGTCCCTAGAAAGTCAAGGAGCCATGGTAAACGACTTCTGTGGAAGTCAAGGGCCCCATAGCAGGGGCCCTCGTGATCAAGGGCCCTCTAATGGTATGCCCTGCTCTTCTCTAGGGGCCCCTGGTAGGGGCTCTCATAACCAGGGCCCTCTAAAAATATGCCCCCCTCTTTCCTAGGACCCCTAATAGCCAGAAGTCGAAGTCAGAGCAGTGCCACAACGCCTCATCCATTTTCATAAGGGGCCCAAAAGCATGGCTAGGGCCCCCAAAAGCATGGCTAGGACCCAAAAGCATGGCTAGGGGCCCCAAAAGCATGGCTAGGGCCCCCAAGAGGCCCTGGGGTCAAAGCCCCTAATATTCAGAGGATCCTTAAAATGGAGGGCCCTCGGAAATAAAAATATATTGTATCATAAATGTTGATAGGCATCGCAAAATGTTCTGGGCCAGGGCCCCCCCGGGGCCCCCTGACCTCAAGGGCCCCTGGGCGCTGGCCCCACTGGCCCGGTCAGTAATCCAGCCATGCATGTGACACATCTCGCTTTATAGCGTGTCGTCCAAAGTGTCTACAATTGAAAGATGTGGATGTCAATCAGACGTGATGGACCAATTAGAATTGACGCAGATGTGAGATTTTCCGTTAAAGTTCTGTCACATTTTTAATGATTAAAAACCAAAGAGCGCTTATTAAAATACCCTGCTGGATTTTGAAGAGGACATCTGTGGCTAAACGGGAAAGGTTGTAGTTTGTTTTATTTCATAACACTAATGGATTAATCATTGAGGACGTGAAAGATCTCCAAGCTGGGACAGGTGAGCGATTTATCATTTATAAAGCAGTTTTTATTGTGTTTAAACAGTGTTTGTGGCAGTAGTAGATGATTTTTTTTAAATGCTAAAAGTTTAAGTAGATCAGTGTGTTTTAATTTCTGAATGACTGTTGCAGATGAGTTGTAGATCAGTGGCACATGTTAATGATTTTATCAAGATGCACCTTGTTACGGCAGTTGCCGAGTGAGCTGGCAATAAACGGCACTCTGTTGGAACGTATCTTCGTGTGTTATTTGCTGTACACACAAACAATGGCCTTATTTACATTAAGTGTTATTTACATTAAGATATCCGATATCCGATCCAGTGATTTGGGCCAATGTCGGACCGATACCGATACAGAGTATCATAGTACCAAGTATACATTACATTACAGGAACACACGCACCACACTGATAAACATTAAGTCTCTTTAGCATTGTGCTCTTGATTCGTTCTCCATCTCGAGATACATTAATCCCAAGCTTGTTTAATAATCCTATCTGTTGTCTGTGTTAAAATGCTTGATCTATTAGAGCTGCTCCTATTTTTTTGCCACCTGTTTCCTTCAGCCATGTCATAACACTTGATTTTTGTGAGATATTTATTTTATCTGGTGAACGTGTAAGGTCTTGGAAAGATGAGTCTTCTTTTAGTTAAATACTAACATGATCATGATACTAAAATAGAAACATGAAAACTTATGCTGTAAATATTACAACAGTGACATGTTTTACATATACAAGTTTTGACCCTTTTTCTACATAATCACCTTCCTTTGCAATGCAGTTTTCTCAGTGTCGTACCATTTTAATGTCATCAGCAAAATGTTTGTGGTTGAGCTCATAGGCACTGATGCACCGCTGCTTTCACATCATCATCAGATGAAAATTTTCTTCCCCTTAAAGCTTCTTTGAGCGTCCAAAAAGGTGGAAATCAGATGGCACTAAATCCGGACTATAAACTCTCCCTCAGTCTCTCTCTCAGATATGACCAATTACTACTCCTCCCACCCCCACCGTTTCCAACCAAAATATAAAACTGAGGAAACTTTTTAAAGACCCCTCGTATTTTGTAACTAATTTATCATGGTCAGGGAGGTATATTATGTAGGTGACGGGGTGAAGCCAGGTAATACTTAAAACCTAATGCATTAAAATGTCCAAAGTTAAATTTATATATATATATATATATATATATATATATATATATATATGAAATTTGTGTATATATATATATATATATATATATATATATATATATATATATATATATATATATATATATATATATATATATATATATATATATACAGTGTATCACAAAAGTGAGTACACCCCTCACATTTCTGCAAATATTTTATTATATCTTTTCATGGGACAACACTATAGAAATAAAACTTGGATATAACTTAGAGTAGTCAGTGTACAACTTGTATAGCAGTGTAGATTTACTGTCTTCTGAAAATAACTCAACACACAGCCATTAATGTCTAAATGGCTGGCAACATAAGTGAGTACACCCCACAGTGAACATGTCCAAATTGTGCCCAAAGTGTCAATATTTTGTGTGACCACCATTATTATCCAGCACTGCCTTAACCCTCCTGGGCATGGAATTCACCAGAGCTGCACAGGTTGCTACTGGAATCCTCTTCCACTCCTCCATGATGACATCACGGAGCTGGTGGATGTTAGACACCTTGAACTCCTCCACCTTCCACTTGAGGATGCGCCACAGGTGCTCAATTGGGTTTAGTCCATCACCTTTACCTTCAGCTTCCTCAGCAAGGCAGTTGTCATCTTGGAGGTTGTGTTTGGGGTCGTTATCCTGTTGGAAAACTGCCATGAGGCCCAGTTTTCGAAGGGAGGGGATCATGCTCTGTTTCAGAATGTCACAGTACATGTTGGAATTCATGTTTCCCTCAATGAACTGCAGCTCCCCAGTGCCAGCAACACTCATGCAGCCCAAGACCATGATGCTACCACCACCATGCTTGACCGTAGGCAAGATACAGTTGTCTTGGTACTTCTCACCAGGGCGCCGCCACACATGCTGGACACCATCTGAGCCAAACAAGTTTATCCTGGTCTCGTCAGACCACAGGGCATTCCAGTAATCCATGTTCTTGGACTGCTTGTCTTCAGCAAACTGTTTGCTGGCTTTCTTGTGCGTCAGCTTCCTTCTGGGATGACGACCATGCAGACCGAGTTGATGCAGTGTGCGGCGTATGGTCTGAGCACTGACAGGCTGACCTCCCACGTCTTCAACCTCTGCAGCAATGCTGGCAGCACTCATGTGTCTATTTTTTAAAGCCAACCTCTGGATATGACGCCGAACACGTGGACTCAACTTCTTTGGTCGACCCTGGCGAAGCCTGTTCCGAGTGGAACCTGTCCTGGAAAACCGCTGTATGACCTTGGCCACCATGCTGTAGCTCAGTTTCAGGGTGTTAGCAATCTTCTTATAGCCCAGGCCATCTTTGTGGAGAGCAACAATTCTATTTCTCACATCCTCAGAGAGTTCTTTGCCATGAGGTGCCATGTTGAATATCCAGTGGCCAGTATGAGAGAATTGTACCCAAAACACCAAATTTAACAGCCCTGCTCCCCATTTACACCTGGGACCTTGACACATGACACCAGGGAGGGACAACGACACATTTGGGCACAATTTGGACATGTTTACTGTGGGGTGTACTCACTTATGTTGCCAGCTATTTAGACATTAATGGCTGTGTGTTGAGTTATTTTCAGAAGACAGTAAATCTACACTGCTATACAAGCTGTACACTGACTACTCTAAGTTATATCCAAGTTTCACTGTATATATACAGTGTATCACAAAAGTGAGTACACCCCTCACATTTCTGCAAATATTTCATTATATCTTTTCATGGGACAACACTATAGACATGAAACTTGGATATAACTTAGAGTAGTCAGTGTACAGCTTGTATAGCAGTGTAGATTTACTGACAAGCAGTTCAAGAACATGGATTACTAGAATGCCCTGTGGTCTGACGAGACCAAGATAAACTTGTTTGGCTCAGATGGTGTCCAGCATGTGTGGCGGCGCCCTGGTGAGAAGTACCAAGACAACTGTATCTTGCCTACAGTCAAGCATGGTGGTGGTAGCATCATGGTCTTGGGCTGCATGAGTGTTGCTGGCACTGGGGAGCTGCGGTTCATTGAGGGAAACATGAATTCCAACATGTACTGTGACATTCTGAAACAGAGCATGATCCCCTCCCTTCGAAAACTGGGCCTCATGGCAGTTTTCCAACACGATAACGACCCCAAACACAACCTCCAAGATGACAACTGCCTTGCTGAGGAAGCTGAAGGTAAAGGTGATGGACTAAACCCAATTGAGCACCTGTGGCGCATCCTCAAGTGGAAGGTGGAGGAGTTCAAGGTGTCTAACATCCACCAGCTCCGTGATGTCATCATGGAGGAGTGGAAGAGGATTCCAGTAGCAACCTGTGCAGCTCTGGTGAATTCCATGCCCAGGAGGGTTAAGGCAGTGCTGGATAATAATGGTGGTCACACAAAATATTGACACTTTGGGCACAATTTGGACATGTTCACTGTGGGGTGTACTCACTTATGTTGCCAGCTATTTAGACATTAATGGCTGTGTGTTGAGTTATTTTCAGAAGACAGTAAATCTACACTGCTATACAAGTTGTACACTGACTACTCTAAGTTATATCCAAGTTTCATGTCTATAGTGTTGTCCCATTAAAAGATATAATGAAATATTTGCAGAAATGTAAGGGGTGTACTCACTTTTGTGATACACTGTATATATATAATTTATGCATTTTCTCCCCTTTTTCTCCCTTTTTAGCGCGTCCAATTGGCCGATTGTGTCGTGCTTCCTCTCCACCAATGCCGATCCCTGCTCTGATTGAGGACAACGAAGCTAACCCACGCCACCTCCGACACATGGGCAGCATGCCGTATGCATCTTATCACCTACACTTTGACGAGTGCAGTGCAGCTCAGCACTGTGTATGGAGAGACACACCCTGAGAGCACTCTTTTCGCCATCAATCAGCCAGCAGAGGTCGTAATTGCACCAGTCATGAGAGAGAGACCCCATCCGGCTTAGTCCCGCCCATATCTGAACAACAGGCCAATCGTTGTTCATGTGGCTGCTCAGCCTAGCCAGCAGGCAGAGCTGAGATTCGATATGATGTATTCGAGATCCCAGCTCTGGTTCCAGCGTGTGTTTTTACCGCGGTGCCACCTGAGCTTTCACCCATTCACAAATTTCACCCATTCTCAAAAACTTATTAAGGAGAATGTAAGCCTCTCTGAGGCATAAAATGGTAATTTGGGACAATAATGTAAAATTCAAAAGCAAGTTTACATTTAATTGCTATAAAGAACCAATTACATTTTAGTTCTGACTTGAACCGATTAGGGTGGCACGGTGGCTAAGTGGGTAGCACTGTCGCCTCACAGCAAGAAGGTCCTGGGGAGTTTGCATGTTCTCCCCGTGTCTGTGTGGGTTTCCTCCGGGAGCTCCGGTTTCCTCCCACAGTCCAAAAACATGCAGTCATGTTAATTGGAGACACTGAATTGCCCTATAGGTGAATGGGTGTGTGTGTGTGTGTGTGTGTGTGTCTGCCCTGCGAGGGACTGGCGCCCCGTCCAGGGTGTTACTGTGTGCCTTGCACCCACTGAAAAGCTGGAATAGGCTTTTACCCTACTTTTACCCTAATTGGATAAGCGGTTAAGACAGTGAGTGTGTGAGTGAGTAAATGAGTGAAGACTAATAACAACTTGCAGTCATTGCAGCCTTTTTCACAAGAGTGATATGGGTGATGGGTGGTGGATTTCCCCTTTAAATAATAGTATAATATATATTTTTACATTTTAATATGTTGTGTTTTTATTGGTATACATAAGTTAACTTTGTAATATATACTATATTGTTTAATCTTTAGAAATTATTAATTGTGAGGCAATGAGAAGGGGGCAATTACTTTTTTTCACAGCACTATAAAAATTTTATATTAATAGCATATAAATTCTTACTTTTTTACTATGTAGTCCGTAAGAGGTTAAATTTTTTCCACATAATAACACCTTTTCTCTTATGTTTTGGAACAGCACTGGTCATGGCGGCTGTTAAGTACATGTTCTCGTTTGAATTGATACATGTGGTTTAAAACATACCAGCTGTTTCCTTTTCAAGCGCCTTCTGGGCATAATTTTGCAGGCACTCTGGATCTCAACATTAAAATCAGTTCATATTGTAACAATATTTAACCCCCATACAAAAATGTAGACTTTACATATACAGTATATTTTGCTTTAAAGATGCAATATAAAGTTACACATTATTTGTAGAGAAACTGCAGTGATTTTTCTGCATAAACCAACAATAAACTATACGCGCCAACATAGTACCACCCTGAATAATGCAGTCTGTTTTTTTATTTTTCCATAAAACCATGTCGTAAAGTTTAACTTTATCCAGACACAATAGTTGGTCAACATCAAATGCATTTTTTTTCTTTTTTATTGAGTACAAGTTGTATAAACAGCATGACAGATCGCCCTGTAGGCCTAATCTAGTCTACTATTACAGAAAAAAGTACAATGCATAAAAAATGGGTACCCGTTTTTACATGGCATATGATTTGTCCCAGGGTCCTGCGTACCGATGTAGCAATGCAAAAAAACGAATAAATAAATAGAAAAATAATTTAATGCTATTGGTTGATTTGTTGCACCTGTGCCCACACAATTCCACAGCAAAAAAAAAAAATCCCGGAGCAAAAGTTCAAATTCAAAATAGATTTTAAGAGTTAGTGTTGTTGTTTGTCTTGTATGTGTAGTTTATAAGTCTATTATACCATATCCATGGCTAGAAAATGGCACCGGCGGTCATGGCGGAGTGATGGGGTTGTGCGAGGGCATTTGGCTGTAGATGTGTGTTTGTGGATGAGTACCAGGGATAGCTGGATAAAAACGATGGTGCCGTGGTGTTGGGGGGTCCTGTAACCTGGTCTGCATTTGAGTCTCCGTCTGCTGGAGCTGCATTTTGTGGAAAACCCCACGAGGCGGTGTGCTGGGTAGGAGATGCAGGTGGAGAATCACCTGAACCGACGTGCTGATCGGGTGGAATCTCCCCGTTTTTCCACAACTTCTTGAACTTAGAGCGGCGGTTCTGAAACCAGATTTTCACCTGGAGGGAGGCAGAGTATAAAAGAACATGTAAGTTGCAAAACACCACATGATTATTTAGATATTGTCTGTTGGCATTTAAACCCAATAGTAATGGAAATCATTTAAAATGCCATTTAAAAAGCTTTTTTGGTTAGATTATGATATTTTTTTTTACTATTTATTACAAAAACTATTTATTATTGCTATTATAATGAGCTAAATTATAATGTATGAAACTGAGTGTTTCAATTAAATGCTTATTTTACCACTTGCAACAATTAAATGTATGCCAAAAATGTAACTGTAAATATACTATACTAAAAAATCACATAAAACTTTTTTAAGCAATGCCATATAATACTGTGTTTTTTTTTGTTTCCTAAGGATTTCAATGTATAATATTTGCTGTATTTTCTGTTTTTAATGTGATTTTAAAGGTGTTTCCAATCCAATTTGGTTAAATATGGTTAAAATATATAAAAACAAAAATATTTATATAAATATTAATGTTGCAAGAAAATAACTTAAGCGTCTTTTTCACACCATTTGTCAGCCTGTATAATAAAACAGGTAGGTAATAATTATTTGGTCAAAGAAATAATTGTTGTAAGTGTAATTTTTCTTCTATATAGTTTGTTTTCCTCTTTTTAACCTGATACAGTTTTAGCCTGTTTGAGCTTAATTCACTTTTGTCGCTGCCACCATCACCACCTCCGATCGGGAGGCACCACGTGCAGAAAGCCATGCACTGCCATCCATGATCAGCCACCCCCTGTGAAGGCACCCTGACCAGTCAGCAGAGGCCACACTTGCACCAGCAGCAAGAAACCCTGTTTGAGACATTGACCCCCCCCCCCCCCCCTCCCCCAAGGAATAAAGCCAATTGTGTGTATGTGTAGGCGCCTGGCCGGCTGATAGCAGAGCTGTGATTCGAACTTAAGAGCTTGAGCTTTTTTATTAGGAGATTGAGCTTTGGATGGCAGTGCATGGCTCTCTGTTTGTGGTGCCTGACAGCCTCGGCTCTCGGAGGTGGTGATGGTGGCAGCGGCAAAAGAGAATTTAGCTCCAACGGGCCACAACTGTATCGGGTTGAAAAGGGATCTTGGCAGTGATGGACTAGCATGTTCTACTGAGGACCTGAGTATAAACTTTTGGATGCTTTTGTAAAGGTTCCAAATAGACTATATTTGTTGGAAAGTGAAAAATTATTTCTCAACTTTAACGCAAAGACATCAAGAATAAAGAAGGCAGTGTCATTGTACCACCAACAAATATGGGTAAAGAATCATTATCTTTAAAGGGCTTTCAAAGAACATAAGCAACATTGTTCCCAATAATTACATTTACTTGAGCCTAAGTGACCCATTTATTTAGGTGGGAAATGATCAATTAATTAAAAGTGGCAACAACAACAAAACAGAAATTTGGATTGATGGTTAATTAAAACGATTTAAGTAATATGGAAATGTGAAAGAATGTATTAACGTGGACCTGAGTCTGTGTGAGGCCCAGTGAGGCAGCGAGCTCAGCACGTTCCGGTAGTGCGAGATACTGTGTCTTCTGGAACCGACGCTGAAGAGCTGCCAACTGGAAGCTTGAGTAGATGGTTCGTGGTTTCCGGACTTTCTTTGGCTTGCCATTCACCATGCGCACCTCTGGCTCGCTCTCATCTTTCTCTGAACCAAAGAAAGCCATAAAATTTTGATAAATGTATATATACACATACATAAGTTATATATCCTGTGTATATGTAGTGGTTGGAACCGCTCTAAAAGATATAGACAAAGTGTCCTTGGTTTAGGAAGGAAATCTGAAAAGGGTTCCGCTATTAAAGAAACTTGCCTTCCAGAATTTTTCCAACCTTCATTTATTCCAGCAGTACACTGCAATTACTCACCAAATGTTAGATTTTCTTCATAAGAGAGAGGTTAGAAAGCTTTGTGTTTAATTAATGTCATTATAGAATATTTTGGTTTAGGTTAATTTCATACATTTGTATAATGTAAATCTACTTTACTATACTATAGCATACTATAGTCTAGTGCTTCTACATATTTCAAAATAAGCCTTAACTAAAATGACTCCTTAAACTTTAGATTTTTCTCCTAGCTTTTTGTTCTTAAGAATTTAAAATCTGCTATTTTCTGATTTAGAATGCTCTTAATAACTCATGGATCTTGTTTCTAAGTTTCCTTACAGACAGCTGAAAATCTTTAGATTTTCCTTCTTTTGTTCATTATTTTTATTCTTTTCCAAGAAATGAAAAAAATAAATAAGGAAATTAAAGTGAGTAAGGTATAGATGCATGTGGCTGGGGTGGCACTCTCAAGCTAGAAAAGCATAATTAAACACTGGTACATTGGTACTGGTAATTAAACTTTGGTACATTTCAAAGTGATTACCCATTTCTTCCTTTATTTCTTGTTTTTTTTCCCCTTTCTTCCTTTCTTAAAGTATTATCTTCATTCTTTCACAAATATGATACACTCAAATTCTCTAAAATCTCCCTAACTTACCTTACCTACCTACATATCTACCTATGCTGCAGGTATTCCCTGAACATTATATGTTTATCCATGCTGGAATGATGCTGAGAGGTTGGAAATCTTTTGATATTCCTTTCATATATTTCTTTTGGTAGTTCACCGAAACTTTTCCCCTAAATAGTTTGCATGTGAAACAAACAGTTGGAAAGTCCTATATTTTCCTATAGTTTTCCAACCCCCATCCCCCTGAAAATAAAGAACAAAAAACAGGGTTTTATGATACAAATTCCAGTCACTGAGGTGGTATCATTCCTTTTGTTACAGGAACATAATGAAACGCTGTTGTTACTTAGGCTGCGGTCTGTTCAAAACTGATCAGCCCCACCAAGGGGACTTTGAAGTGGGACCGCCCGTTGCAGCCATTTTTTAGGAATAGAAATTTTAAGGCCCTTTGTGAGGCCCTTTAACTGGAAGTAAACTACTTTTTGTTTTTCCTTTTTTTTTTCAGTAAATACATTCTTATAACAAGGAACAAAAGTGGTTTTGTATCTACGTTTGAGGCTTAGTATTCCAACACTTTTGTGACAGAGCCACACATACATTTAGAATTTACTGTACATTTACCCTCTAACAAATAGCATCTCCTATTACTACAAGCCTAAAAAACAAAACAACTTTAATCAGGTCAGTTCTCTTTGTGGAATTAAATTGTATCCGATATACAAACATGAAATTACCTAAGTGCCTAAGTTCTTTTGAGTGCCCTCAGGGTGGTCCACCCAAATGCTGAAATGGCATAAACTTAAAATACTACTGCAAAAATAAATAAACACAATAAAATGGGGAAATAATTTTATGGTTCCTTTAGGAACAAAAACAAACCTGCTTAGTACCTTTCCTGACAGGATAGTCAAAGCGTACACTGTTCTGGTCTTACTGAGTTTGACAATTCACTTATATGACTTTGCTTTGTGTTCTCAGAAAGATATTTTGGAAATCTTTGGATTTCCTTTATTTATTTTATCTTTTCCATTTGGAAGAATTAAAATTGTTCTTTTTCATCTTTTTTATGTCTAGAGGTCTTTTTTAATTTGCATAATTTCTAACTCTAGCACTTTGGATTTTACATTTTTCATTTTCTTTCATTTTTAATCTTTTAAATTACAGAACAATACGTCTAAAAAACTTGGATTTGTATTTTCCTCATTGTTTATAAATGTAATTCATTAAATTAGAACATTAAGACAGTACACTGTAGTTAATTGCATTACTTTATTGCTTTTTAAGAGGTCAAATATCTATGAATTTTTTGCCTTTTTTACTTTACCTAAAGGAGATTGTCCACTACAAATACATACATATATATTGCATTTTTACTAAATGCAATAATGACTTGAAATTTGGATTTTCTTTCATACATTTGCCTCTTGTCCTCTTTATTATAATTTTTTTGCAATATTTTGGGAAACTTTATGGGAAATTTTATTATTAGTCTTAAGGCAGTATTGCTTAACTGAATTATGCATGTTTTATACAAAAACATATAGCCAATCTAACACATTTTACCCTCAGTGTATATTTTACCCTGTTGAGTTGTGTTTATTTTATATTGAAAATGTTTGAGATTAATGCACATTAAAAACTATGCCTGGCTAAGTTTGATAATATTAAGTTTTTTTCTAGTATTTTTTCCTAAAACGTGATGGTAGCAAGTAGCACTAACATTTTATTTTACATTTAAAAATAATGAAAAGTGGTAAAATGAAGTTTAGAGTGATGTTAGGCTGCATAAAGCACATTCAATCATTTTGTTGTCACAATAAACTTTAAAAAAGAAAAAGGTTTATAAGAAAGACATGAATGGTACTTTTTTTTCTAGCATCAGTCTATCAGAACTTTTGCTGACATCTATAAGACAGTATACTGTGCGTGTGGGATCTGATCCTATGACGCATATACTGATGGCACGGGTGCGCACCAGCTGTTTACCTGGCTCAGTCGGAGTTGGAGAGGTTGATCCGGGTCCATACCCCCCATAAGCTCCGTATGAAGATCCAAAGCCCATATCGTAGGATTTGGGACTGTAGGGTCCCCCACTGACCCCTCCAGCAATGGGGTATGAGTAGGAGGCTAGCTGTGCGTAAGCGGCAGTACTTGCGCAGTTTGCGCTCTGTGGGACGCTGTAAAAGCTGCTGTCGGTAACACTAGACACCGGCAGTGTGGGAGAGTCTTGGGATTTATGCATCGAGCCGAAGTTACTGGAGGTTAGATGTGTAGTGTGCATTTCCGAACCCAGGCTATCCAGAACCGCCGTCATCTCTCCAACCTTCCTGTGTTAACGCAGCGCACTGTGCGCACTATTTCCTCCAGAGTATTTAGATGATCCGACTTCTTCTATAGCCTACTTCTGCTCTTGCTGGTTTAGTAATGAATGTCTGAGCATGTAAAGATCACCAGAGTCCTCCACTGAAGATCACTGAAGTGCAATCATACACTGCTGATGGAGAACTTGCGCTCTGGGGCTTCCTCAGTGCGCGCCTGCTTGTGGGCGGGGATATTTTAAAGGGCGTTACCATAATACTGGGCCAATCAAATTCATTTGTTGTCAATTTACTTTACACCTTTCTTGTACCTACACTTATTGATCATTTTATCAGGTAGACCTATAATATCACAATCACACTGATGTAAAATGTAATTGTCCTATTTTCCATTTACACTGCAAATTTGGGCGGCACGGTGGCTTAGCGGGTAGCACTGTCGGGGTTCGCACTGGGTTCGATCCCCAGGTTGGGCGGTCCGGGTCCTTTCTGTGCGGAGTTTGCATGTTCTCCCCGTGTCCGCGTGGGTTTCCTCCGGAAGCTCCGGTTTCCTCCCACAGTCCAAAAACATGCCACCAGGCTAATTGGAAACACTGAATTGTCCTATAGATACTTAGCTGCTAGATGCACAAACCAGTGCATTGTAGTGCCGGTCCCAAGCCCGGATCAAATAGGGAGGGTTGTGTCAGGAAGGGCATCCGGCGTAAAAATTTTGCCAAATCAATGCGGATCATGATCTGCTGAGAGCCGACCCCGCAACCGGACGGGACAAAGGCTGAGGGAGAAGAAGACTGTTGTTGCAAATTTATCATACATTATTATACATATTATATTTACATTTTCTGCATTTATCAAACGCTTTTATCCAAAGTGACTTACAGTACTGTGACAGTATATTGTCTAAGAAACTGAGAGTTAAGGACCTTGCTCAAGGGCCCAACAGTGGTAACCTGGCAGTGATGAAGCTTGAACCAGTGACCTTTCAATTACTAGTCCAGTACCTTAACCCTTGTGTGGTGTTTGGGTCTGTGGGACCCGTTTTCATTGTTTACCAAAGCAGACAGGCAGAGACAGACAGAGGGAAACAGACAGACAGGCAGAGACAGACAGGAAGGCAGGCGGTCAGAGAGAGAGAGACAGACATACAGAGAGACATACTGATACAGAGAGAAACAGACAGACAGACAGACAGACAGAGACACAGACAGACAGAGACACAGACGTGTTGTATGAACAGACTGTGTTTAATAGGACTGATGTGTAGACTGATATAGTTACAGTATCTGTTCAGGCTGGTATTTCCTACACTGACAAATGTTTTACATTTCTTAAGTTTGTTTCATTTCGATTTGTTTAAAGTAAACACGTTTTTCCAGCCATATTGTGATATTGATTTTTCATTTCTTATATTTTATCACAACAAACGGATGGCAATGTTACTTATAAATATGATCCAACATAAGAAAATAGTAAATGTTAACCAAATATGCTGTCTTTATTGCTTCTAAACATCTTAAAGTAAAAATCTGATATTTTGTTTGTTAAAAAAGATATGGCTGTATTGATTTAAAAACACAATAATGCGGTGGGTCCACCAGACCCACACACATTGGCTGAGTAACAAAACTATGAACACCACAAAAGGGTTAACCTCTAGACTACAACTGCCCCAAAACGGTTGTTCACGTTGCACAAAGTCACATCTTCACACATCAACCTTTGATGCAAAAGCTATCTGAATGACAGCCATGATGAGAATGTTAACTTTTTTAGCTGATCATGTAGAGTATTATAAGACTGGTGCTTGTTCAGTATTATTACTGTACTAAGACTGTACCTTTGGGCACTCAGACACAATTCTATTCCTGTTACTGAGTGTTGTCACTTGTTTGTGTTGGACAATTCCTTCACCTGTATGCAAATAGTCTTAATGTGTTACCAGTTTTTACTGCCACCCTCTTCTACCAAGTTCTAAATACATACAAAAGACAAAAATGCTATATCTTCTGTAATATGATACTATATTAGCTGTAGCTGTAAGTTTTGTTAAGTTTTAATTACAAGCTTTTGTATATTTGCATTGTAAGTATTTTACAAAAACGATGAAAACGTTTAACATTAGTACTGTAATCTGTAATAGCCTGCATGTATAATGAATGTATATCATTTAGAGCTGTTTTTGCATTTTTCTACTCCAAATTTATCACTGTCTTTAAAACTAAAAACAATAATGTTTGGCATACTTTATAATAAATTACATCATGTGCACATGTACTGTAAAATAAATTACTATTTATTTTAATTTTGTCACATATTTAAATAACTTTAGGTCAGCTGAACTTCTGTAGAAACAATGTTCATTAAATACAAAGTACATGAAACTCTGAGGAGGACAGTACAGGTCAAAAACCCAAACTGTTAAATTATGCTAAGAAATAATTGGTCTGGGTGGTAGAATGTAATCCAAGAACCATTAAAAACAGGTCTGCTACTAATTAAATGCTGCTAAACAAAGATTTAACTGTACACAATTAATCAAGCTTTACAGTTTTTGCCTGATCTAACAGGATTCTTGTTCTTCACTAATGGCTACACAACATTTTGTAAAATATAAAGACTTTTATTGCCACAAACGGGTAGCCAACTTATTTTTATTGATAATCATTTTCAAAAGGAATATCCAACAGGCTCATGCTATATACTGTATATATATACTGTATATATACAGTACAGGCCAAAAGTTTGGACACACCAGCCAAAAGTTTGGACACACCTTCTCTTCAATGTTTTTTCTTGATTATTTTTATTTTCTACATTGTAGATTAATACTGAAGACATCCAAACTATGAAGAATTATGTAGTGAACCAAAAAGTGTTAAACAAACCAGAATATGTTTTATATTTTACCAACTCTACCTCTGCACAACACAACTGATGGTCTCAAACACATTAAAAAAGCAACAAATTCCAAAAATTAACTCTAGACAAGGCACAAACATTCATTGAAAACCATTCCAGGTGGAAACCTAATAAAGCTGGTTGAGAAAATTTCAAAGAGTGTGCAAATCTGTCATTAAAGCAAAAGATGGCTACTTTGAAGAATCTAAAATATAAAACATATTCTGGTTTGTTTAACACTTTTTTGTTTACTACATAATTCCATATGTGTTCCTTCATAGTTTGGATGTCTTTAGTATTAATCTACAATGTAGAAAATTTAAAAAAATTAAGAAAAACCACAGGAATGAGAAGGTGTGTCCAAACTTTTGGCCTGTACTGTATATATATACAGTGTATCACAAAAGTGAGTACACCCCTCACATTTCTGCAGATATTTAAGTATATCTTTTCATGGGACAACACTGACAAAATGACACTTTGACACAATGAAAAGTAGTCTGTGTGCAGCTTATATAACAGTGTAAATTTATTCTTCCCTCAAAATAACTCAATATACAGCCATTAATGTCTAAACCACCAGCAACAAAAGTGAGTACACCCCTAAGAGACTACACCCCTAAATGTCCAAATTGAGCACTGCTTGTCATTTTCCCTCCAAAATGTCATGTGACTCGTTAGTGTTACTAGGTCTCAGGTGTGCATAGGGAGCAGGTGTGTTCAATTTAGTAGTACAGCTCTCACACTCTCTCATACTGGTCACTGAAAGTTCCAACATGGCACCTCATGGCAAAGAACTCTCTGAGGATCCTAAAAGACGAATTGTTGCGCTACATGAAGATGGCCAAGGCTACAAGAAGATTGCCAACACCCTGAAACTGAGCTTCAGCACAGTGGCCAAGATCATCCAGCGTTTTAAAAGAGCAGGGTCCACTCAGAACAGACCTTGCGTTGGTCGTCCAAAGAAGCTGAGTGCACGTGCTCAGCGTCACATCCAACTGCTGTCTTTGAAAGATAGGCGCAGGAGTGCTGTCAGCATTGCTGCAGAGATTGAAAAGGTGGGGGGTCAGTCTGTCAGTGCTCAGACCATATGCCGCACACTACATCAAATTGGTCTGCATGGCTGTCACCCCAGAAGGAAGCCTCTTCTGAAGTCTCTACACAAGAAAGCCCGCAAGCAGTTTGCTGAAGACATGTCAACAAAGGACATGGATTACTGGAACCATGTCCTATGGTCTGATGAGACCAAGATTAATTTGTTTGGTTCAGATGGTCTCAAGCATGTGTGGCGGCAATCAGGTGAGGAGTACAAAGATAAGTGTGTCATGCCTACAGTCAAGCATGGTGGTGGGAATGCCATGGTCTGGGGCTGCATGAGTGCAGCAGGTGTTGGGGAGTTACATTTCATTGAGGGACACATGAACTCCAATATGTACTGTGAAATACTGAAGCAGAGCATGATCCCCTCCCTCCGGAAACTGGGTCGCAGGGCAGTGTTCCAGCATGATAATGACCCCAAACACACCTCTAAGACGACCACTGCTTTATTGAAGAGGCTGAGGGTAAAGGTGATGGACTGGCCAAGCATGTCTCCAGACCTAAACCCAATAGAACATCTTTGGGGCATCCTCAAGCGGAAGCTGGAGGAGCGCAAAGTCTCGAATATCCGCCAGCTCCGTGATGTCGTCATGGAGGAGTGGAAAAGCATTCCAGTGGCAACCTGTGAAGCTCTGGTAAACTCCATGCCCAGGAGAGTTAAGGCAGTTCTGGGAAATAATGGTGGCCACACAAAATATTGACACTTCAGGAACTTTCACTAAGGGGTGTACTCACTTTTGTTGCCGATGGTTTAGACATTAATGGCTGTATATTGAGTTATTTTGAGGGAAGAATAAATTTACACTGTTATATAAGCTGCACACAGACTACTTTTCATTGTGTCAAAGTGTCATTTTGTCAGTGTTGTCCCATGAAAAGATATACTTAAATATCTGCAGAAATGTGAGGGGTGTACTCACTTTTGTGATACACTGTATATATATATATATATATATATATATATATATATATATATATATATATATATATATATATATAGCATGAGCCTGTTGGATATTCCTTTTGAAAATGATTATGACAATAAAAGTCTTTATATTTTACAAAATGTTGTGTAGCCATTAGTGAAGAACAAGAATCCTGTTAGATCAGGCAAAAACTGTAAAGCTTGATTAATTGTGTACAGTTAAATCTTTGTTATATATATACCGATCAGCCATAACATTAAAACCACCTCCTTGTTTCTACACTCACTGTCCATTTTATCAGCTCCACTCACCATATAGAAGCACTTTGTAGTTCTACAATTACTGACTGTAGTCCATCTGTTTCTCTGCATACTTTGTTAGCCCCTCTTCATGCGGTTCTTTAATGGTCAGGACCCCCACAGGACCACTACAGAGAAGGTATTATTTGGGTGGTGGATCGTTTTCAGCTCTGCAGTGACACTGACATGGTGGTGGTGTGTTAGTGTGTGTTGTGCTGGTATGAGTGGATCAGACACGGCAGTGCTGCTGAAGTTTTAAATACCGTGTCTACTCACTGTCCACTCTATTAGACACTCCTACCTAGTTGGTCCACCTTGTAGATGCAAAGTCAGAGACGATCATCTATTGCTGCTTTTTGAGTTGGTCATCTGCTAGACCTTCATCAGTGGTCACAGGACGCTGCCCATGGTGCACTGTTGGCTGGATATTTTTGGTTGGTGGACTAGTCCAGCAGTGACAGTGAGGTGTTTAAAAACTTCATCAGCAATGCTGTGTCCACTCATACCAGCACAACACACACTAACACACCACCACCATGTCAGTGTCACTGAGAATGATCCACCACCTAAATAATACCTGCTCTGTGGTGGTCCTGGGAGTCCTGACCATTGAAGAACAGCATGAAAGGGGGCTAACAAAGCATGCAGAGTAACAGATGAACTACTGTAAATGTGCTATTTACAGTTGATGCTTCTATGTTTAAAAGTCGTAATTTAAGCAGGAAAGAAAAGTAAACTCCATATAAATTTCTCATAAATGTAATATTTAGTTTTGCTTGCTGTCTCTCAAAAAACATACAGACAGACCTGCTACTATAAAATACATTAAAGTGTGAATGAATAAGTGAATTAATGGGTTTACTGAATGCAAATGTAGTGCCTTTGATGGACTGGCATCTTGTCTAGGGTGTAATTCTGTCTTAATGACAGAATCAAATGCTGCTAAAACAAAGATTTACTGTTCAAGGTTTATAGTAACATGTACAATAATCCCCTGTGCCAAAATCTGCACCTTAAAGCTCAGCTGAAGTTTGTTGCTAATCACAAAATGAAAAGTATCTGAGGGACAGTTTTGTGGTCAGATGAAACAAAGACTGAGCTACTTGGCCACAATGACTAGACTCTAGTGACTAGAGGTATGTTTAAAAAGATACATCTACACTCACTTTCAAGCATGCTGGTTCTGGTACTATATGCTGGGACTGTTTTACTGCCAGTGAAAATGTGCATTAAAAAGTAAACAAAATTCTAAAAACTAAAAATGACCTAAAATCCTTAAATCTTGGATGCAATTGTTTGTTTGATTGTTTATTAGGATTTTAACGTCATGTTTTACACTTTGGTTACATTCATGACAGGAACGTTAGTTACTCATTACACAAGGTTCATCAGTTCACAAGGTTATATCAAACACAGTCATGGACAATTTAGTATCTCTATTTCACTTCACTTGAATGTCTCTGGACTGTGGGAGGAAACCGGAGCACCCGGAGTAAACCTACGCAGACACGGGGAGAACATGCAAACTCCACACACCTGGGGATCAAACCTAGGACCTTCTTGCTGTGAGGCAACAGTGCTACCCACTTAGCCACCGTGCCGCCCCTGTTTTCAGCATTGTAATTACAATTCAGGGGTTATAGCCTAGGCAGCTTTTCGGGAAGTGGAAATAAAGGGAACATTAGGATGAGAGGTGTTTTGGTTTTTTACGTTTCAAAACCTAAACTGTTCGTAATTTCAACTGTACTTTTCGTAATTAAAAAAAATCTCTGTGTGGTTCAGTGGTTAAGCCTCTGTACTTTTAATCTAAGAGGTGTGTGGGTGGCACACATTTAATGCGCTAGCCCACAAACACTGAGATCTCAAGCTCTGAAGTTTGAGTCTAAACTGTGCTATCAACCAGTTGGCCAGGCATCAAAGATATACAATAAGCTGTATCTGAGGGAGGGTGATCAACTGGGTTCCTCAATGCTGCTGTAAATGTGACTTGTGCTGGCTGTTTGTGGTGACTGTACGATAGGTTGGGGAAATTACGGAGCAGCAGAGCATGGCGCACCGTACACAGAGACTCAATGGAAAGAAGCAGTCGGCAGGGAGTGCATGATAGTCTGCGGCTCTTCTCGACCAGGGCAGTAGTAGTGCGAGCTGCGAAGGAATTACCATCTGGGAGTTGGAAGGAATTAGTTTAGGAAAAAAAGGGGGCAATACACAGAAAAAAAGTGTAATTTCTGGGTCGTCCCAGCTTCCACTGTTTAGGCGTATCTTTGTGTTTGTCAAATGCCTGAATGTAAATGTCTAAATGTAAATAAAATGTTTAATTTACCTAAACAAATAAGAGAAAAAAGACTAATGAACTAAGGAAAAAACACTTCTAACTGTGCTAAAACTCTAATCATCTGGCACAATTACAGTTTGTATTGTCCTTTTAAAACATTGTATTATTATTATTCTTTACAATGAAAATACCAGATACCAGCATATCCACTTCATGGAAGACTATTGCTTACCGTGTGCCCGTATGTGTGTGTGCCCATAAACACCTACACAATGCCCAGTGTTTACGCCCATACACAAAAACAGGCTTCTGAATGAAACCAGCACAGACCACCAACAGAGCATAAATCCAATTGATGCAAGCAGTAACTGTCCGGTAACAAACAGAGTATGACGCACATTTTTGTTTCTAGTGTTGCTCTGTAAGTCACCCTAACCAAATCACTATACAATCTCTTATTTGTTTTTAAACATTTAATAAAGAGAGGATTTGCTGTAGATTTGTGAACAAAAAATACACTAAATGAAAAAAGGATGTAGACACCGCTTTTAATTATTAAGTTTAGATACTGTATTTCAGTCTTATTCTTATAACAGGTGACACGATAAGACAAGATAAAAGAAAATATGTGCTTCTAACTTTGTGGCAGCAATTTAGGCAAGGCCCTTTAAGAATTATCTATAAAGACATGATTTGACAAGCTTTAAAAAAAAGCTTCAGGGATCTTCAAAATTTTTCCGCACTTTTGCACTCTATTTATTAAGAATTGTACATTCCAAAGCATTTATCCCAGCATCGTACCAACTTTTAATGCCATCAGCAAAAAAATTTTTCGGTTGAGCATGTAGCCACTGATGCACCGCTGCTTTCACATCATCACATGAAAATCTTCTTCCCCTTAATGCTTCTTTGAGCGTCTAAAAAGGTGGAAATCAGATGGAGCTAAATCCAGACTATAAGCTCTCTCTTAGTCTCTCAGACACCAATTACTACTCCTCCCGCCCTCACCGTTTTCAACCAAAATATAAAAGTGCGGAAACTTTTTGAAGGTCCCTCGTATAGTAAATCCTGACCATTACCCCATTATCAATTTGTGATAATAAACAATGTTGATTGTTTAAGTTTAGTGCCTGATTCAACACATTTTTTGACACTAATAGCTACACAATTTCACATTTTGTGAAATATGGAGACCACAAAGAGGACGGCAACTTAATATTTCCGACAATCATTTTCAAATGGGATATCCAACAAGCTAGAATAGAAAATAATGTCTTTATTTGTCATATTTACATATACAGACGTACAGTACAACAAAATTCTTTCTTCGCATATCCCAGCTTGTTTGGGAGCTGGGGTCAGAGTTCAGGGTCAGCCATCGTACTGCACCTCTGGAGCAGAGACGGTTAAGTGCCTTGCTCAAGAGCCCAACAGTGTCTGCATGGCAGTGCTGAGATTCAAACTCTCAACCTTTCAGTTGATAGCCCAAAGCTCTACCCACTAGGCTACGACTGTCCCTAAAGCTCACTTTAAATATAGTACAGTTTAGTAAATGTAACGTATTGCAAATGTTAAAATGTTTTGATGTTTAAAAGTCTGCATTTTAAGCAGGAAAGAGAAGGCAACTCCATATACATTTTTGATCAATGTAATATTTTGTTTGGCTTACTATCTGCCAAAAACTTGCAGAAGAACCTGGTTTGAATGAATGAGTGAATGAATGGGCTCACTTAATGTAAATGAGGTGCCTTGAAAGGGACTGGCATCTTGTCTAGGGTGTAATTTTGTCTTAATGCCAGTGTTTCATGGTGAAGCAGGATCATCAGGATGAAGCAGTTACTAAATACGAATAAATGAATAAATTTGTCCCGCTCATTAAAACCCAGTTCAGTCTTAGATAGTCTTTAGAGAACAGCTACTCACTCCCTAGTACATTATCTACACCAATCAACCATAACATTAAAACCACCTCCTTGTTTCTACACTCACTGTCCATTTTATCAGCTCCACTTACCATATAGAAGCACTTTGTAGTTCTACAATTTCTGACTGTAGCCCATCTGTTTCTCTACATGCTTTTTTAGCCCCCTTTCATGCTGTTCTTCAATGGTCAGGACTCTCGCAGGACCACTACAGAGCAGATATTATTTAGGTGGTGGATCATTCTTAGCACTGCAGTGACACTGACATGGTGGTGGTGTGTTAGTGTGTGTTGTGCTGGTATGAGTGGATCAGAGTTTTTAAACACCTCACTGTCACTGCTGGACTGGGAATAGTCCACCAACCAAAAATATCCAGCCAACAGCGCCCTGTAGGCAGCATGCTGTGACCACTGATGAAGATCTCAAAGATGACCGACTCAAACAGCAGCAATAGATGAGCGATCGTCTCTGACTTTACATCTACAAGGTGGATCAACTAGGTAGGAGTGTCTAATAGAGTGGACAGTAGTAAGTGGACACGGTATTTAAAAACTCCAGCAGCGCTGCTGTGTCTGATCCACTCATACCAGCACAACACACACTAACACACCACCACCATGTCATTGTCAATGCAGTGCTGAGAATGATCCACCACCTAAATAATACCTGCTTTGTGGTGGTTCTGGGAGAGTCCTGACCATTGAAGAACAGCATGAAAGGGGGCTAACAAAGCATGCAGAGAAACAGATGGACTACAGTCAGTAATTGTAGAACTACAAAGTGCTCCTATATGCTAAGTGGAGCTGATAAAATGGACAGTGAGTGTAGAAACAAGGAGGTGGTTTTAATGTTATGGTTGATCGGTGTAGTATGACATCATAACCTCTACATCCTACATAGTGCCCTATACATCTTATCTTCAGAGTAATCTTTAACCTCAGGGGCGGCACGGTGGCTTGGTGGGTAGCACTTGTTGCCTCACAGTAAAAAGGTCCTGGGTTTGATTCCCAGGTGGAGCGGTATGGGTTCTGTCTTTGTGAAGTTCGTATGTTCTCCCCGTGTCTGCGACAGTGATAAATCTTGTGTAACCAGTAATAACCTGTTCTGTCATGAATGTAACCAAAGTGTGTAAAACATGGCGTTAAATTCCTAATAAATAAACAAATAAATAAATAAATAAAACTTAATCCTCGAGTCATCATTAAACACGGCTCGCCCCCTACAGGTGACCAGTGCACACTGCACCCTCCGCTGTTCACACATGCCTGGCTTCCGGTGGTTGAAGTCAGACGGCGCCACACAGTCTCTTTACCCTCCACAGGTGAGCAAAACAGCAATTTTCCTCCAGTAAATACCAGGGATAAAAACACCATAGGCCATCTGATGCCTTGTCGCGCCAAACGCCCCCCAACCGCCCCAACAAGTGGCAATTTTCTCTAAATGTGCTGTCAGCTCCTCTCAGGTCCACTCAGAGGGACTACATGTTAATTTCAGAGTACTGAGCCTGCAGGCTGAGCTTCTGACTACTCAAAATGCCAGCGTCACAGTTTGGAGGAGATCTTTCCCTGAGCCTCTAAGACTCTGTAAGGACACTTAGTCCTCTTGTTTAGTTCTTTATTTTTAGCTCTGGGACAGTTGCCTTAAAAAAACAACAAATAGGATTTTGTGCCCTTAAATCTTAACAACTACAATAAGGATCTATTCCATACAATTTAACTTTACATTTACTACAATGACCATGGGTGTGTTCGAAAACTGAGTGAGCTCTCTACATAGACGGCATTTTACGTCATCCTACCGAGAAGTAGGCTGTTCGAAATCCTAGATGCCTTAATAGATGCCTAGATGTTTCATTCTACTCTGACCGTATTTTTATATGTATATTTATTATGACTGCACTACTGTTTTTTTTTGTAGTTTTTTTTTTTTTTAGAGCTAAATATATATTCTGTGCAATATTCTCTTAACCCTTTGATGCACAACCTGGGTCAAAAGTGACCCAACTGAGTTTTTATTTTCTATATCTTTGCAATAAATTAATTTTGTCATTCAAGCTTCCATGAATTTTTCAATTAACTTGTTTTTGATCATCACAAATCCTTATTTCAGTTTTATATTTTTTGCTTTTTTAATAAAAATCATTTTTGTATCACTACCCTTCTAATGCACAACATGGGTCAAAAATGACCCTTATGTATTTACTATGGAATTTGACAGAAACTACTGACATTTGTAAGTGTTTGTAGTCAAAAACATATTTACTGATCTTTTGAAAGACAACCAAAGATTAGGCTCTTGAATCTTGAATATGTCCAATACTACTGTATTTGCTTGCTAGCTGTTTACATATTCTAGTATACATAGCTTTTATTAGCTAAGACAGCAAATACATGAATAACTGAATAATGTGCATATTAAAATATTCTTGAATGGATGAATATGGTTCATTTTTGACCCATGTTGTGCATTAGAAGGGGTTTGCTTAGCTTGCGCATCAAAGGGTTAAGCTACTCAGGGCATGTGCAATACCCCACTGCTACCTCACTGCTGTAAACAATGTCTTTTGTCCTTTTTAATAATTATAGTTTAGTCTTTACTCTTTATATTTAAGATTTTTAGGCATACATACACGTGTGTGTGTATTGTGTATATGTATATAATTTTTGCTTCTATTTTTTACTTATTGTATGTGTAAGCACCGTTGGATTGCAACTCAATTTTGTTGTACACTGTGCAATGACAATAAAGGCATCTTATCTTATCTTATCTTAATATGCGCACTAGTGAGGTATCTTAAAATTTAAACGCTATTTTGACTCAAGAACGTGAGCATCCGATGCTGCCTTAGCGGTGGAGGCAATCCCAGCATTCAGTGCGGCACAACTTTTCTCACAGAAAAATAAAAAAAATATGGTTTGGAGAGTTATTTTCTAACGGAAATAAATTATTATTGATTTTTAATTTGTATAAAATTGCACAACTGTTTTTATTTGCAAATTCGGGCTTGTCAGCGAATCAAACCGTTTTCGGTACACGGAGGTAGATGTTAGTTGACATGCTAGCGCGTGGTGCCACCCCATCCCATTGTTTTGAATGGCATGAGGCTAACTGTGTTAGCGAAAAATTATGGAAACGCTGTCCGAGTAGCGCGTTCGAATAACCTGCCTTATAAGTCAATGTTATTAGAATCCTCTCTACTTAGGCAGCTGCCTATGTAGGCTGTAAGACAGCAAGGCAGCTCGCTAGGTTTTCGAACACACCCAATATATCCTCTTTTTCCTGGACATGTCCTAAAAAATGTGTCCACCGGGATTTCTAAATCACCAAAAATGTTTCGGATTTGGCATTCGTACCCTGTACATGCTGTTCTTTGCGTATTTTTGCACTCATTGTACCTTTCTCTTTAGGTCCCGCCTTTTCGCACTTCTCTTAAAAATGCCCAAGCGCAAATGAAAATTCACAGACGAATTACAGAAAAAATCTGTGTTTTTGTCTTGGTTGTGACATACATGTCAGTGTCAAATAAAGGTGCCAGCTCAGCAAAACACAAAACTGCAGCTAAAGGAGAAAGAGTTTGTTAGGTAAAGATTGGGTAATACAGAAGATGTTACTGCTGCAGAGGGAGTTTTTGCATTTCACACCACGAAGCATCACAACAGCTACAGATCAGTGGACTGCACGTCTGTCTTGTTAAAAAGTCAGCACAAATATATTTAATTGTACATCCTAAGATAGAGGTTTTTGTCAAAGCTGTGATAGCGCCACGTTCTGTTTAATAGCTCTACAGATCAATTAGGGCTAAATGCTGAATTTAAAAAGTAATCAGATTATCTGACCATTTGTTAGTTGTCTTGTTAAAAAGTAGCTGTTTATTTATTAAAGTTCAATAGCATAGTTGCAAGGTTATTGATGCATTTGTCAAATATTTAAACCTCTACTTTATACACATTGCCATGGTCCCACCTATTACATTAAATAACTTTGCCAATTCAACCCCCTCCCCCAAACCAAACCCTCCATCCAGTGCATGTGTCCGTCTAGTCCATGCTGACATCCTGCCAAGTGTCCTCTTTTTTGAAAACCAAAATAAAGTCACCCTAGATTTATTTATGAATGAATTTGAGTAAACCTTAATGAATGAACAGTAATGATGAAGCACTTATTGCAGTAATTGTTTTAATTGATATTTTTTCCTTCATTTATTTATTGTCTGTTTTACCACTGCTTTAATCCTATTTAGGATTGCAGTGGGCGAAAGGCAGAAAACACCCTAGACAGGTCACCAGTCTATCACAAGGCAAACACACACACAGTCACATACTCATACCTAGGGGGACTTTAATATCTCTAATTAACCAGACTGCATGTCTTTGGACTGTGGGAGTTAACCGCCGAAGGAAACCCACACAGACATGGGAAGAATATGCAAACTTCACCTGGGGATCGAACCCAGGACCTTCTTGCTGTGAAGTGACAGTGCTACCCACCAAGCCAGTGTACTACCCCGATATTTTTGTATTAAAATTCATTTCATTGCAACAGGCAGTAATGCAAACATTATTAGTAATAACAGAATAGGAATTGCACAGTATTAAACAAAGCATAATGATATACATTAAATGCAGCTAGGAAATCGTCTATATATACACCACATTTGGGAGGGTTTTTAACCATAAGGTAGTTCAATCAACCAAATCCAAATGCTGTTCCACACCGACCAGCATGCATGGTTATTTCACTTTATAAATGGGTTTAATTTTTATGTTTGCTGACATTATATTCTGTAAATTTGGCTTAAAACGCACAAATCCATACTACATACACGTGTCAAAATGAAACACTGTGAGAGCCCCTTAACACAAAATTATTCAGTTCTTGGGTTCAAACCTCTGATCAGTGTCTGTGAGGAGTTTGGCGTTCACCTACACAGACACATGACTGGCTGTGTGTCTGTAGGGGGAGGGACAGTGGCTCACACAGGCTTCCTCATCACTAGTGCAAGTGTGGCCTCTGCTGATTAGTCAAGACGCTTGCATGGGGGGGGATGGCTGGGAGTGACTGATCACAGATGGCAATGCGTGGCTCTCTGTACGTCATACTGTGCTCTGTAAAATCCCAAGAAGCGATAGGGCGGCAGCCCTTTCCGATCGGAGGTGATGACTAATAAGAGAGAGATAAACGTCAGTTGGACACGACAGTTAAGTGAAAAGGGGAAAAAACATCATTAGGTCTGTAAGACGAACCGTGTTGAAGAGCATCACTCTTGTGATCTATGTTTTAAGTGATATGTAAGCAATTTCTCATTAGGTCTAGATTTTAATACATTGCTTGTATTTTTTTATAATAATTTAATAATTTTATTATTGTAATCCTTTCATGTTTCATGTGTTATAAGTACATGGTTTGTTTGTTTGTTTATTAGGATTTTAACGTCATGTTTTACACTTTGGTTACATTCATGACAGAAACAGTAGTTACTCATTACACAAGGTTTATCAGTTCACAAGGTTATATCAAACACAGTTATGGACAATTTTGTATCTCCAATTCACCTCACCCGGGCAGCACGGTGGTTCAGTGGGTAGCACTGTCGCCTCACAGCAAGAAGGTCCTGGGTTTGATACCCAGGCGGGGCGGTCAGGGTCCTTTCTGTGCGGAGTTTGCATGTTCTCCCCGTGTCTGCGTGGGTTTTTTCCGGGAGCTCCGGTTTCCTCCCACAGTCCAAAAACATGGAGCCAGGTTAATTGGAGACACTGAATTGCCCTATAGGAGTGTGTGTGTGTCTGCCCTGCGATGGACTGGCTCTTCATCCAGTGTGTTACTGTGTGCCTTGCGCCCATTGAAAAGCCGCAACCCTAATTGGATAAGCGGTTAAGACAGTGAGTGAGTGAGCAATTCACCTCACTTGCATGTCTTTGGACTGTGGGAGGAAACCGGAGCTCCCAGAGTAAACCCACGCAGACATGGGGAGAACATGCAAACTCCACACAGAAAGGACCTGGACCGCCCCGCCCCGCCTAAGGGATCAAACCCAGGACCTTCTTGCTGTGAGGCGACAGTGCTACCCACTTAGCCACCATGCTGCCACTATCAGTACAAGGTAACATACAGTTCATTGTTTTCTTGTGGCAATGATATAATTTATTTGAAATTGATTTTTTGTGTATTTTCCATTTTTATGATCCAGTCTAGTCATTGGAAAAAAAAAAACCCTCAAATAATAAGGAAGCCCTCATGGGTGCCATGAATTTACATATTTACATGTTATATTTAAAAAACATATATATATATATACAGTATGTATATACAGTATATATATAATTTTATATTTATATAATTATTTATTATTATTTTATTATTATTATTTATCTTTCTTTTGGTAACTTTTGTTTCTTCTTGCCTAATAAAACATTCAGACGGTGGATTGGCTGCTCCAAATTGCACATAGGCATATGTAAGTAAGAGTGAATGGGTGTGTTATATAATACACCCAAGATTGATTCTTGTCTTATTACTAGGTTTTAGGTGGGCTGCAGATCACCACAGCCAGCACAGCTACTACAGATCAGGAGTGATTACTGAATATAATTAAATAAATGAATTAATAAATATTGTGGTGTGTAGTGTTAATCTCTATTGTTTTGTTCAACTGTGGTAACTTCTGAACCTTTACACTTTTTAAGGAACTGTATCAGGAATTTTACACCACCAGATGGAGCTATTGACTTCAATTTTACCCCTCAGGTGAGAGTGGCTCTTCTACACTGTTCTAAGACCAACTTGTTCTAATCTTTAGAGCACCTCCTCACTATTTACCTACATCATGACTGTACACTTCAAACAGTGCTGGTTTATTATTACCTGCTTATACAGCCTGGTGGTCATATCTGAGTGGTGATTAGTCACAATCCTACATTTGTCTAGTACACAATACATCATTTATCATCAGTTTGTGCACAGTGAAAACATAAGAAGCTCATGTGTAATGAGGTTTGGCTACTGTAGTTTTGGAATAATAAAACACATGCCAAATTCCACGCCGACAGTAATCACACGGTCAGTGCTATCCATGCTTAACATTTTGTGGACAGTTGCAGCTTGAGATTTCCCAATAAAGGAAGGTGAGTGAGAGAAATGAACGCTTGTGTGAGGATTCCTGGACTACACTTCAAAGATAGTGCATCACCTGGCTTTCATCAGTACAAATACCAATACTGTAAAAAAGAAGAAAGAAAGAAAGCTGGTGGTGTGTTTGCTAGAGTTGTATTGTACAGAGAAGAGTTCTTTCAACCTGAAGAATCAGTCTTATTCTTGGTGGAGTTTTATTAAGTCCCAAAATTATTGTGTCAATATTGTTTTTGATTGGAATTTTTTTGGTGTAGCATTTGGTCGAGATATAAAGATAACTGTTTTAGACATACTTGAGCTAAAACGAAAAAGTGACCTAATATTTCAAGATCAACACCAAACATAATCAACAAGACAAGGCAAAATTGACCGTTATAGGTATAGTAAAGTATAGTATAGTTAGTATAGACTCACAAAATACATTGTGATCTTGAATCGACTGTGCTACCCATCAATCCACCATGCCGCTCTATTATATTACATATACAGTGGTACCTTGAAACTCAGCGTCAATTGGTTCTGGGAGTGGCGTTGAGTTTTAAGGTATTTTTCCCATAAGGATGTATGGGAAACCTGTTAATGCATTAATGGACCCATGGAACTGCTTATATTTTAGGCTAATGTAAAAAAATGGGGTTGTTTTTTACACTTATACACTGAAAAAGACACAAATATAATATAAAAACACTGAAATACAATTAAAAACAGTTAAAAAAACACAATAAAACCTGCACTTTATGCTTCTTAATTAGTAGTTTTTTTTAATGTATTAAGTTACATTATTGGCCGCTCAGGTGGCGCAGCAGTAAAGTACGCTAGTGCACCAGAGTTGGGGTTTCGAATACATCGTATCGAATCTCAGCTCTGCCTTTCCGACTGGGCTGGGCGGCAGCATGAACAACGATTGGCTGTTGTTCAGGGTTAGAGGGTAAAAAAGTCGGATCATAGGTCCTCATAACTGGTGCGACTGCGGCCCCTGCTGGCTGACTGATGAGGAATAATGCTGATGGGGGTGTGGCCCTCCATACACAGTGCCTGTCAGTGTATGAACTTGACTCGTGCAGGTGAAAAATGCAGTCTCTACTGACTGTACGTGTTGGAGGGGGCGTATGTCAGTTGAGAGGCGTCCTCAGTCAGCGGTGAAGGGTCGAATCAGTATAGAGGACGCAATCAGGGTAATTGGGCATGACTAGATTAGGGGAGAAAATTTGGGGGGAAAAGTGGGGGAAAATAGAAAATTCAAACAAAAAAAAAATTTACATTATAATTTTTTTTAATGATAAGTGTTTCAGACTTTCGGAAAAGCTGATTCTTACAATTTTTCAGAAGCTCGAGCTATAACACAAGTTTAAAAGTGAAACAGGAGAAACACAGCTGAACACAGATACATGTGGAGCTTTCAGAGTGAATTTGACGGCTATTCCACACAAATGCAGATTCGTCCCATGTTCACATGATGTTTTACCGCACCGCTCAAGCCGAGCGCTGATCAAAGCAGCAGTCGCACACACATTGAGTTTAGGGGAAACGTTGACTTTAAGGGTAAAAATTTCTCGACGAAGGGCGTTGAGTTTCAAAGATTTTGAGTTTAGCGGACATTGAGTTACAAGGTACCACTGTTGATTGTCAGGCATTTCTGAAGATGTTTATTCTTTAATGCTGACTCATCATCCGTATTGACCAACATCAGTTTTTATTATTCAAGTGCCCATTTCCTGTGGGCGCTGCCTGCCAATCCCAGTTGATGGTGATTAATAAGACATTGTACTGAACAGATTTCCTGTGTTTGTCTTGGTTACTCAGAGGGCCGATTCAGGCAGTCTCAGGCAAGAGTGGTATGTCCTTTCCTTCCAGCTACGATTTTATTCCTACATGATAAATATTGACGTGTGGGGGGAAATGATAGAGTACTAATCAACATACTGTAGTAAAAAAAGTGTATTTGCATCTGGTTTTAAAGAAATTGAAATCCAGTGGTTCTATATTTCATCCCTGTTTGTACCAACAAAGAGCACTTGGGTAAGACAGTAGTCTATTACACCGACTAGGCATAAAATTATGACCACTGACAGGTGAAGTGAATAACACTGATTATCTCCTCATTACAGCACCTGTTAGTGGGTGGGATATATTAGGCAGCAAGTAAACATTTTATCCTCAAAGTGGGCAAGCGTAAGGATTTGAGCGAGTTTAACAAGGGCCAGGTTGTGATGGCTAGGTGACTGGGTCAGAGCATCTCCAGAACTGCAGCTCTTGTGTGGTGTTCCCGGTCTGCAGAGGTCAATATCTATCAAAAGTGGTTCAAGGAAGAAACAGTGGTAAACCGGCGGCAGGGTCATGGACGGCCAAGGCTCACTGATGCATGTGGGGAGCGAAGGCTGGCCCGTGTGGACCTATCCAACAGACAAGCTTCTGTAGCTCAAATTGCTGAAGAAGTTAATGCTGGTTCTGATAGAAAGGTGTCACAATACACAGTGTGTCACAGTTGCAGGGCTGTTTTGGCAGCAAAAGGGGGACCAACACAGTATTAGAAAGGTGGTCATAATGTTATGCCTACTCAATGTATACTTGCTTATCAACGCTGAGATCCGGGTTTGAATCCCTGCAGCTGTTATTGGTCGTCCAGGCACCTATACAGACATGATTGGCTCAATAGCACAACAGTGGCTGGAGCAGCAATCTTCCACCCACACAGGTATACATGTACATATTCCTGCCTATTTTAAATGAATGAGAAAGTGCAGTTAATTGATTGATTGAAAAATCATGCCTTGACAAATCTGTGAAACTGTAAAGTTCCAAAGTAGATTACAACAGATTAACATAGCTATCATGCTGTAAAATGTTTTTAAACAAAACTTTAGCAGGTATTTTGTAAAACATAATTTAATTTATTTAAGGAATAGAAACAATAATCAGATTCAACAACTGTCTCTAGTAATTTAACTTGTTACTGCTAGCACTGACTTTAGCAGCAATGACGGCGGCTAATTCTTTTGTTTTAAATCACTCTGTTAAACTGCTGATTTCAGCTCCTGCTCAGGATCATTTCAGGTCAGGACTTGGACTAGGCCACTCCCAAACCTCTTGTGTGTTTTTTAAAGCCTTATGGATCTGAACATGTTCTTAATTATTGCCCTGGACTAAATTATTTTTAAAAGAGAGATGAGTAAGATTACTTTTCTATGCGATTGTCTGAAATCAAGCCCTAAATGTGTTAATTCAGCTTAATTATTTTATTAATTAATGATAATGATTAATTATCAATGATTGTTTTAAACTATTTTGATTTTTTTAAAGAAAGAACAGTTTTATTATCTCCCTTCTGGATGCCACTCAGCCAAAGGCATAAAAACATGCCTGCAGGTGAAATCTGAGAATCTCATCTGAAAACAATATGCCTGAAATCATTGATATGGAGGGGGAGAAGGCAAAGAGGAGAGGCCGGCTGGGAAGAAAGAAAAGAATTAAGTGGGTGAAAAGGTTGTTTTGGAGTGTTTTAAAAATTTAGCATTCAACCTAATCTGCTGCACCTGTAGACAGGAGTGACTAGAAGTACCATTAACTAAACAAAAATACTCAAGTAGAAGTAATCATTAAAGTAGGAGTAAAATTAAAAAGTATTTCAGAAGATTGGAATTTATACAACCCCAAATCAGAAAAAGTTGGGACAGTATGGAAAATGCAAATAAAAAAAAAATACAGAGTTCTTTACATTTACTTTTATGACTTTTATTTGATTGCAGACAGTTTGAACCCAAGATATTCCATGTTTTGTTTGCTTAACTTCATGTCATTTGTTAATGCACCTCTATTCCTGCATTTCAGGCCTGCAACACGTTGGGACGGGGGAAATTTAGGGCTAGTAATGAGGTGAAACAACTAAATAATTATGTGATTTTAAACAGGTGATTGTAATCATGGTTTGGCACAAAAGCAGCATCCAGGAAAGGCTGAGTCTTTGATGAGAAAAATGATCAGAGGATCTCCAGTTTGTCAACAAATGCGTGAGAAAATGATTGAAATGTTTTAAAAACAATGAACCTTAGAAAGATTGGAAGGGATTTGCATATTTCTCCCTCTACAGTGCATAATATCATTAAACCATTCAAGTAATTGAGAGGAATTTCAAAGCGTAAAGGCCAGGGGCACAAGCTTAAGCTGAACGCCTGTAATCTTTGCTTTCTCAGACGGCACTGCATCAAGAACCGCCACTCAACAATAGCTGATATAACCACATGGGCAAGAGATTACTTTGCAGGAAGATTGGGACAAAATAAAAGCTGAAACACTAAATCACTTGGTATCCTCGGTGCCAAAACGTCTTTTAAATGTGTTGAAAAGGAATAGCAACATTACAAAGTGGTAAATGCTTTACTGTCCCAACTTTTTTTGAAATGTGTTGCAGGCCTGAAATGCAGGAATGGATGTTTATTAATAAATGAAATGAAGTTGATGAAATGAAGTTGATGAAATGATCCTGTCTGCAATCAAATACAAGTCAAAGTAAATGTAGGAAACTCTGTGTTTTTTTTTTTTATTATTTGCATTTTCCATGCTGTCCCAACTTTTTCTGATTTGGGGTTGTAGTTAGGTAGTAATGAGAGCATGCGAAACACCACTGAGAAAAGCAAATACAGCTTTCTGATTATATTAAATTCGACTGGAATAACTACAATAGTTAAAATATTAGTAATAGTCAACCATAGTATAAAATGTCACTTTAGCTATAATTTAGACGTTCTTGTGTACATTATTAAAATATGTTCTTTAGATGTTTTGTGTTTACTGGGAACAAACTGATCCTGAAGTCATAAGATCATCAGAGTAAGAATCATATGCCTTTAGGTAACAGTTTTCGTAATTAAGCTGAGGTGAAGATTTGTAGTAACTTGTGAAGAACAGCCTGAAGGTTGGGTGGAACGAAGAACAGTGCATGAGATGTACATGAATGAGATGGGTGGAACAGGAGTTCGTGTGCATGTGTGTGTGTGTTGGAGAGCTGAGTGGAAGGGTGTGTTTTGAAACAGCCGTTACCATGGAAAGTAATTTTTTGCTAGTTCTAACAGGTACATTTTCCAGGTTCGTGCAGTTCAAAAAGAGAAGAGGTTAAACGAAGGGGTTTTATAAATGACCAGAGAAAAATCATTCAGCTAAGGGTTGCAGCATAGTGAGCTCGTGAGCTGCCACAGCACTATAGTGTTTTTTATGTTTTTATATTACAGTACGTATGTAAACTTACTGTATACTTGCTTACACATATGGCAGTGGTAGCTCAGTCTACTGAATTAGTAGTCACTTTGTTGCCAATTTAGGCCTCATCACTGCTGGATTGCCACTAGTTGGGCATTGAGCTTGGCTCTTAATCCAGAATTGCATGGATTGAATTTTGAGCTTGTCACTTTTAATAAGAATGTCTACTAAAATGGCAAAAAAGGTTACCCCATACTCTGGATCTTTACTGAGTACTTAAATGGAAACTAACCTTGCACTTACTAACATCTCCTTAAGAAACAACAACAAAGAAAATCCTATTTTTATACTGATATTTTGTTTTACCAAAGTGTTAGCAGATTTGTGTTGTTGGATTGCTGTCTACTTGTATTACAGTAAGGAAATGTTTACTAAGTTGGTTCTGGGAGTGCCAGTGTTTCAAGGTTTCAAGGTATTTTTTCTCATGTTTTCTCCTTGTTAATGCGTTCCATGGTCCTGTGGAACTGCATATATTTAGGCTAATCTAAAATAATGGGATTGTTTTTTACACTGAAAATAATACAAATATCATATAAAAACACTAAAATATAAGCTCTTTACTTCTTTATTGTTTCATTATGCTTCTTAATCATGTAGATGCTTGAAAAACAACGAGCGAGGAATTTCATTAGTGGAGAGAACTTATGAGCAGTAATAATTAAGAGAGGTTTAGTGTTTCTATGTTGTTCTTTTAATACATTAAGTCACGCTAAGATTTTTTTTTTTTTTTTTTTTACAATAAGCATTAAAAGTGAAACCATAAGGAAAATCCAGCTAAACATACTGTAGATACATGACTGAATTTGACGGTTATTCCACACAAATGCAGATTAGTCTCATATTCGCACTTTGATGATGTTTTACCGCACCGCTTTAGTCAAGCGCTGAACAAAGAGGCAGTCACACACTTTGAGGTTAGGGAAAACGTCGAGTTTAAGGGTACAAATTTCTCAATAAAGGGCGTTGAGTTTCAAAGATTTTGAGTTTAGGGGACGTTGAGTTGCAGGGTACCACATTATTATAAATGTTTACCCTGTCCAAGACCACATCTGTTTAAGTCTCTTTATTATTACTTAACCTAGGAACATTTTTATCAAGTAGTAGGAGGGTAACAGCGTTTTGAAAGCACTCAAATCTGGCTTTTTATTTATAGCATATTTTTGAATGGAAACCCAAGGGGAATGAAGCTAGTTGTGGATGCCACAAAGCAGCATTATCCTCACCTACAATTACCAAGGTCTCCAGGGTGCTGCCAGACCAATGGATATCCTATCCAGGATGAGGTGGTTAGCAAAAATAAATATATTAATATTATGAATTAATATTATAAAATGTAATAAGCTAGCATACAGAGTAGCATGAACAAATTTCAGCAAATTACTTACCCATTAATAGTCAAAATAAAGCTGATAAATGATTCTCCCTTATAAATAATATGACATTTTAAGGACCTGTACTTCCTCTAATATGATGTGAGCAAATTCCACTGAAATTCATTTGGGCTAATGTTAACGACTCCCTTGACATAGAAGATAGAATATTTTTTTCTAACTAGGGCAAGCAAGGTTGTAGATGGCAAATTCTGGCTAAGCAATGCAGGTACAATGTCAGGTACAATTTGGCATTGTTGTATTATCCTTATACAGATTTCTGTTTTACAGTTGCTATGTGGATTTTCATTGGCAGTTTTTTTCTCTTGAGAACGTGTCCCACCAGATCTCTGGTACAGTGATTTAAGCATTCACCATTTGTGTGTGTTGGCACATGAATGTAATTCCTCAGGGTGATGAGTAGTCCACACACTAATCTGTGAAACAACACACACTGCACACTCACCCTTACACACACACCTACCCAACCCAAAATCCAATATATTTTATCGGTTGAATGTAGTTTTATGCTTACTGTGTGGCCAGTGGTGTTGCATGATTTATTTTTAACAGGTTTTGAGCTGCAATTAAGTCAAATTAAGAGCTTTACAGGTTAAGTGATTTGTGCTGAGCCAGCAGTGAGCAGAAATGTTGCAATGTTTTCTTTTTTAATGGTGTTAACATCTGCACAGATACTCTTAACCTGATAAGCATTGTGGAATGTTTCAACTCTAGTATTTACTCTGACCTTAAAGGAGAGAAATAATCAACATTGTGGGTGTTTCTATTCCTAAGACAGCTGAAGCAACTCCCATCATGAGCCGTAAATTATATTTTTACAATCTTCTCAGTGTTTCTTGCCTCAGAAAATGATAGAAGGAAAGTCAGAATGTCATGCAGTAGCATAATCAGAACCACTTTTGTTTTAGTTCACTTTGGTATCATATTAGGAGCATTGACAGTCTGTGTCATGGTGGTATCCACTGAGACACCAGGCAGTAGCCTCACTATGATGAGGCATGATTGCCTTTTGTAAAACTGCATATACAGTGATCAGCCATAACATTAAAACCACCTGTTTCTACAAACACTGTCCATGTTATCAGCTCCACTGACCACATAGAAGCACTTTGTATTTCTACATTTACTGACAGTAGTCCATCTATTTCTCTGCATGCTTTTTTAGCCTGCTTTCACCCTGTTCCTCAATGGTCAGGACCCCCACAGGATCATTCTCAGCACTGCAGTGACACTGACATGGTGGTGGTGTGTTAGTGTGTGTTGTGCTGGTATGAGTGGATAAGATACAGCAATGCTGATGGAGTTTTTAAACACCTCACTGTCACTGCAGGACTGAGAATAGTCCACCAACCAAAAATATCCAGCCGCTGGCAACTTCCTGTGACCACTGATGAAGGTCTAGAAGATGACCAACAGCAAAACAGCAGCAAAAGTTGAGCGCTCGACTCTGACTTTACATCTACAAGGTGGACCAACTAGGTAGGAGTGTCTAATAGAGTGGACAGTGAGTGGACACGGTATTTAAAAACTCCAGCAGGCTGCTGTGTCTGATCCACTAACACACCACCACCATGTCAGTGTCACTGCAGTGCTGAGAATGATCCACCACCTAAATAATACCTGCTCTGTGGTGGTCCTGACCATTGAAGAACAGGGTGAAAGCAGGCTAAAAATTGTATGTAGAGAAACAGATGAACTACAGTCAGTAATTGTAGAACTACAAAGTGTTTCTATATAGTAAGTGGAGCTGACTGTCGAAACAAGGAGGGTCATAATGTTATGCCTGATCGGTGTAGCAGTGTGGTCCCAGGCAGCTAGTTACTACAAAACTCTGAGGCACCAGGTGGCATTCTAGCCTTCCTCTGGAACCATATGGTTCCTCTGCGGATCAAGGTGGTGCTCTGATCAAATACAACAAGTGACCATAGCATATCTGGGAACCAGTCAGTTCTGTAGATTTGAGAGATGTTGCTGCATTCTCTAAGACTTCAGCTGGTGCTGTGGTCTTGGGTGGAATAGTGGCAAGTCTCAGATGGCATAGATGCCTATTTTGGGTCCTACTGTGTGGTGCAATAAACTCACGTGACATAGTGATCTCCGTCGAAATTTCAGGAAATGAATCAAAGAAGGCTCTTGACTCCACAAACAATTTGGCCTGGTGGTGGTGGTGACAGTGACACCTTCTTTCTGGTGAAGGTCAGTGTTGTAGTTTTAGGTGGCATCATACTATGCATATAGTATGGCATAGTTGCATCCAGAAATTTAGGCAGGGGCTGTAGTCTCAGATGGCAACATGGCCTCTTTATGAACCAGGTGGTGTGGTTATATCAGTTGTCATAGTGGCCTCTTCCAGGACACCAGATATTGGGGGTAGTCTTAGGTTTCATAATGGTCTCTTCTGGGACAATGAGCAGTACATTAATTTCAGGTGACATTATGACCTCTACTGGAAATACAAGTAGCACACTCACTAATCTATTTAACCCTATCATTAAGGCCAAGTAGTTACCTTAAAGTTCGTACAGGAACACTATGCAATGATCTAAAGAACTGAGAAAAAAGAGCTGATAAATAAATGCAAGGAAGTGTCATTACAGAATGGGTTACAGAGTTCCAGGCCTGCACCAAAACACCTTCTTGTTTCTACACTCACTGTCCATTTTTAGCCTGCTTTCACCCTGTTCTTCAATGGTCAGAACCCCCACAGGACCACCACAGAGCAGGTATGATTTGGGTGGTGGATGATTCTCAGCACTGTAGTGACAATGACATGGTGGTGGTGTGTTAGTGTGTGTTGTGCTGGTATGAGTGGATCAGACACAGCAGCGCTGCTGGAGTTTTTAAATACCGTGTCCACTCACTGTCCACTCTATTAGACACTCCTACCTAGCTGGTCCACCTTGTAGATGTAAAGTCAGAGATGATCGCTCATCTATTGCTGCTGTTTGAGTTGGTCATCTTCGAGACCTTCATCAGTGGTCACAGGACGCTGCTCACGGGGCGCTGTTGGCTGGATATTTTTGGTTGGTGGACTATTCTCAGTCCAGCAGTGACAGTGAGGTGTGTAAAAACTCCAGCAGCGCTGCTGTGTCTTTTTCACTCATACCAGCACCATGTCAGTGTCACTGCAGTGCTGAGAATGATCCACCACTTAAATAATACCTGCTCTGTCGTGGTCCTGTGGGGGTCCTGACCATTAAAGAACAGAGTAAAATGAGGTTAAAAAGTATGTAGAGAAACAGATGGACTACAGTCAGTAATTGTAGAACTACAAAGTGCTTTTATATGGAGCTAATGAAATGGACAGTGAGTGTAGAAACAAGGAGGTTGTTTTAATGTTATGCCTGATCAGTGTAATTATTGGTTGGCTTCATTAAGGTTGGCTTGTGCTGTATGTTAATGTAAGTAACTATCTAGCTTGTTTAATACACTGTATTGCTTTCTGAGTTTCTGAATTTGATTGTGTCAACTGCATATTGACATTAGGGGACAGTGGTAGCCTAGTGGGTATAGAGCTTTGGACTATCAGTTGAGAGTTTGAATCCTAGCTGCCATGCAACCACTGTTGGGCCCTTGAGATTTGTCTGAGGTTTCAGTTTAGTCTTTTTGGGGGGTCTAATTATTAATTAGGTGGGTCAGACCTCCCCTATAATTCAAACCATGCCCGTACCTCATGTTAAGAGACACGACTCTTAAAAAAATGTATTTGCACTGCTAGAGGGCAGATATTCACATTTTGAAAGGTGTTTTTACTATTGGTAGGCAGGGCACAAGTGTTTAGGATGATACGTACATGACTGTCGTCTGTATATCATTTCTCACTCTCTCTTTTGCACATTCCATACTGTGGTTTTAAATGCTTCATGTCTGGATGTGTTTTAAACACACCTAGTTAAAAAACAGTGCACCTCCCGACACACCCATCCGCCAGGATACAGTTCTGTAAGAATCTGACTGTTTAGACTGGGAAGCATCGGCACATACTGGATATACAGTCACCTTCAAAAATAATGGCAACTCTAAAAAGCATGAACAAAACGGGCTGTAAAAACATATTAATTGCTTAGAATTTTCTTCCATTCGAAATGTTAATAAAAAGATTCCTTATATTAGAAATACAGTTAATAAATATTAAATCAAGCCGCTTAGGTAGTGCAGCGGTGAAAACACACGTTAGCGAACCAAAGCTGAGATTTTCGAGTCTCAGCTCTGCCTGCCGGCTGGGCTAAGCGGCCATATGAACAACGTTCGGCCTGTTGTTCAGATAGGGGAGGGATATTTAAAAAAGCCGGATAGGGACTCTCTCATAACTAATGCAATTACAATCTCTGCTGCCTGATTGATGGCGCCTGCACAGAGTGCTGTCAGGTGTGTCTCTCTGAACACCGTGCTGATTCGCATTGCACTCGTCAGTGTAGGTGACAAGATGCATACGGCTGCTGCCCACGTTTCAGGGGGGGGGGTTTAGCTTCGTTCTCCTCAATCAGAGCGGGGATCCGCATTGGTGGAGAGGAAGCATAACGCAATCGGGCAATTGGATGCACTAAAAGAGAGAAAAAAATGCATAAACAAAATATATTAAAATAAAAACAGATATTGTTTATTTGTATTTATTGTCCTTTTTTACATAAGAGATTTTTTTAATATTTTAATAAAGGATCAAAAGATAAGCAACAAAGAATGTTAATTACAGAGCCATTTGTTCATATTTTCTATTGGTGCCATTATATGTGGAGGGGACTGAATGTCACATTTCAGAATCACATCTAAAGGCACAGGTGTAAATTTTGTTAGTGATGGTAGGGACATATCTCTTCCAACATTTTGGCTTTTAATTTAGGGTGAAACAGACAATTAAGCTTAAACTATTTTCCCCCTTCTCCCAATCTAGACATTTCCTATTCCCGAATGTAACTCCACTGCTGCTTGCCCTACCTTTGTTCTAACCAAGGAGTGCTGTTGACCATTGCACACCCCTCTCCAACTAGTGTACAGTCACCAGCCACTTCTTTTTACCTGCCAGTGTTGGGTTCCCAAACAGAGCCGTATCACTATGATCCTGATGTTCACTGACGCTCGCCTACAAAGCCAAAATTGGACCAGCCCCAAGCTACCTTCGTGGTCTAATCAAACCCCGCTCTGTACCACGCAACCTCCGAGCCACCAGTCTCGCTCGACTTGAGCCTCCATCCAGGACTAAAGGAAGACAAGCATCAAGGCTCTTCTCTGTTCTAGCGCCCAAGTGGTGGAATGAACTTCCTCTGTCTGTCCAAACATCTGAGTCTCTTGCTGTCTTTAAAAAACGATTAAAAACCCGCCTTTTTATGAAGCACTTAAGCTGACTTGTATCAGCTTGCATCCTTTTCCATTTCCAAAAAAAAACAAAAAAAAAAACACTTTGGTTCTAACAGGTTTTAGCAGATTTGTGTTCTTCGACTGTTGTTTACCTAAACTTGAGAAATGAAATGTTCACTTTGGAAGCATTTCTGTAAGTCGCTCTGGATAAGAGCGTCTGCTAAATGCTGAAAATGTAAATGTAAATGATCCACTTGACTCTCCCCCACTTGCACAGGCAGACAGCATATTGCATCTGCAGCAGGAAGAAACCCAGTACGACCTTCCCTCCTTCAAACACAGCCAATTATGTTTGTGTGGATTCCAGTTTCACAAGTTTAAAGCTTTGCCAGAGTGTGGACTTTCAAAATGGATTTGGGATACGAATAAATTGAGAAAGAGCAGATAGGAGATGGATACATGCAGATTTCCAAACTTTGAGTATCTGAGTACTGTTCAGAGCATTAGTTAAAAGTGGAAAGTGTTCGGCTCCACCAACACCTTGTGTAGATTGGGCCATCCATCCAACCTTGATGTCTTAGCCATACAAGTATTTATGTTTAAGATTGGTTGGTCTATGCATGGCAACAATCAGTTACACTATTACTTCTCTGTAGTTGTTAAAAAAAAGTTGTTTTTAATCCAACTATCTAGCAAAGTAAAAAGTATGCTAGTGATTCTGTACCATTAGTTGGCTTACACTAAAGGAACATGTTGAAATAGCAGTGTTGGTGTGTGTATGGATGAAGGCAGAGAATGAGTAAAATGAAATTGTTCTAGAAATTGATGGGGGGCAACACAATAGACACTGTGATTTTGTTAAGATTTGGTTACATTCATGACAGAAACAGTAGTTACTCATTACACAAGGTTCATCAGTTTACGAGGTTATGTCAAACACAGTCATGGACAATTTAGTATCTCCAATTCACCTCACTTGCACGTCTTTGGACTGTGGGAGGAAACCGGAGCACCCGGAGGAAACCCACACGGACAGAACATGCAAACTCCACAAAGAAAGCACCCAGACCGACCCACCTGGGGATAAAACCCAGGACCACCTTGCCGTGAGGCGACAGTGATACCCACTGAGCCACCATGCTGCCCAGACACAATGTGATCACATTAGAGGGTGGGTGGGTGTAAAAGAAAACGGTAGCTTTACAGTGGTTATGTGGGGTTTAATACAGCTGGGTATATGTTTGTGTGTGTTACTGTGGCGAATTGGAAGTACTTCTACATGCCCTAGCAGTGCAGAACTAACTGCTGACGTGTGGCCGCCGGGTACATTTACTGTCTGACTGACTGACTGTGTGTGCGAGTGCGTGTGTGCGCACACAACCCTTTGTTGTACTCTGCTGTTGAGGAAACCAGTTTTACAATAAGAATCTTGCAGAAGTGGGTGGACTGACTATGTCTTTTACCACTTAATACCAGCAAGAGAAAACAAAGTGCATTTACTTTACAGCCTTACATTGTTCCTCTGTGTACCTAATCTCAGAAAGAATTAGTAGGGATTATGGAACGATTGCACTGGATTCAGAATGAATGAAATCAGTGTATTCAACCATACACGAAATGTTCTTGTCTGTTCTAATAAGTTGACTTGTGTACAAATTGCTACTGTGGTACTGTCACACACACTTCTGGCAGGTTGAAAGCATTTATGCTAAAACATAAAAAGATCAACATTGCAATCAGCATCGTGCACAATTGTCTGTGATTTACTCTGTCTTTCTTTTTAAAAGGGACAATGGACTACTTAAACTGTAGGTTGTTTTGCTAATGGCTCAGCATAGCAAAAAAACATTCAAAGGTTAAAAGCTTTGAGTGATGACCATGCAGTAAGCCATCTGGCTAGGAGTTGTCCATTTTATCAGCTCCACTTACCATATAGAAGCGCTTTATAGTTCTACAGTTACTGACTGTAGTCCATCTGTTTCTCTGCATGCTTTGTTAGCCTCCTTTCATGCTGTTCTTCAATGGACAGGACCCCCACAGGACCACTACAGAGCAGGTATTATTTGGGTGGTGGATCATTCTCAGCACTGCAGTGACACTGACATGGTGGTGGTGTGTTAGTGTGTGTTGTGCTGGTATGAGTGGATCAGACACAGCAACACATCACTGTCACTTCTGGACTGAGAATAGTCCACCAACCAAAAATATCCAGCCAACAGCGCCCCATGGGCAGCGTCCTATGACCACTGATGAAGGTCTAGAAGATGACCAACTCAAACAGCAGCAATAGATGAGCGATCGTCTCTGACTTTACATCTACAAGGTGGACCAACTAGGTAGTAGTGTCTAATAGAGTGGACAGTGAGTGGACACGGTATTTACAAACTCCAGCAGCGCTGCTGTGTCTGATCCACTCATACCAGCACAACACACACTAACACACCACCACCATGTCAGTGTCACTGCAGTGCTGAGAATGATCCACCACTTATTAATACCTGCACTGTGGTGGTCCTGTGGGTGGTCCTGACCATTGAAGAACAGGGTGAAAGCAGGCTAAAAAAGTATGCAGAGAAACAGATGGACTACAGTCAGTAGTTGTAGAACTACAAAGTGCTCCTATATGATAAGTGGAGCTGATAAAATGGGAGGTGGTTTTAATGTTATGGCTGATCAGTGTAGGACGTTTGGACAAGATTTGGACCATCAACAATTTTTCTGGTTCTTCTAAGTCAAAAAGTCAATAATTTTGTTTGTGGTTGAGAGCACAACACTCTCCCTTTGGTTTCTAAGAAATCTACATTTTATCAAGTCTGTAAATATAATCATTGTTTTATTCGTAGAAACAGTGTAATGGCCCTTTTTCATTTTAATAAAGTACTCATGACTGCTGCCGCCGATCTGGCGCCTTCATTGATCATGCAGAACAAAGCAGAATAAAGACTAAAGAAGGACACAGTTTTTAATTTAACAAATTTTAATGTTTTTTTCTAATTCAATGAAGTTTGTTATTATTGAAAACAAACTATGTGTCCTTGGTATTGCTATATATGTGTCATAGGAGCGTTACATCCTGCAAACAAGGCAATAGCAATCATCAACTCTCCAAAAAACAAATACTAACTGGCTGAAGAAATGTAATAAAGCATTTTGACTATTATTACTGGTAAAAGAGGAAAACAAGCACATAGAAACCAAATGTTACTTGGAAAAAAATCTTATGTGAAGCTCTGTACAAATCATTTTCCATCTATGATTTGCAGACAAGCCAAATAATGCCCCGTTATAGGTATGCTAAAATCTTTTTCATATAATTAGGGCCGTACTAAATTAACAGGAAAATGTGCTTAAGTTCACGGACCTCATTTTTAAAAATCACAGATTTGACAGATTTTTAAACAAACGTGCCACATTTCACAGCAGTCATGAATTAACACTCATAAACTTAATGATAGAGTACATGGAAGCTACAATACACAGCACAGCCTACCTTAAAGTACTCGTTCATTGTTTTCTGCATCCACAGAATCGGTTGGGAGTTTTCCAAACTCAGTTACTCAAGTAGTGCTTTTATCTGCTTTACACTTCGACATTTTGGACATTTTGTCTAACTGATTGCTAGTGTAACTGAGCATCTTTGGAGTTTTCTGAGTTTATAAAGAAAGAAATAAACTCTACATAGACAAACTATCAGGCGCATACAACTTTACTGGCTTGTTCTTTTGAGGCGCAGCACAGACTACACAGAGATGATCACTTGTGTAGAGAAGCACACTTTTCCATTGATTATGGAATCCTCAAAGGGGCAAAATGCACTCAATACGTAAACACATACATCAAACATTGTCAGCACACTACACCACAGAATAGCCTGTTACACTAACTTAATTACCATATGATTGCTAGGACCGCCTCATATTGCATATTGCTTATGGAAGTAAATCTGTCTCATCAGATTTTGAAATTTAAAAGCCTTTGAATTTTGATTACTGAACTTTAAGCCTTTGAATTTTGATTACTGAACTTTTTTTGCCTCAGAATTCAACCCACACATTTTACAATAACTCATTTTCACTTTCATTTTTCGATGTTAACAAATTCAAAATCAAAAATTCAAGTTTATAAAATTCAAATAATATATATTCAGGTTGCTCAAATTCGATAGGTCAGCTGTATGTTGCTTTGTTTTAAAAAAAAATATGAATTTGATGTCATTAATATACATAATCCTGTTATTGTTTAGCATTTGCTCAGCTCTAAATGTTACATGTTTATCTTAATTAATAGGTATAACCCAATTTAGCTTAGTCAATTAAGCTAAATTATTGACACTAGAGTCTTTTCACCTAAAATGAGTTGATTAATCAAGAGTCTTGTTACAGAAATGATAATAAAACATTAGAACCATAATAAATCATGCTACTTTTACTTTCATACTTAAGTACATTTGAAGGTAAATACTTTAGTACTTGTACTCAGTGAAGTGGAGGTAAAGAGTATTTTTACTTTTACTACTACTTTTACTGGAGTAATATTTTACCTTGGATATCTCTACTTCGACTCAACTACATGGTTTGTGTACCTTGTCCACCACTTACATTAGACAAAATGAACTTGTGCATATTAATTATGAATTAATTCATGTATTACATGTAGGAATCAATTATTAATCACTCATGAAATAAGAGATGAATGAAGCTATTTCATGTACCTGCACTATAATGTTAAAGGGTAGTGTGTTTATCAATCTGTTCATTCAGTGCAGGTAAACATTATGAATCCAGCCATATGGCTTAGTGTTTAACCAAAATGATTATTATTATTATTATTATGAATCCTCAGGAAAGTGAAGGGAGATTATAGTTTATGCAAAAAAAAAAAAAAGCTCTTTAATCTCTGTACTGTATATCGTCTCTACTACTTAATGATATCACATTATGTAATGTATGATTTTCATACTTAAGTATGAAAGTAAAAGTAGCATGATTTATTATGGCTCTAATGTTTTATTATCATTTCTGTAACAAGACTCTTGATTAATCAACTCATTTTAGGTGAAAAGACTCTAGTGACAATAATTTAGCTTAATTGACTAAGCTAAATTCGGTTATACCTATTAATTAAGATAAACATGTAACATTTAGTGCTGAGCAAATGCTAAACAATAACAGGATTAAGTATATTAATGACATCAAATTCATAATTTTTTTAAAACAAAGCAACATACAGCTGAAAATGCTGCTCAGTAGTGGAAATGAACAGAGCTCCACCCGGAGCTGTGCAGAGAAATGTCCCGCCCCCGTCACAGCGGTTCTCTATGGGAGTGTCGCTACTCTGTTCTCTCTACGGCTCTGGAATCGATTGCTCATCCTGCGTGTTCCGGATGTTTAGTCTGAATTTTTTAATCTGAATTTTGTGATCTGAATTTGACCTATCGAATTTGAGCAACCTGAATATATATTATTTGAATTTTATAAACTTGAATTTTTGATTTTGAATTTGTTAACATCGAAAAATGAAAGTGAAAATGAGTTATTGTAAAATGTGTGGGTTGAATTCTGAGGCAAAAAAAGTTCAGTAATCAAAATTCAAAGGCTTAAAGTTCAGTAATCAAAATTCAAAGGCTTTTAAATTTCAAAATCTGATGAGACTTCCATACTTGCACCTCATATTTTATATGCTACACGAATGAAAAAGGTTCAGTGAATTCCACAGCAAATTGCACATTTCACAGGAATGACTCATTTCATGGTTCATGACATGATTTTTACGGACATGAATTAGGTAGGGCCTTACATATAATGCATGATGGTGCTGGTTGGCCCTAATTCTTAAATGTGTGTCACGGCCCTTAAAGGCCTTGCTTAAGGACCTAACAATGCCATTCTAAAAATTAAAAATATAGGAAACAAATCCTGGCCTTGTTTAATACATGTTTTACATGTTCATGTTTTTTAGCGCATCCAATTTCTACCCGTCAATCATCCTCTCACTAATGTTGGTCCCTGCTCCTGATTGGGGAGGATGAGGCTGCTCCACGCCCCCTCCGACACGTGCACAGCAATCGTACGTCTTATCACCTACACTTGACGAGTGCAGTGCAGTACAGCGCTGTGTACGGAGAGCCACACCCTCTACCGCACTCCTTTCACATCTCCGTGCAGGCGCCACCAACCAGCCAGCAGAGGTCGTAATCTCACTAGTCTGAGAGAGAGTCCCCATCCGGCTTAATCCCGCCCCCCCCATCTGAACAACAGGCCAATCGTTGTTCATGTGGGCACTCAGCCTCAGCCGGCAGGCAGAGCCGAGATCCGATACGATGTATTCGAGATCTCAGCTCTGGTGAACAGCGTGTGTTTTTACCGCTGAACCACCTGAGCGGCCCATGTTCATGTTTTTGTTCCTTAAATCAGAAAAAGGTGGGACAATGTGGAAAATGTAAATAAAACCACTGTTTTTTTTTTACATTTAATTAGACTTTTATTTAATGGCTGATAGTATAAAGTATAAAAGATATTTTAGGGTTTTTTTTCTAGTTAGCTTAATTTTATTTGTTAATCTGCATCCAGAGAAAACATAAAATATCTTTAGTTCAAGTCAAAGTAACTTGCATTTTCCATACTGTCCCAACTTTTTCTGATCTAGGGTTGTAATGCAAAAGTGAAAGTATAAGTCCTACCAATTATTTTCACAATTTATTATATTGGTGGAAACCAGACCTTAGTGGCAATGCACAGCCTATTTTGCTGGGAATCTGTACGCTACTGTTAATGCTGTTTCTGTTTTTTTCCTAGCTGACTAAAGCTGGTTCAAAGACATGGAAACGGGCTCTTTTTCTCCATTTATTTTTAACAGCAGAAACTCCCTTGGCCGCTTGCCACTATCCAAAACAAGTGGAAGGAAGTCTTGACTACTGTCTGAAGCAGAGAGCTTCTGAGGAAGCCTGCAAAGCGGCACAAGGGTTGCACACACTCACGCTCAATGCTTATAGTGGGAGTTTCCATGTTAAGACCTTTGGCAGACTTAGTGCTGACCTACCCAACATTTTACCAGTGAATTGACCCATAACAATACTTTTCACACAGTCTTGGACTTAATGAGACAGGACGAGTGTGTGTAATAAATTAACAAACAGAACTTTTATTATTTTACCTCCTACACACCAACTGGGTCAATATTTACCCGTAACACCCACATTTTAGCCTGACACTGTTCTTCTACTCCTGTGACATGAGATCATAACAGGCATTTTGTTATAAAGATATGTGAAAAATGCAGATTAGTGGATCCTTTTAAAAAAAAAATCATTTTGTGATTAGTGTGTCTGAAGTCCATCCAGCTGGGCATATTTTTCAGGGCTGCAGAGATGCCAGCTTTCAGATAACACTGCAAGCATGTGACTTACAAAATGTACACGAGTTTAAGCTTCGAGCCTGCAACATTATTTCTGCTATTATGATTGATATGATTAGATGTACTCCATTAAATTAAGCTGGCACAATGCACAGTGTGCTTTGATCATCTGTCCTCACTTTTCTGATCTTTTTGTGTCCTCTTTCTGGGAACTAAATATGTGTCTGGCAGGGATTTCTAAACTAAAGGCATAAAACAGATCGCAGTACTCAAGACCCAGAGGTAAGTGAAACAAATACACAACAAAAATCATATCCTAACTAACAATGGGACACCCCTGTAATTCTACTAGCATAAATTCATTGTGATTGAGCATTGGTTAACACAGCAGTCACTAGTAAGCAATCACAGTAGCAGGCGGTCCATAGTGTGCCTCTCTGAATTCCCTAGGAAGCAAAGACTTAATTAGTATTTTGCCACTCGGTTTAAACTGATGTGTAGGTTGTCCGGTTGGAGGAGGAAGAAAGGAAGCAACGTTAGCATGAATACTGTTAAGTTTTTTCAATTAACATCACTGCATAGTCAGCTACTACTGTATCCATAGCTGGACAGTACGCGAAAGCAGCACACGAGAGCGGGTAGCGTGTCCGAATATGCTGTATAGTATTTATTAAGCAGTACGCGGATGACCTACTGCATGGGCGGCCGTTTTTGAGTATACAAACACAGGACACTTGTGGTCCGATAATCTATCCCATAATTCAACTAGAGCTGCAAAGGCTTTTGAAGCAAAAGAATAAAGATGATGGAAAGCGGAGAGTCAGAGTAAGACAAAATTAAAAATGTTATGATTAAGTACAACCCTGAAAAATATTATGAGTAGCTTTGTGGAGAATGACGGAATACATTTTGTTTGTTTTAAAATTGGTATAACGCCGCTCAGGTGGCACAGCGGTAAAACACACACTGGAACCAGATCTTAAATACATCGTATCGAATCTCATCTCTGCCTGCCGGCTGAACAACAATTGGCCTGTTGTTCAGATAGGGGTGGGATTAAGCCGGATAGAGTCACTGTCATAACTAGTGCAATTATGACCTCTGCTGGCTGATTGATGGCGCCTGCACAGAGATGTGAAAAGAGTGCTGTCAGGGTGGGTCTCTCTGTACACAGTGCTGATCGGCATTGCACTTGTCAAAGTGTAGGTGACAAAATGCATACGGCTGCTGCCCACGTGTCGGAGGGGGCGTGGGTCAGCTTCGTTCTCCTCAATCAGAGCGGGGATCGGCATTGGTGGAGAGGAAGCATGACGCAATCGGGCAATTGGATGCACTAAAGGGGAGAAAATGCATAAACAAAAATATTTTTTTAAAATTGGTATAACTGTGGCGATGTGACGTTGGTAAGATGGCGGACGTAGTACGTATGAGGTTGCATGCATACTGCACATTTGCGTACTGAAAGAGCTTACTGCTTTACCATCCGAGCAGTGCACACTGCCTCCAATGTAGTACGTACTGTTTAAGTATGCAAAAAAAATGTATGCTCGAAAAAAAGTTTAAAAAACACTGGTGTAGGGAAGGATATTCCCAGCAACATTTAAAAGAGTGTCAGCTTCGTTATCACAGTGGGCACCATTCTTAGCTCGCATAGCACAACAGGCATCGAACTGATCCACTTTTTTCCAGTTTACTGCACGGCTTTGTTCAAGTGATCTTTTCGAGTTTTATTGGTACACTGTACGATAATAGAAGACTGAGGGTGATATGGAATGTAAAACTTTCAATCAATTCTGATGTATTTGCACAGCTGCTGAGTAACACGAGAAGTGAACACTGGTCCTTGATCACTATTGATCAAAGTGGGTATACCAAAGCTAGGTATAACTTCTTTAGCCAGAATTCCAAAAATTTAAATTGTCCTGTGAGTCATGTGAGTAAAACTGACTTGTAAGGATTGGAAATTGAAGAGAGACATGTTTAGCAGTTTGCCCAGCACAAAACTGTGTTTTGTGTGCACAGGCAAGCACAAATGTCTGATTATTTACACGCCCCCATGCAACAACTGATCGAACTGCTTTTTAATTCTTTTCCTCAGTGTGAGTATAGATAAGGTGACGATACGTCCTCTTTTTCTGGATGTCCGGCATTCAGCTTTGTCTGTGTGCTCTATTCTTTGCATGTTTTTCCCTTAAAAAGCCCAAGCACAAATGAAAAATCACAGAGGAATTACAGAAAAAAAACTGTGTTTTTGTCACGCAGGTGATTGGCTTGTTGTTCATACAGGGCAGGAAGCCGGATAAGGACCTCATGCATCAACTGATGCAATTACAACCTCTGCCGGCTGGTTGATGGCGCCTGCACAGAGTCGAGGTTTAATGTGGACAGGGTGTGGCTCTCCGTACACAAAGCTGAGCTGCATATGACTACTGCACACGTGTCGGAGAGGGCGTGTGACAGTCATGCTCTCCTCAATCAGCAGTGGGGATCAGCATCAGTAGAAAGGAAGCATAATGCAATCGGGTAATTGGATAGACTAGATTGAGAGGAAAATTGGGAAAAATTATTGTTTAGGGCTGAACGCTGAATCAAAAATAATAAGATTATCTGGCCATATATACATTTGTTTGTTGTTTTGTTAAAAAGTATTTATTTATTAAGTTCAACAACATACAGTAGTTGCATAGTTATTAATGCATTTGTGTAATATTTAAACCTCTACCTCATACACATTGCCATGGTGCCACCAATTTCATGAAATTACTTTGCCAATCCAACACCAACCCCTACCCCAACAACCCCCTTGCCCCTTCACTGCACCAAGTGTCCTCTTTTTTGAAAACCAAAATATGGTCACCTTAGTATAGAGCAACAATACCTTCAGTCCGGTCCCTTTTTGCTTTTTAGGTTCAATAATGTCCCTTGTATTAATTGTAGGTCCTTTATTTATTGTCCTGTGTTTTTTTTTTTAATTTTCTATCCCCCCCCACAATTTTTCTCCCCTAATCTAGTCATGTCTGATTACCCTGAGTGCGTCCTCTATACCGATTCGACCCTTCACCGCTGACTGAGTCGAGTTCATACACTTGACGGTCACTGTGTACGGAGGGCCACACCCCATCAGCATTATTCCTCAGCCCTCTGCAGACGCCATCAGTCAGCCAGCAGGGGCCACAGTCGCACCAGTTATGAGGACCTATGATCCGACTTTCTTAACCTCTAACCCTGAACAACAGCCAATCGTTGTTCATACAGCCGCCCAGCCCAGTCGGAAAGGCAGAGCTGAGATTCCAGAGCTGCGCCACCTGAGCGGCTATTGTACTGTTTTTATCTGCACTGTGCTGTGTACAGTGGGGAAAATAAGTATTTGATCCCCTGCTGATTTTGTAAGTTTACCCCCTTACAAAGACTTGAACAGTCTATCATTTTTATGGAAGGTTTATTTTAACAGAAAGAGACAGAATATCAACAAAAAATCCAGAAAAAAAAACATTAAATAAAAGTTATAAATTAATTTGTATTTAATTAAGGGAAATAAGTATTTGATCATTGACAAGCTCCTCCCGTGTAATTCTGGACTGACCTCACCTTTCTCAGAATCATTCTTACCCCACGAGGTGAGATCTTGCATGGAGCTCCAGAGTGAGGGTGATTGACTGTGATCTTGTATTTCTTCCATTTTTGAATGATCGCACCAACAGTGGTCTCTTTCTCACCAAACGTCTTGCTGATGGTCTTGTAGCCCATTCCAGCCTTGTGCAGGTCTACAATCTTGTCCCTGACGTCCTTTGATAGCTCTTTGGTCTTGCCCATGGTGGTCAAGAGATTTGAATGGAAGAAACTGATTCTGTGACAGGTGTCTTTTATACAGGGACAGGACTAATTTGTGTGCCTTTTGTGCACATAACCGGTCTGTGGGGGACAGAATTCTTGCTGGTTGGTAGGGGATCAAATACTTATTTCCCTTAATTAAATACAAATTAATTTATAACTTTTATTTAATGTTTTTTTTATGGATTTTTTGTTGATATTCTGTCTCTCCCTGTTAAAATAAACCTTCCATAAAAATTATAGACTGTTCAAGTCTTTGTAAGGGGGTAAACTTACAAAATCAGCAGGGGATCAAATACTTATTTTCCTCACTGTATATTGTACAGTATTATTTGTTGTGTTGTGTTGTATCCTCGGTCCTAGGGAAACATTGTTTTGTTTCAGTATGTACTTTTATATAGCGGAAATGACAATAAAGCCTTTTGAACTTGAACAGTCGGGGACAGCACAGCTGCATTCTCGATGACGTGTGGTGCATGGTGTCCTAACTCAGTTTTATAATGCCCACACTTAAATGTCACATTACATTATCAGTAAAAAAGAAACTTTTTAAAACTATCAAACTATCACATGCTCCTTTTTGTATAATTGTAATAAACACATTTTTTCACACATGGTCTCGGTAAAGTACTGCACTGACTAGGTTCCCCATCAATGGCAAACCTTTAGAAATCCTTTTTAACAAGGGATGTCTGGCTGTGTAATGCTTACCCAGTTGCTTTGCCAAGAATGTGGGTACTGTGGGTACATTGTTGTGCAGTATTGTTTGCTGTCACCTTGGCACTGACCCTCTGATTTCTGTTTTGTATAGTGTGTGTGTGTGTGTGTGTGTGTGTGTGGTCATGCACGAGTCCAGGCATGACTTGACTTGCTTTAGTTTGCACCACCTTCCTTCTTTCTTTCTTATTCCTATACATTCATTCTATTTCTTCTCTCAGATGCGGGACAGGTACAGTGGGTGCCACACAGCACAAGTGTCCTTGGGATCCGGGTTCACACCTTGCTTTTGGTCACAGACTGTGAAGAGTTTAGTATGTTTTCTGCATGTGCAGCTAATCCTGGTCACCCTAGTTACTGTGAAAGATGAACTGGCTGATTCTAAATGCTTCTAAGTGTGGGTGAGGAAGTGCATGGGTGAGTGTGTAGTGCCCTACTGTGGGTTGGCACCCTGTCTAGGGTGTATTCCTGTTCTGTGGCCTGTTTCTTAGGGTGGAGCTAAGCTCACCATGACTCAGATTAGCCTAAAGCAGTCATTCTAAATGGATGAATGACTATTTTTAATCTCTTTTTTCTGGTCAATATCAAGGGTAAAACTGATATTTTGGTAAATACCCATGTTTTTTAGCAACATGAAGCATAGTAAAACACTGAGAGTGGAAATTGTAAAGTGACAGTTCCATGATGACACCAAATCTGATGCAAATTTGTATTTATTTACACTCACTTACTTTCTTAACCGCTTATCCAATTAGGAGCCTATCCCAGCTTTTCTATGGGTGCAAGGCACACAGTAACACCCTGGACAGGGCGCCAGTCCATTGCAGGGCAGACACACACACACACACATACACACATTCACCTAAAGGACAATTCAGTGTCTCCAATTAACCTGATTGCATGTTTTTGGACCCGCTCTCTGGGTAAGGTCATAGCCTCCCATGGCTTCTCTTACCACTCCTATGCAGATGCTACTCAGCTCATTCTGTCATTTCCTCCTTCAGACAGACAAGTCTCAGCTCGCATCTCAGCATGTCTGCGTGATATCTCACGATGGATGTCAGCTCATCATCCAAAACTCAATCCCAGCAAGACAGAGCTGTTACTCATTCCTGGAGATCAATCTCCAACCCAGGACCTACCCAGGACCAACTCATGACTCCCAGATCAGACCATCTGACGATGTAAGAAGCCTTGGTGTCGTCCTGGATAACCAGCTGACCTTCTCTCCGTGTGTAGCCAACATGACAAGATTGTGTCGGTTCCTCCTCTACAACATCAGGAAGATTCGACCATTTCTCTCCAGGGAAGCTACCCAGATTCTGGTCCAGTCACTTGTAATCTCACGGATGGACTACTGCAACTCCCTCCTGGCAGGAGCTCCCATGTCCACTATTAAACCCCTGCAACTCATCCAAAATGCAGCTGCTCACCTGGTTTTTAACCAACCTAAACGCTGCCACATCACCCCACTGCTGCGTTCTCTTCACTGGCTTCCTGTATCTGCACGCATTCAGTTTAAAACACTGACGCTCGCCTACAAAGCCAAAAATGGACCAGCCCCAAGCTACCTTCGTGGTCTAATCAAACCCCGCTCTGTATCACGCAACCTCCGAGCCACTAGTCTCGCTCGACTTGATCCTCCACCCAAGACTAGAGGAAGACAAGCATCAAGGCACCCAAGTGGTGGAACGAACTTCCTCTGTCTGTCCGAACATCTGAGTCTCTCGCTGTCTTCAAACGATTAAAAACCTTCATCACCTCTTTACTAAACACTTAAGCTGACTTGTACTTACTTACTAACACTCTCATTTCTTTCCAAAAAAAACCCCCACTTTGGTTCTAACAGGTTTTAGCAGATTTGTGTTCTTTGACCGTTGTTTACTTAAACTAGAGTAAGGTAATGTTTACTATGGAAGCATTTCTGTAAGTCGCTCTGGATAAGAGCGTCTGCTAAATGATGAAGGCCACTGTGCCGCCCTATTCATTTACAGTAACTGTTATATCATTCTGGTTCAGGTACCACCCGAAAACAGAATGCAGGGCAGAAATACACTCTGAACAGGGCACCAGTACATTACAGGGCATCACACACTAACTGATTCACTTACTTACATCCAATAGCCTGGAACAGCAATCTACCTCCTTCGTGTATTTAAAAAATGGAAATAATTCAGACTACCCAATGTAAACCCATGACTTTCAGAAAAAACGTCACTCGCCTAACATACAGACTAATGGTGAAGCTCAAACCCAGAAACTTAATCTAGACATATGCAACACCCACATCAGCTGCTAATTTTTACACATTACATTTTTGCCCTGATTCACTGTAAGTACATTTATTAGAAAGTATTGCAACATTCACTCCCAAGTTTCAAACTTTTATTCATTATTATTTATTGCATTTTCATGGCTGAACAGACGCATAAATCCTGACTTCATCGTGTACAAGATAGTCCTTATCAACACCACTGCCTGACCTGACTTGCATGCTTGTTGCTGAGTCATGGTTAAAAATGTGGTGGCTGCTATTGCGGTAATTGTGTATGGATTTAAAATAAAATGTATTTTAAATAAATGTCATATGTAATACAAAATCTAAAGTAAATGTATGTAAATGACTGGATTAAAAATACTGTCCAGTTTTGTATTAGTATCATGTCTGTTGTAGTGGTGGTAAATTCGGTTCATTTTATGGACTCGGGTTAATCTGAGTCACTCAGTAATGTGATCACTTGAGTCACTTGTACTGACATCTGGATTGCGATTGATTTACGGCATGAAAATGCATCAAGATATCACTTATCGTCCGTGCACTCATCTTCTGTAAATAAATGCTTCTTTCTTAATTCTCTTGGCACCTCACACTTCTCTTGTCAGTGACAAGTTGACACTTTTTTCTAAGTGGATTCTTGATCATGGGGGAGAGGGGGGTGGACTCGCCTATTAATCAGATGGGTATATTAATGGATCAAGGGTTCAAGGGGGTGGTCACCAACAAATTGCCATGGTAACCTCACCCAGTCAGCCAGCCACAGTGGCACCAAAACAAACAGTCAATAAATTACCATGGGGGCTGTGATACTCCTTAATTAAGTGGTACAGTCCTAAAGTAGCCTGTAAGCATTTGCATTTTAATAATAATAATAATAACTATATTTTGTTGATGTTTTGCTTACAAGAAAATATACTGCATTACTAATCTATACCACTACTACTGATAATAATAATAATAGCATGTGCATAAAATCAGCCACATAATGAACACCAGTGTGTTTAACCGCTTGTTTATTGCAATATTTAACTTATTACTTAGATTCACGGACTGGAGTGAAGTGGGTTCAGCCAAATCACAGTCTGCAGTGTTTCCGGTGAGTCTGCTCACTCGCCCTATGTACTTAACAGCAGCCAGTCAGAGAACTCCAGAGGATCCGGGTTAATTGAGATTTTGGATTCGTAATTCCTGATTCAGTACAAAGATTCGAATCATTAACCCGGGTGATTCAGGAACCGCCCAGCTCTAGTCTGTTGTAAGAATGCTACCCTACACACATATAGCATCTGTTCAGTATTCTTCCTGTGGTGGACCTTTTCCACTAATAGAAGGGGAAGAAGGGGTGAGGAGCAGGGCCAGCGCTAGGGAAAGCCCGCCAAACCCCCAGCCGCCCGCCGCAGATTTTCTCACTGCCCCCTCAAGCGCAACGCAAGCAAAGGCTTTTTTTTTATTATCTCTGAACTAATCACAAAAACGTGTTTTGCTGTTCAGTGTGAAGTTATTTCTTTGCTTATTTCTGATTAACTCTTTGAGTCATATAAAACAGGCAGACTGCTTCGAGCAGCTCAGTAGCACAGACAGGTTCTGTCAGTGTGAACAGGAGAGGCGATTACATATCAGGGCAATTTAAAGTTTAAACTCACTTCCATGTGGTAACGTTTGCTTAATGTGGTGATTTGTTGCTTAATATTTCTTACTTTTAAATTTTTTTAAATTATTTTATTAGCAGGTAGCTGCTAGTTATGAATACGAATATGAATATGAATCCTTTATTCTCATTGCACATTGTACTTGTACACTTGCACAACGAAATTGGAATACAAACCCCCCCCCCCCCCCCCCCCCCCCCTCGGTGCAAGAAAAAACAGCAAACAATAAAAGTACTATATACAAATATAAATATAAAAATTTAAAACAGTACTTAAACAAAACAGAAGCAGAACCGAAGCTATTGCACATGTCCTATTCAAATTAAATTAGAAGTTGCACATGTCCCATTTAAAGTGATATAAGTGAAATTGCACAATACCCATTGAATGATGCATGTTGTGTCACATGTTTGTGTTTAACAGAGCTATGGCTTTGTTGTAAAAACTGTCTCATAGTCTATTAGTCCTTGTTTTGATAGTTAGTACCTTTTTGTATGTTTTTTTGTGTGTGTAAATTTTGCATTCAATAAACATACATTATGAAAACCTATAATGCATTGTTTTTTTATTTCAAAAACTTGCCAGTGTCACATATCAGGGCTCCTCCATGTCAATGTAGACACCGCCAGTTTATTTCTTTACTTCATATTTCAATTTAAACCAGTAGCATTAGCTCTGCTGTCATCATCTCTCCACAAATCAAGCCCTGAATAAAGTTCTGGCTTTAAAAATATGACTAAGGACATGCCCACCCATTATGTTTCACTGCCCCCCAAGCAAAACAGTCCAGAACCGGGGCTGGTAAGGAGTATTTTCTCTCTCTGTGTCTTTTTCTGTCCCTCAAAATGTACCCGTTATTTTTCCCCGTTAATTTCATTATTTATTAATTATTTATACATGCATACATAAGTAAACTGTACTTTTGCTATTTTAGGGCTTATTCAACTTTTTGTCTCGATGTGTGTAAAATTCTAATGTAGTTTTATCACATTTGTCTTGGTAATACATCTAAATTACATTTACATTTACAATGTAGCTCTTTTCTGCTAGATTTTGGTAAGGTTTTGTTATTTTAAGTTATTTATTTTTCATTAAAATAGATTTTTAGTTAATAATAATAATACCAATAAAATAAACTCATCAACTGCAAAAAATAAGTGATAAGTGACAAAAAGTAGAAAATATTCTATATTTTTAATTACTAAATGCTCAAACCTGTATTTTAATTCTATTATGGCTTTTATACGAAGCACAGTAAATTACAATCAATAAAACCAACTTAAACGTGAACTAGCAATTAACTATAATAAGGTGCAGACATTTTCCCAGCTTGGCTCCTTTACAAGTGCCTTTTACAACCACACAGTTAACTGGATTTTAGGACTGAAAATGGTTAAAGTAAAATTGCTTTGGTTTGTGTGGTGAGACTCAGTTCTTTTCTCATGCATTACTAGTGACTGTTTACCACCCGGTGCTCCATCAATTCTGTCAATAATGCAGACACGAAAGTGCACTAGATAATTTTACTTTCTCTCTCTCGCTCTCACTTTATTTCCCTCATCCTTCTTCTGTAAGCTTTAAGATTGAGAGTGTAGACATTAGCATGATGACAGATCAATTACTGGTCTCTAGAGCAAATCCTTTAACAAATCGCGTGTCTTAGCATCCAATTTAGGATGTATTCCATTTATTATCCACTGTTTCTGGGTTTGGCTCCTGACTTACCGTGACCTTGATCAGAATAGTTCACTTAAAATGTTTTTTGAATGATGTGACTTCAATTAAGCTGCAAGTCCAAATGAAGTGATTTGTGCAGATAGAACAGTGGCTCTACTACTATATGGTCTAAGTATGTGGGCACCTGACCATGAGCTTGTTGCACATCCCATTTTAAACAGGGATATTATACTTGGATTGGCCAGCTCACTCTGGCTAGTGTCCACTTTTCTGGAAAAACTTTCAACATCATTTTGGATTTTTCTGTATGAACAAGTCCTGGCTTGCAATGTTTCAAGTCTTTCCAAAGGTGATTAATAGGGTGAAGGCTCTGTGCAAGCCAATGGAGTTTTTCCAGACTAAACTTGTCAAACTATGCTGTTATGGACTCTGTTTTCTGCAGGGGTGCACAGTTATGCTGGGACAGGCAAGGGTCAAATGTTTTCACAATGTCAGAATTATATCATTTATTTTATGTAATTAATTGTATACACATGTTAGCAATGGATGTATCTAAATGGTTTGTGTGATCTGGCCTCAAGGAGCTCTGTTTCATTTCATTTCATTGTCATTTTCATCAACTGCTGGTTTCACTGAGAAATACTATAGGTGCAAGGCAGGATGATGTGATTAAAACTTTGCAAGTTTGTAATAGGAGGTGATCAGTTTACCAAGTCTACAACCCCAAATCAGAAAAAGTTGGGACAGCATGAAAAAAAAGCAAATAATAAAAGAACACAAAGTTTCTTACATTTACTTTGATTTGTATTTGATTGCAGACAGGATGAACCTGAGATATTTCATGTTTTATCTGCTCAACTTCATTTCATTTATTATCATCATCTGCACACATTCCAAAAAAAAGTTGGGACAGTAAAGCATTTACCACTTTGTAATGTTGCCATCCCTTTTCATCACACTTAAAAGACGTTTTGGCACCGAGGAGACCAAGTGATTTAGTGTTTCAGCTTTTATTTTGTCTCATTCTTCCTGCAAACATGTCTTAAGAGGTCGTCGTTGTTGCATTTTTCCTTTCAAAATTCTCTATTGGGGACAGGTCAGGACTGCAGATCACCCTGAGACAAACTGGCCTGACTAAACTGCTGCCTCCAAACCTCAAAAGCATATTATTAAAAATAAGTGGTTTATCATATAGCTCAGTGGTTAAGGTACTGGACTAGTAAACAGAAGGTTGCCGGTTCAAGCCCTGCCACCACCAAGTTGCCACTGTTGGGTCTTTGAGCAAGGCCCTTAACCCTCAGTTGCTCATTGTGTTCAGCTCATTGTGTGAGTCGCTTTGGATAAAAGCGTCCGCTAAATGCTGAAAATGTAAATGTAAAAATGTAAAATATTTAATATTTATTTTCCATTCATGGCATATCTGTTTTTCCTCATATTTCTTTTCCATCACCTTATAGCACTGAGATGTAAAACAATAGTGGCCTGATTTTAGATCTCTTATCTATATAAGATCTGTGTGCTTCTGCTGCTGTGTAAGGAGACATGGAAACAGTGAGATACAAAACAGAAGGAAGAGAATAAGCAGACCTGATTGTCAAGCCTTTCTTCAGGAGATGATGATGGTGACGAGGGCGGAAGAGAGGAAGAGATGGCAGGATGTCAATAAAGAATTAGCTGGCATTGATTGCGGACACACCCAGCCCGGCTTGGGTACGTACAGTAATAGCCTGCAGCATGGGATTTCAACACCATGAATGAGCAGATTGGTACAGCTAGGTAATAAAGAGAAAAATAAAGATAGAGAGATAAAAAGACTGTGAGAGAGGAAGAGAGGCGTGTTGAATGACGAGTGTACTGTGTTTGAGGGTGTACCCATGGCAAGTAAACGATAAACGATGAATTATTGTGTGTGTGTGTGTAGGTGTGGGTGTGTGGGTGTGTATGACGGTAACAGTTTTGGAACTTGAGTACCCAGAGGAAACATGCAAGAACACAGTCAAGAACTCAGGTCCACTGTTGCTGTACAGCACTTAATCCACTATCTGTGCCACTTTATCACCCTTAAGAATAAATGTTAAGATTAAACGTTTAGTATAATTAGTCTTTTTTTTTTTTGCTTTACTGTTCAGTAAAATTGCTTCCATAACTAATTCCATCATGAATAAACTGACATTAAAACATGGCAGGAATTGTGCAGCTTGTAGATTTGGGTGCTGCACAGCATTTTATCAGCTCCCTTTTATCAGCACTTACCATATAGAAGCACTTTGTAGTTCTATAATTACTGACTGAAGTCCATGTATAGACTGAAGTTTCTATACATACCTTTTTAGCCTGCTTTCACCCTCTTCTTCAATGGTCAGGACCCCCACAGGACCACCACAGAGAAGGTATTATTTAGGTGGTGGGTAATTCTCAGCACTGCAGTGACACTGACATGGTGGTGGTGTGTTAGTGTGTGTTGTGCTGGTATGAGTGGGTAAGACACAGCAATGCTGATGGAGTTTTTAAACACCTCACTGTCACTGCTGGACTGAGAATAGTCCACCAACCAAAAATATATCCAGCCAACAGTGCCCCATGGGTAGCGTCCTGCAACCACTGATAAAGGTCTAGAAGATCAACTCATACAGCAGCAATAGATGAGCGATCGTCTCTGACTTTACATCTACAAGGTGGACCAACTAGGTAGGAGTGTCTAATAGAGTCGACAGTGAGTGGACACGGTATTTAAAAACTCCAGCAGCGCTGCTGTGTCTGATCCACTCCTACCAGCACAACACACACTAACACACCACCACCATGTCAGTGTCACTGCAGTGCTGAGAATGATCCACCACCTAAATAATACCTGCTATGTGGGGGTCCTGTGGGGGTCCTGACCATTGAAGAACAGGGTGAAAGCAGGCTAAAAACGTATGTAGAAAACAGATGGACTACAGTCAGTAATTGTAGAACTACAAAGTGCTTCTATATGGTAAGTGGAGCTGATAAAATGGACAGTAAGTGCAGAAACAAGGAGGTGGTTTTAATGTTATGGCTGATCAGTGTGTCTATGAGAGATTATGGATGTTCTTACTAGGTTCAAGTGGGTACTCCAGATGAACAAAAACAAGTTGTTTGAAGTCTACGTATATTCCACTTAACGTTAATGCCAATTAGTTTAAATAAACATGAAAGTATGCAGCATGTGACTTTTGATTGAGTTAGTGTGTCAAAAATATTTGTTCCCAATATGACTTATTATACTATACTTATAGCATACACACACATTTACACAACAGGCCTTGCTCATTTTATTGAGAAAGCTGCATGGTGTTGATATAATTAAATATACGTAATAATCTAAAAGTTTAATTTAATGCATCATTATGTCTTGTAGTTGTTTTCAGGTGCTAGCAGATGCTAGATATTCATTTGTGTCATTTATCCTGGTACAATATGTGGACACCCAACCTATTATTATTTTTACTATTATTATTATTATTATTATTATTGTTATAGTGCTGTCTAGTTCGATTCTAGGCGATCATATGGACCATATGGTGTTCTTCAGTGAACTACTCTAATATGCCACACTTGTTCCACTTGGAACACAGCACTGTTGATACACTTCCACAGTAAGTAAGTTCACAGTGTATTAGTGGAGATTTGTTTTAGTCCCTCTTGCTTGCTGCCCTTCATACATCAATCTTTTCCTTCATTCTCTCTCTTTATTTTTTTTGTATGTATTTAGTGGTGTAAAACTGTTTGTATTGTCATATTACTTTGTGACATTCTTATAATATAATAATTTTAATAATAGAGCCATCAGACTTGAGGGAAGAAACCTGAGCACCTGGAGGAAACTTTCATGGACACAGAGAGAACATGTTAACTCCATACAGAATCTAACCCATTGCTCTCTTGCTGTGAGGCAACAATGCTACTCAATGTGCTGCCCTGGTTCACTTATTCCTTAGTCTAGTGAAGACTAGCAATCTCTCGTTTAACCCACTGATTGCAGCACACACACCAGATTGTGTTTTTGGTGTAAACTTGACTCTCCTTGAGTTAAGCAGTCCTGCTACTGGCCATGTATGGTGTGTCACTTCTATGTTACGTGGGGAAAAAAACTTTGCTCTGGTAAAATATATGGACACCCAACCTATTATTATTTTTACTATTATTATTGTTATTATTATTTTTGTTATACTGCTGTCTAGTCAGATTCTAGGCGACCATATGGACCACATGGTGTTCTTCAGTGAACTTGTTCCACTTGTGTGTTTCAGTAGTTTTGCTAGATTAAACAGTGTACTTAACTTATATATTTTTCCCTTAAACACAGCACTGTTGATACACTTCCACAGTAAGTTAGTTCACAGTGTATTTGGAAGATTTGTTTTATTCCCTCTTGCTTGCTGCCCTTCATACACCAATCCTTTCTTTCATTCTCTCTCTTTATTGCTCTCTGACTGTATCTCACTCCCCCTTCTTTACTAAGCGAACAGGAGAAAGGACTAATTCTTGTAGGTGGACACAATGCTCGCATTGTTTGACCCACCCTGTTTGTTTTGAGGCTTGTTAGCATGAAGTCCATTCATTCCAGCCTGGTGATTTCTTGAAAACAAACTAACTAATGTCTGTTATTTATAAAGATTTGCCAAGATGCAGTGTACAGAGTGAAAAAGCTGTCGTGGCGATTTGACTGACCAGTCATTGTAGTCCATTCAGACAGTAAGGCTTGTTAAAAATCTGGATAATTTAATATTATAATATGAACTATTTTTAAACTATTTTTTACTTTTACTTTGTGACATGACCTCATATAATATAAACTAATACTTATAATATAATAATTTTAAAAATAGAGCAATTTAGTAGCTCCAACTGACCTGACATGTATGACCTGCATGTCTTTGGACTTGTGGGAAGAAACCAGAGCACCTGGAGGAAACCCTTACAGACACAGAGAGAACATGCAAACTCCATACAGAATCTAACCCAGCCCTCTCACTTATCCCTTAGTTTAGTGAAACTAGCAATCTCTCGTTTAACCCACTGATTGCAGCACACACACCAGATTGTGTTTTTGGTGTAAACTTGACTCTCCCTGAGTTAAGCAGTCCTGCTACTGGCCATGTATGGTGTGTCACTGCTACGTTACGTGGGATAAAAGCTTGTGTTTTTGCAAAGGTTGCCATTGTTTTAAAATATTGTTAAAGTAAGCTACCTACATCAGGCCTACCAGATGGCATGTCCTGTTTTCAGTAAAACATTTCCTGTCAGTAGGCTGCACTGTGTATTGCCTTCAGTCAAACTGTTGTTTTTTTCCTGAGGAAAAAAATATTTTGTTCTTCTAATGTGTAGAAATAACCGTGGCTATACAGTTAACAGGGTTAGTTAAAAAATCCACATGGAAAACTAAGTTCCTAACTAAATTAGATACGTTTTTCACTTGGAGATTTGCCAAGTGCCCTGTCCAGGGTATTCCTGCCTTGTGCCCAGTGTTTCCTCACTCAGTACACACCGATCAGCCATAACATTAAAACCACCTCCTTGTTTCTACACTCACTGTCCATTTTATCAGTTTCACTTACCATATAGAAGCACTTTGTAGTTCTACAATTACTGACTGTAGTCCACCAGTTTCTCTACATACATTTTTAACCTCATTTTACTCTGTTCTTCAATGGACAGGACCCCCACAGGAGCACTACAGAGTAGGTATTATTTGGGTGGTGGATCATTCTCAGCACTGCAGTGACACTGACATGGTGGTGGTGTGTTAGTGTGTGTTGTGCTGGTATGAGTGGATCAGACACAGCAGCACTGCTGGACTTTTTAAATACCGTGTCCACTCACTGTCCACTCTATTAGACACTCCTACTTAGTTGGTCCACCTTGTAGATGTAAAGTCAGAGACGATCGCTCATCTATTGCTGCTGTTTGAGTTGGTCATCTTCTACACCTTTATCAGTGGTCACAGGACGCTGCCCACAGGGCGCTGTTGGCTGGATATATTTTTGGTTGGTGGACTATTCTCAGTCCAGCAGTGACAGTGAGGTGTTTAAAAACTCCAGCAGCATTGCTGTGTCTGATCCTCATACCAGTACAACACACACTAACACACCACCACCATGTCAGTGTCACTGCAGTGCTGAGAATGATCCACCACCTAAATAATACCTACTCTGTAGTGGTCCTGGGAGAGTCCTGACCATTGAAGAACAGCATGAAAGGGGGCTAACAAAGCATGCAGAGAAACAAATGGACTACAGTCAGTAATTGTAGTACTACAAAGTGCTTACATTTACTTTTACATTTTCAGCATTTAGCAGACGCTTTTTATCCAAAGCGACTTACAGTACTGTGACAGTATACAGCCTGAGCAGTTGAGGGTTAACGACCTTGCTCAAGTGCCCAACAGTAGCAACCTGGCAGTGGTGGGGCTTGAACCAGCAACCTTTCGATTACTAGTCCAGTACCTTAACCGCTAGGCTACAACTGCCCATTATTGTCATGTTTTTATCACTGCTTTATCCTGGTCGAGGTCACAGTAATCACTGGAATCATTGGGTGCAGTAACGCACCCCAAACAGAATGCCAATCCATCACAATATCTCACAACATCTCTGCCCAACTGGACTATAGCATTGCTGGGGATTCGAATTGGGGATCCCAGCCGTAGTAAGACAGCAAGTGTAGACAGTAAGTGCTTCTATATGGTAAGTTGAGCATATAAAATGGACAGTGAGTGTAGAAACAAGGAGGTGGTTTTAATGATGAGTGTAAAGTGGTTGTTGGAAATGAAATGCAAATAATATTATGAATATACCTGCAGTTTTTGAGTGACTGTTATTAACTTATTTGGGCGGCACGGTGGCTAAGTGGGTAGCCCTGTCGCCTCACAGCAAGAAGGTCCTGGGTTCGATCCCCAAATGGGGTGGTCCGGGTCCTTTCTGTGTGGAGTTTGCATGTTCTCCCCGTGTCCGCGTGGGTTTCCTCCGGGTGCTCCGGTTTCCTCCCACAGTCCAAAGACATGCAAGTGAGGTGGATTGGAGACACTCAGTTGTCCATGACTGTGTTTGATATAAACTTGTCAAATATGAACCTTGATATGAACCTTGTGTAATGAGTAACAACCGTTCCTGTCATGAATGTACCTAAAAGTATAAAACATGACGTTTAAACCCTAATAAACAAATAAACAAATTAACTTATTTTTGTGAATGTGACTTGAGAACTGTGCACCAGTGCTGTGGCTTGATCTCCTCTAGGAGGTTGTACAGGTAGGTGAAAGGGGTGGGGATGTACCGGGGTGGAGCTGTGTACGCAGTGTGGAGTTTAAGAGAGTCTTGGTGAAGGTCTTCAGTTCTCCTTCCTTTAACAACGCCACACCACACCAACCTCCTCCGTTACTTCAGCCACTGTTTGCACTGCCCGGTTTAAGACGGAGACAGAGAAGAGCTAAAGTATTGGGATATCACTGTGAGTTGATCCCGACTCAGCATGGCGCTGTACCGGACTGTACTTCTGTCTCTGTTGTGTTTATTGGAGTGTGCAGTAATTTCCGCTTTTAACCTGGATACGGCCAATGTGATCAAGAAAACTGGAGATCCCGAAAGCTTGTTCGGTTTCTCACTCGCCATGCACCGACAACTCGTTCCTAACGACAAACGAATGTAAGTGCGTGTTTTATACGTCATATATAGGTGTATATTTTGCGTAAAATTAAACAGGTAAAGGGGCATGTTTGTGGAACTTGAGTTCATCCTGAAAAACTTACCATATAGAAGCACTTTGTAGTTCTACAATTACTGAGTGTAGTCCATCTGTTTCTCTACATACTTTTTAACCTGCTTTCACCCTGTTCTTCAATGGTCAGGACCCCCCACAGGACCACTACAGAGCAGGTATTATTTAGGTGGTGGATCATTCTCAGGACTGCAGTGACACTAACATGGTGGTGGTGTGTTAGTGTGTGTTGTGCTGGTATGAGTGGATCAGAGTTTTTAAATACCGTGCCCACTCACTGTCCACTCTATTAGACGCTCCCACCTAGTCGGTCCACCTTGTAGATGTAAAGTCAGAGACGATCGCTCATCTATTGCTGCTGTTTGAGAGTCGGTCATCTTCTAGACCTTCATCGGTGGTCACAGGACGCTGCCTACGGGGCGCTGTCGGCTGGATGTTTGTGGTCGGTGGATTATTCTCAGTCCAGCAGTGACAGTGAGGTGTTTAAAAACTCCAGCAGCGCTGCTGTGTCTGATTCTTTCATACCAGCACAACACACACTAACACACCACCACCATGTCAGTGTCACTGCAGTGCTGAGAATGATCCACCACCCAAATAATACCTGCTCTGTAGTGGTCCTGGGTGTATAGTGTATGTGGGTTTTAGTTTTATAAAAGTTCAATAGCAATCAACATTTATGAAAGTGTCATTCTAAAGGTTGTGTGTATTTAGTTTTGTAAATTAAATGTAGCGATGGCTGTGCTTAGTAACGTGGCAATGCTTTATAAAATCAGTCAGGTGAACGCCTAATGTTATGACGTCACAACACAGTGTTCCGTGCAGTTTTATTTATTTATCTATTTTTTAATGACGCCACACATTATTTTGCCACTAGAAGCTGTGCAAACGGTTTTAATCGTTACTTCTGTCTCAGCTTCATTATATGTGCTGATTTATGTTATTTTGACCAGTGAAATAAAACAAAAAAAATCATTAATTTAGTATGGCACTTCACAAACTTCATCACACACATCTGGCATTTAAAGTAGCCTATCCACCTACAGGCATGTTTTTTTGTGAGAAAACCAGAATATCCACAGAACACCCACAGACAACACAGTACTGTGTCAGTCTCAAGACTCCAAAGTTGTACCCAACGCAAACTATTAGGTGTACCATTATGCCACCCAAAAACCATACAGTGCAGCTTAAATTTGAACCTCCTATTCCAACAATTCCTCCCCTACTACTATTTTTTGTATTATTTACAAATGTTCCTTAGAATTGGATTGAAGCAAGGTCTAAAACTTAATTGCTTATGTTGTATCCTGTCTGATTTGTAAGTCACAAGTAGGATCAAACCATCAGCCCAAAGTGTAAATATTGATTGTACAGATTTCCATAATATGATTCAGGTGTCCTGTTTCTGATTTGATAGCAAATACAAATTAAGCCAAAGACATTGATACTTATTGCAGTGTATTTAGCCGTCATTTATTAATGCTTTCATCCTATTTTACTTGATGTCTGCCAGTTATGTATGTATATTTCACTGTATCAGGATGCATCTAGTTAAAAACTGTAATTTCGATATTAAATATTCAATAAGTGAATAAATGTAAATATGACAGTTATGAATAACTAGAATTATACCATGGCCGCACAAGTTCTTGTTTCTGATTGGCTGGCAGGTGCGTAAAATTCTATATAAAGTGACAGCTTTATATATGTGAAGTTTAATAACAGTTCTAATTCCCAAGCCTGAACTGTTAAAATGTTGACATGTATTAATAATAGTGACTATATATGCTTAATATAAAGTAATACATGCTTTATCTGTGTTTACATTATGCTATTGCAATGTTAAACAAAAAAGCAAAAAAAAATCCTAAATGTCATAATTATTAATATACCTGTAAATATACACATATTTTTTCAGGTATTTCTTTGTTTTTGATTTAATAGATTAATTTAACAAAAGGAGTCATTTTGGTTGCAATGTATTAACAACAAAAGCAGCTTAAACCGGGAAGATTATATGTAATTTAGCAGCCATCATGTAGGTTCCTTTGTGGTTAAGGGACTCAAAAGCAAAACATCACTTTTTTGCTTAATGACCAGCATTGTGAGGTCAAGAATTATAACTCTTTTACTTTGCAACCCCTTATTTCTTCCCGGTCCACATTTAAAATGACAAGGTGAACTGATAATTTCCTTCAGTGTTCCAAATGTTATACACGTGTTGCGAATGTTATACACGTGTGAAGATTTGAAGCAGTGTGGTTGTGTATGAGTCAGTTATGATTCATTCCCTAAATTCTCCTTACTTGCCAACGTTCATGCCAGACAGACAACCGGATAGAGAGAGCCAGAGCTAAGCTGCTGTTTTTCCGAGATAGAAATAGAATGTATATGTGAAAATGAGAGTGTGGGAGTGGTGGGGTGGATCATGTATTTGCAGCTTTGTGGAGTCCAAATGTCCTCATTATTAAATAATTACAGGAGATGTTTGTTATATGTTTGGTTAATGGAAATGTTATTTTATATTTGAAGAATTAAGGGTGCAGGAAGTCTTTTGTATCCAATAATCTAAAGAACTTGTGAATAAGTGAAAGTTGAGAAGCGATCAGTTGATAATTGATGATCAGTGTTATTTAGGTAGTACCTAAGATTGTGATGATTTATTATTATTATTGGATTAGAATTATGATAGTTTAGGTGTTGCATAATTTAGTAATGTACCCACAAAATGGTTATAAAAACGAGTGTGTGTGTGTGTGTCAAGTAAAGACTGTAAAATTGTAATTGTATGCTTGAGGAAAAGAGTGAAAGTGTGAGTGGAAGTGAATGAAAGGGAGACTGTGGGAAGTGTCTATATGTTCAAGTCTTTATAACCACACCCTATCCACTACAACCAAGCACTTGTTGAACAATAACTTGTCACAATATGGGTGCAATATGATGGCAAGCTATTGGTTTCTTTATGATTTTGTTTTTTCAACTTAGATTTTTATGTTGTTATAAATGTTATGTTGACTAATATAAGACAGACTATCTTAAAACATTCATTGTCCTCTTGTTGACCTTTTTTTAAACTTGGTCATGGAGAGTTGACTTTCCTTTTATCAGTATTCCCCTTTATTCATCTAAATCAGTATTGCATTATAGATCAACTTAGCCATAATGTGCAGTCCTGGGCATTTGTAATATTAACTGCTACTAAAATAATATCATTATGCATTTGGTTTAATAGTTTGGGGTCATTCCAGCATAACGAGTGGTCCCCACCTGACCATCTCAGAATCTCATGGAATTTGATCCATATGTAAAGGGGACCCAATATTAGACAAATCCAGCATATTTTGCCATTTTGTCAACTAGTTCCAGATTTGTAGCATTTCCCATGACCCTAATCCAAAACGCAACTTTGCGAAAATGCATGATATACGACATTGTCAGGCTAGTATCTCTGGAAAAGAAGCACTTCAGGGCTGAAATTTATTTCCGTATATTTGTTTATTCTGTATATTTAGCTCCAAGTGTAGGTAAGTCTATATATTGTACTTGTTTGTCATCTGCTCTTAAGTCCAAAAAAATCCATCTGCAATAAGTTTGCAGTTTGTACCAGGTTGGACAGCCTCAGGTAGGAAGATGTCCAAGAAAAAAGTCACTTTACGCTCTTTACAGTATAATTTGGGCACAATGTTGATCTAGAAGTTAATTTATTGACTGGTGGTTATGATTATATAATCGCTATCAAGGCATCTGTATATCACAAGCATACATCTTTTACTCTGAGATGTTATATCATGATGCATTTCATGTCTGTTTTGTGTTAATTAGTTAATAATTGTACAGTACATGCTTTTACATTAGATCTAATATGGCCTGAATTAATTAAAAATGGTCTATTTTATCCATCCTAGTCTTATGTGTTTAAAAATTTACATAGAATCCACACTAAACTGATGTACATGTAGTTGTAATGTTGTACAGATGTTTTTTGAGTTTAAAACACACACACACACACACACACACACACACACACACACACACACACACACACAAACACACACACACACACACACACACACACACACCTCCACCTCCACCTCCATGTCAATTTAGAGTGTGGCAGTGATATCAGTGTGGACTTTGGATTATGTGTACATGCACATATCCACTCCCAGATTTACCCTTAAAGAGTGTGGAAATGTTCAAAGGTAACTGATTAACAGTTCAGCAATTGTTCTGTTCTGCCTAAAACATATTTGTAAAGTCCCACAAGTGTATTAACCATGTACATTAGCTGGTACAGAGTACCCACAGTGCACTTGAATGTGTTAAAAAGGGATTTTCTCCTTATGTCCTGCAGAGTTTAGTACAAATGGGAGATGCGTGACTTTGTGTGTGTTAGTACTGTGTATAGTAATCTGATACAATGTGTTGTGTGGTAGAAACGACTCAATGTCAACTTTACCTTGAGTGTGTTTGTTTAGACTATTAAGTTCATTATGTTTGTGCATGCATTAAAGCAGTTTTTAAGTGTCAGTGCATGCCTGGGTGCAAGATCTTTGGTCCTCCTGAAACAGAGGTGTAGGGTTCACTTCGGGTAAGCTTGTATGTAGTCTCTTATCTACTTCCAATACTGGGCATCTTGCAGTCTCAAAGTTCCAAACTTGAATCTTGTCAGTGTAAAACTCTGGAACTGCAAGACTACTCGCAGATGCCTAAATTTGTCGTAAAGCTGGTGGGAACAGAGGCGTATTAGGGATGGAATGTTTGAATGATATAAACCATTCTTAAAGCCTGAAGACCCAAACAGTGGATATATTATTCTGTAGAAACACTATCCATATGGTCACCAGAGGTCGGAATTGACTGGACGGTGCATAAGGACTATAAAAGGGAATTCCATCATACCATTTGGTTCCGCCTTCATAAGGCAGTAAAGTGACTTAGTCTCAAATTACACACTGTTGTACTAAACAATGTATTATTAGTGCATAACAGTATAGCTGTTAGTATATTTGGAGGATCATTTAAATCACAAGCACTGTACCTGCGGTCACTCATGGTGGTGGTAGTATTATGCTTCAGGAATGTTTTGCTACCTGTTAAATCAGTGCTTTGTGTAATGTTAACAGAAAAATGAACAAATGATCTCAAATGTTATAATTCTTGGACAGAGGACGATGGAAAAAAAACAGTATAAACTCAAGCTTAGATTAAGCTTTTGGATTAGGGTCTTATCTACACTGTACAGAAAGTCAAGACTGTGCCAAAAGAACCCGAAAGCAATAGAAATTCTTGATGTTAGACATCAACAAGCTTCTGGCAGAACCCTGGTTGAATTTTATCAAAAGTGGCTGATTGAGGTGAAAAAGAGCTAAAGAAGGAAAACATGATTACATATTAAGTATGCTGTATGTACACTGATCAGCCATGTTCATTTTATCAGCTCCACTTACCATATTACCTATTTCTTTCACCCTGTTCTTCAATGGTCAGGACCCCACAGGACCACCATAGAGCAGGTGTTATTTAGGTGGTGAATCGTATTCAGCACTGCGGTGACAATGTGTGTTGTGCTGATATGAGTGGATCAGACACAGCAGCGCTGCTGGAGTTTTTAAATTACCGTGTCCACTCACTGTCCACTCTATTAGACACTCCTACCTAGTTGGTCCACCTTGTAGATGTAAAGTCCACCTTCTAGATTCTCAGTCCAGCAGTGACAGTGAGGTGTTTAAAAACTCCATCAGCATTGCTGTGTCTTATCCGCTCATACCAGCACAACGCACATTAACACACCACCACCATGTCAGTGTCACTGCAGTGCTGAGAATGACCCACCACCCAAATAATACCTGCTCTGTAGTGGTCCTGGGAGAGTCCTGACCATTGAAGAACAGCATGAAAGGGGCTAACAAAGCTTGCAGAGAAACAGATGGACTACAGTCAGTAATTGTAGCACTACAAAGTGCTCCTGTAACATAAGTGGAGCTGATAAAATGGACAGTGTGTGTAGAAACAAGGAGGTGGTTTTAATGTTATGGCTGAGCAGTGTACAAGTTACAAGACAATATTCCTTTGAGGTGTATGTTACTTTATAACACTTGCATTGTCGTTTAATAACAGTTTTTTCTTTGTAGATGTTAACTTGTGGCTTTTTGGCATTCAAGGTGTGTATGTATCATTTGAGTAAGAATTTGCTCGACTCATATCCTTGTCTGCAGTGTACAGACTTGTTTAGTGAACATGAAAAATGCCTGTCAGTTACAAAAGCGTTCCCTACAGGTGTGTGTGTGTGTGTGTGTGTGTGTGTGTGTGTGTGTGTGTGTGTGTGTGTGTGTGTGTGATTCACATAGCTTCAGGGCAGGGCAGGGCAGGACAAGGCTTTGTTGGGTGTTTATGGGCTTGGAGGTTGGGGGTGTAAAGTGTAGCATTCCTTTTCTTGTCACGGCTAGTAAAAGCGACCTGTCTGTCTGTCAAAACGTACGTGTTTGTGTGTGTAAATTTTTAAATGCACCAACAGTACATCCATGTGTCTGGTTAATTCTAAATACAAGTGTTAATCACATGAAATCAAAGCCCTTTAGCATTTCCTTTCTTTATCTCTTTTTATCTCTCTCTCTCTCTCTCTCTCACACACACACACACACACACACACACACAGCTTAAAGACAGTGTCACCAAATACCTCTCTTTGATTTTCCTACTTCAGAGCTATGCCGAACTAAGAGGAAAAAAATGAACACTGACTGCTTTGGCCACTGCAGCTGTTCATAGGTCTATGTGACTTTTCAAATCTTGCATTTGATCAGTCTTAGAAGACATTGTCTATATAAACTGGAGCCAATCAATATACAGTATAGGTTTGCCGATGATGGTAGGTGATTTAAGGTCATAATCATTATGGTTTGATTTGGGTATAAAAGTTTACAGCTTCACGTAGTAACACATGCAGATCAAAGCATCAGAAGCAGAATATTGCCTATAGTTCAGGGTGTCTGACAATTTCCTTTCTTTGTTTCAAGTGGTGTCCGCTGTAAATGAGGATTTGTTTGTTTGTTGGTTTATTAGGATTTTAACGTCATGTTTTACACTTTGATTACATTCATGACAGGACAGGTAGTTACTCATTACACAAGGTTCATCAGTTCACAAGGTTATATCGAACACAGTCATGGACAATTTAGTGTCTTCAGTTCACCTCACTTGCATGTCTTTGGACTGTGGGAGGAAACCGGAGCACCCGGAGGAAACCCACGCAGACACGGGGAGAACATGCACACAGAAATGATCCGAACCATCCCACCTGGGGATCGAACCCAGGACCTTCTTGCTGTGAGACGACAGTGCTGCCCACCAAGCCACCGTGCCGCCCCTGTAAGTGAGGATATATCTGCTCCTATTTACTAACTTTATTATTAGCCACTACAGAGTGCATCTCTTACATGTGCAGGTGTGTATCGGATATGAATAAAGCATCTGTTGGTGTTTCCTGAGCACAGACTCAAAAATAATAAACAGTGCTCATTTGCTAAATTGGCTTTGCATTACAAAAGAACAATGCAGTCATGCCTAAATCTCCAAATCATACATAAGCTGGCTCATATCCCACTGTGCAGTGGGCCTATTCTGTGTGGAAACAGGCTCCTCATCCTTCCTCTGATTCTCTGAGCATCCTGTTCAGGAGTTCTCAGTGGGTTTAAGGTACGCTACATGGCTATAAGGATCAAAGACTGATTAAGAATACGTCACTTAGAGTGATATCAGTATAATACAACAAACTTGAAAGCTTATCATTTTTTATAGTAGGTTTTATACACCTCTTATCAGTGGGTGTGGCTGCAACATCTGAATATCTGTGGACATAAAGTGTATCTGTAAGCTGCTGTGTCTAAGGAACCTTAAAAATTGTATTCTAGTAGACTGAAATACATTTAAATTAGTATTTTAAAAACTTTGGCATTTAGGCAATTGCCTCATCTGACACAATGACTGAGAGGATTAAATCATGATGCTTTTGTTTCAGTTAGCTGATACAGACATTGCGATGTTACAGTTAAGAAGCTCCATTAAAAATAACAAAAATAAATTAAAAAATTTTGACTCTAAAATAATATTTTAAAAACTAGTATCCAAAGACCATCTAAAAGTGTTTTTTTTATATTTGATATGTGCTTTTTTACCATTTGCTTGTAAACATTTACATCGTTAGTTTAAATTGTTTGTTACTGTGAAACTGCATATTTTAAAGAAGGCAAAGTTGTAAAAATCACCATAGCAGCCCTAGACTTAACTGGCTTACTGTGATCATACTATTCAACCCAAAACTAATTGTTATTGTCATAAATAAATGTATTTTTTCCAGATTCCCAAAAGTTATATCCTTTAGATGAACTATTCAGTAAAATACCTGGACAAAAGATCAAAACTAAGGATCTTTTGGTCAGAACTTAAGCATCCTAGGATTAAAAACACACATCCAGCCTTTTAATTATTTTGCCCTCATTAAGTAACTTTGGATTTTTTATATCAGAATTTATTTCCCTGGGATTTCCTTGCATACAGGAACTTCTATTCAATTACAAGGCTAAGTAGGAAATGGAAAGTTGGAGGTTAGGGAAATCACAAAGTTGTGGTGTACATGACCATACAAGGCTATTGACCTTTATTGTTGTCATCTGACCAGTTGACTGGATTTTGATTGCTGCATTGCTTAGCTGGATCTTTTCAAAGTGAGGAAACTATGCACTGTTGATAAGTAATCTTCTTAACAGTGTTTTCTTCCAATCTGATTGTGTCCAATTATCCGATCACAGCTCACCTCTTTTGTTGCAGACCTTTACTCCTAAACAAGGAGGAGCATAGCTAACACACACAGTTCACACAGTGGTCTGTATTGACCAGTGGTCCTAGGGTTGCCAACCGTCCCGTAAAATATGGAATCGTTCCTTATTTGGAAACTAAACGTAGTGTTCCGTGTTGAACTGATACGGGACGTGCTTTGTTCTGTATTTTTTTCAATGGGAGAGAAATGCTGCAGATTAGACTGAGACAGGGCGATGTGTATGAAACAGAAGGAAACTGCTGCTACCGTGGGAATTAGAAAGCGTTTGGTTATTATTTTAAGTAGTATTCATTTTTAGTGTTAGTGGCGCAGTGTGTGTGCAGACATATCAGCATAACAACCTGTTTGCTACTTTGTTGTTTAAGTAACGCAGTGGGCAGAGCACATCGCGCATATTTCGCCCTAGGTTCGAATCCGGCTTAGGGCGAAATTAAGGTAACACGAGCAAGGCCGGTGCTATGGGGGCACTGGGGTGGGCATTGCCCCCCTCCAGATTTTCTCACTGTCCCCCTAAGCAACGCAGTCCAGAACTGGGGCTGCATGTCAGTGTAAAGATGCATTATGTAAAAATGTTGTTTGCACCACTGAGAAAACATGTTACACAATGTTTTTTATGCATGTTGTTTTGCCTAAAATATGGTTCTGATTTATTATTATAAAGAAAGAAAATAATAAATGTTAAACAGCCGCTATCTCTCAGGTAAAAACCCGCCAACCCAGGTTTTTTTTTATTTCCAGTTCTGAAAGTTGGCAACCCTAAGTGGTCCCCAAGCTTCATTCATGTAGGATTAGCTTTACACTTTTTTTTTTTAGTACATTAAGAGAAAAGAACAACTGGCCTTATATATGTCACGTGGGAGAAAGGAGGACTCAAACGCAGAGATAATAAAACTTAAAGATCTTTATTTTTTATTTAATAAACAGAAATAAAACAGGAAAACAAAAAACCCAAACTAAAAAACCCGATCGGAACCTCCGACGGAAGCTGCCGGTGAAACCGACAGAAAAAAGGCAATAAGGAAAACTAAAAGAGAGCGGACACGAACCCCGGTCTTTTGGGTGGAAACCGGGGACTTAAATACCGCGCCAACCAGGCACGGAATGAAGTTACGCGTGAGCGCAGAAAGCGCTACTGAAATCGGCAGCGGAAGCTACAAGCTCCGCTGAGCGTTGACCCCAGCACAGCGGTAGGCTGGCGGGGGAAGTGATGCGGAGCGCACGGCTTACGGTCGCGGTGACAGGGGCACTCCGATCTAAAAAGGGGAAAAAGAGACAAGCACAGTTAGGAAGCTCCACTCGCGGATTCGAACCGGGGTTGGTGGCAGACCGGCCAAGCGCTTAACAAAGTCGCCACCCAGCGGTTACCGAATCCAAATATAATGTTCACTATGAGATACTGCAGCAAGGTAACACCAGCGCCACACAGTGGTCCGGTGCGCACCCGCTAAGCTAATGGCTAACGAAACAACAATAGGCAGTTCAAAGACTGCACGGCATCGCACCACCCTATTTCAATGAAGACGAAAGAAAAACCTCAATACCTCAAACCTTGCGGTTTCTACATGCCCGAATGGCCTTATGCCACCAGGGCTACCACCTAAGGCTACGAAAACGGCGTGGGCGAGCTACCACCGGCAACAGGAAACAAACAAAAGGTGCGACACCCGCCACTGTGTGATGCTGGCTTAAATAGTCATCACCACAGCTGCGGGTGATCAGCCCTAATTGGTGACCCACTACTTATGGCCTTGTTTACTGAGCTCTGTAAGACCTGTTTCGCTGGGAACCCGGGGCACGTTCACCAGCTACTACAGGCTTCGTTATAGAACCCCCTCCTCTAGGGACAGCTCCTGAGGTCCCAAGACCCGCAGCTCGGTTCCGTCGGAACTCGCGGATCAGTTCCGGGTCCAGGATCTGGCGAGCCGGTACCCATGAACGTTCCTCAGGGCCGTAACCCTCCCAATCCACCAGGTATTGGGTGCTACCCTGAACCTTCCTGCTATCCAGCAGTCGGCGAACCGTGAAGGCAGGGGCACCCTGGATGATACGAGGGGCGGGGGGTTTGGGAGGGGGTAAGACTCCCCCGCACATAAATGGTCGGAGATGGGAGACATGGAAGGTTGGATGCACTTTCATGTGGGGAGGAAGCTCCAACCTATACGTCACCGGGTTTATCCGCTTTACCACCTTGAATGGACCAATGTACTTGGGTGCCAACTTGTGTGGGGCACCTCGAACGGGGAGATCCCTCGTCGAGACAAGTACTCTTTGGCCAGGCCGGAAGGTAAGAGCCGGCTGCCGCCTGCGGTCAGCCTTGCGCTTCATGGAGCGCTGGGTGGCTACAAGGGCCTGCCTAGCTTTCCGCCAGGCGGCGCGGCAGCGGCGGACATGAAGCTGTACAGACGGGACCGCTACCTGCTGCTCCTGCTCAGGAAAGAGCGGCGGAGGGTACCCGAACTGAGCTTCAAACGGTGACATGCCAATCGCCGAATGATGCAGGGTATTGTGAGCAAACTCTGCCCACATCAGCTTATCCGACCACGTGGTCGGATTCCCTGCCGTCAGGCACCTGAGCATCTTGCTCAGATCCTGGATCAGCCTCTCCGACTGCCCGTTGGACTCCGGGTGATACCCGGAGGATAAGCTGACCGTAGCGCCAATAAGTTGGCAAAAGGCCCGCCAGCACTGGCTTACAAACTGCGGGCCCCGATCTGACACAATGTCTGATGGGACCCCATGCGCTCTCACCACATGTTGCAGAATGATTTGCGCGGTACCCATGGCGGATGGCAGCTTGGGCAGCGGAACAAAGAGGCAAGACTTGGTGAACCGGTCGACAATTACCAATACAGCCGTGAACCCTCTGGACTTTGGCAAGCCTGTCACAAAGTCCAGGGAGATGTGGGACCACGGTCTAGCAGGTATTGGTAACGGATGAAGAAGGCCCCTTGGGCGTTCTCTGGGGCTCTTGTTCAGAGCACACACAGAGCAGGTACGAACAAGATCACGTACCTCATTCTCCATCCCCGGCCACCAAAATCTTCGGCGCAACAAAACCAGGGACTTAGTCACGCCTGGGTGCGCCGCAAACGGGGAAGCATGAGCCCATTCAAAAACCTGACGCCGTACGGATGAAGGTACGTACAGTCTGTCAGGAGGTCCCCCATCGGGGTCGGGTTCGGCCCTTTGGGCGTCCCGAATGACCTTAGAAATGCCCCAGGTGACTGGGGCCGCTATCTGGGTCGAGGGGATCACGGGATCAGGTCCGGTCTCCGACCTAGTCGGCTCCCACTGTCTAGACAGGGCATCCGGTTTAATGTTTTTGGATCCCGGTCTGTATGACAGTGTAAAGTGGAACCTTCCGAAAAATAAGGACCACCGGGCCTGACGAGAGTTCATCCTCTTTACTTGTTGGATGAACGACAGATTCTTGTGATCCGTCCAAACAAGAAAGGGATGTTTGGCCCCCTCGAGCCAGTGTCGCCACTCCTCTAATGCCAATTTAATGGCCAAGAGTTCCTTGTCTCCAACCGGGTAATTCCGCTCGGCTGGAGTCAAGCGGTGCGAGAAGAAGGCACACGGATGCAACTTCTTCCCTGGCCCCACTCTCTGGGACAGCACTGCCCCTACTCCGACCTCAGAGGCATCCACTTCGACCACGAAGGATTCCTCTGGGTCAGGTAACTGCAAGACAGGTGCAGTTGTTAAGAGAGCTTTGAGCTTATCAAAAGCTTGTTGGGCCTGCACCGACCATTTGAAAGCGCCCTTACCTGTAAGGGCCGTCATTGGAGCAGCGATCGAGCTGAAGTTCTTAATAAAACGCCGAAAAAAATTTGCAAAGCCCAAAAATCTTTGCAGTTGGCGTAAAGAACCTGGAGTTGGCCACTTCTCCACAGCAGATACTTTAGCCGTGTCCATGCGCAGGGTGCCCTGAGAAACCACGAACCCCAGGAATGAAACCATGGGGGAGTGAAAGACGGACTTCTCCAACTTGACAAACAAATGATTGTTGAGCAGGAGCTGGAGAACTCGTCGGACATGCCCTATGTGTTCGTCGATGGACCGACTAAAGATAAGAATGTCGTCTAAGTAAACATAGACGAATTTACCAAGAGTCTCCCGCAAGACCTCATTGATAAATCTCTGGAAGACTGCGGGGGCATTCATTAACCCAAATGGCATCACCAGATACTCATAGTGGCCAGTGGGCGTAATGAACGCAGTCTTCCATTCATCCCCCTGCCTGATCCGGATCAAATTATACGCGCTGCGAAGATCGAGCTTTGAAAAAACAGATGCTCGCTGAAGGGCTTCGAAAGCCGTGGCCATCAGCGGCAGCGGGTATCGATCCTTGATCGTTAAGGCATTTAGACCGCGGTAGTCGACACAGGGGCGCAGGGTGCCGTCCTTCTTACTTACAAAAAAGAACCCTGCCCCAGCTGGGGAGGACGAAGGACGGATGAACCCCTGTTTGAGGGCCTCACGCACATACTCCTCCATAGCGACCTTCTCTGGGCCGGAGAGCGAGAAAAGGCGCCCTCTAGGGGGAGTAGAGCCAGGCAACAAGTTGATGGCGCAGTCGAACGGTCTATGGGGGGGCAAGTCCTGCGCCCGGGACTTGCTAAAAACCTCCCGTAAATCATGGTACACAGGAGGAACTGTGGTCAGATCCGGGGTCTCCATTCTGAGTACTGGCGGAGTGTGCCTCGTGCCAGCCTGAAGCAGGCACGAATCCTGGCACCGTGTTCCCCAGATGAAGATTGACCCGGTGACCCAGTCGATCTGGGGGTTGTGTCTTTGCAACCACGAGTGACCCAAGACCACCTGGAGGTGAGGAACGTGAGTCACTAAAAAGGTGATCCGTTCCTCGTGGTCATCTAGGCGCAACGTTAACCATTGCGTCCGATGGGTAACCGGGCTGCCCGCTACGGCTCGACCATCCACAGCATGGACCGAGACCGGCTTGGTTAGCGGTTGGACCTCTATCCCCAGCCTGTGTACCAGATCGACATCTATAAAACTCTCCACCGCCCCCGAATCAACACATGCCCTAAGGCTTGTGCCCCCCGAACCCCAAGACAACCGGGCCGCCAGAAACAGGCCCTGAGTAGGGATGTTAATTGGGCCCTCTCTCGTGTCCCTGGCACGAGAGCGGCCTAGTTGTTTAAAGGAGGCCTAGATCGAAAGGTCGAGCCCGATGCCGGGCGGGCATCGGGTCTTGACGATCCAAGCTGCATGGGTTCGGGCTCTGGTTCGGGTGGAGGGGCAGTGGGAGTGGCTTGCGCGCGAACAAACTGAGGACAGGTGTTCCGCTCGCGCGCACGCTGGCGAAGGCGAGTGTCAATGGAGATTGCCAGCGTGTAAAAAGCCTTAAGTGTAGTGGGTGGATCCCTAGTGGCTAGCTCATCCTTAACTTTACCTGCGAGGCCACGGTGAAAAATGGCTGTAAGGGCCCCCTCGTCCCAGCCGCACTCTGCGGCTAGCGTTCGGAACTCTACCACAAAATCGGCTACCGATCGATTACCCTGGGTTATGTCGAGTAGGCGTGGCCCTGCCTCACGGCCCCCCAAAGGGTGAAAGAAGGTCTCCTTGAGAGCCTCCTTAAATGCACTTTCGGAAGAGCACTCGGGGGCGTTCTGCTCCCAGAGGGCGGTAGCCCATTCTAATGCTCTTCCGGAAAGCAAGGAGACGATGTAGGCGACTTTAGAGCGTTCAGTAGGGTAGCGAGAGGGTTGTAGCTCGAACGCCAGCGCACACTGCAGGAGAAAGCCGCGACACCTCTTAGCGTCCCCCGAAAACCTTTCGGGGGGAGGGATAGGGGTGTCGCGGACTACAGGCTCCGCAGGTTGGGCTACGGGATTAGGAGTGGGCTCCAAGGTAGGCGGGTGCCGGGTAAGTGCTGCTACCCGTTGAGCCAGCTCATTGAGGGCCACCTCATGTCTGCCCAACGCCTGCCCTTGGTGGCGTAAAGCGTCCGCGAGGGGTCGGGGCTCTGCTGGGTCCATTACTGGTCGCACCTTTCTGTCACGTGGGAGAAAGGAGGACTCAAACGCAGAGATAATAAAACTTAAAGATCTTTATTTTTTATTTAATAAACAGAAATAAAACAGGAAAACAAAAAACCCAAACTAAAAAAACCCGATCGGAACCTCCGACGGAAGCTGCCGGTGAAACCGACAGAAAAAAGGCAATAAGGAAAACTAAAAGAGAGCGGACACGAACCCCGGTCTTTTGGGTGGAAACCGGGGACTTAAATACCGCGCCAACCAGGCACGGAATGAAGTTACGCGTGAGCGCAGAAAGCGCTACTGAAATCGGCAGCGGAAGCTACAAGCTCCGCTGAGCGTTGACCCCAGCACAGCGGTAGGCTGGCGGGGGAAGTGATGCGGAGCGCACGGCTTACGGTCGCGGTGACAGGGGCACTCCGATCTAAAAAGGGGAAAAAGAGACAAGCACAGTTAGGAAGCTCCACTCGCGGATTCGAACCGGGGTTGGTGGCAGACCGGCCAAGCGCTTAACAAAGTCGCCACCCAGCGGTTACCGAATCCAAATATAATGTTCACTATGAGATACTGCAGCAAGGTAACACCAGCGCCACACAGTGGTCCGGTGCGCACCCGCTAAGCTAATGGCTAACGAAACAACAATAGGCAGTTCAAAGACTGCACGGCATCGCACCACCCTATTTCAATGAAGACGAAAGAAAAACCTCAATACCTCAAACCTTGCGGTTTCTACATGCCCGAATGGCCTTATGCCACCAGGGCTACCACCTAAGGCTACGAAAACGGCGTGGGCGAGCTACCACCGGCAACAGGAAACAAACAAAAGGTGCGACACCCGCCACTGTGTGATGCTGGCTTAAATAGTCATCACCACAGCTGCGGGTGATCAGCCCTAATTGGTGACCCACTACTTATGGCCTTGTTTACTGAGCTCTGTAAGACCTGTTTCGCTGGGAACCCGGGGCACGTTCACCAGCTACTACAGGCTTCGTTATAATATAGGCAAATTTTTATCGCCACCATGACCTTCGATTTATGACGGCCGTTCCATTAAAATCATAAAAGCCATCATATTTCCATTGTTTCTGATTCTGACCATGCAGTTTGGTAACTGTGTGATGTGGTCACTGCAGTCCTGAATCCTTTGAAAGGAATGAAGCCCATCTGGAGCTGCAAATCATCCAGAGTCAGTCAGTAATGTAAAGCGTGACACTGCTTACCTAAACCAGACCTAGTGCTGGGCTGCTACTAGCATCTTTGGCAGAATAAGTCAGTGAGTGTGTTTAGGTACACAAAATAATCAGATATAGAAAATAATGTAATTTGGGGTTTTTATGAATCTTAGTGATCCTCTAAATTTACATGCTTCAGTCAATAATCTGATGTCTGTATAAAGGTTTTTTTTTTTTTTGGTGAGGTGGAATTGCTTTATTAATGTGTTATTGTAAATCTATCAATATGTGCATATTATAGTGCTTTTTTTTTTTTTTTTTTTTACGTTTTTTCACACTGTTTCCCAGTCTGATTGTAGCCAATCACCCTGGTTTTGCCAGTTCAACTTCCTGTGCTGGCCAAGGAGAGCTGAAACTATCACATGCCTGCTTTAACATGTGCACAATCGGTCATCCAGGTGTCTTACAGAGAGCTGTAACACATGTGGAAAGCCACACTAAGCACTCCGCGAATAATACATTGCTAGTGCAGGTGCTTTGGCCAGACAGCAGAAAGCATAATTTTACAGTGGCAGTAAAACCCTTCTGATCTCTCACTGTTAGCCATGGCCAGTTGTGCCTGTTGGGCGCCTGGGCCAGGCCAGTAGCACCACCTGGGTTTCAAACTAGAGAGGCTGAACTCCAGAGTGCACTAGCCTGCTGCATCACCTGAGTGCCCAACATTATATAATATTAAACTTTTTATTGACAACGGTGCTGATATGATAATTTAGTTTAAAGGGGCTAAAATGAACACTTTTAAGTTAAATTATTAACCTTGCAGTTATCTGAACTGTTTTAATTACCGCAAAAAAATCGTGTGTTTTTTTTTCTTAACAAACGTTATGTGTATTTTAATTCAGGGGTTTTCAACCTTTTTGGACATGTGCCCCCAACTGTGTGCCCACCTTAAACTTGCGCCCCCTGGACAGGTTGAAAACCCCTATTTTAATCATAGTTATCAGTAGTAATGTTGAGTTGTTTCTGATGTTTCGTTAAAAAAAACTAATTTTTCCTAAAATTATTTGCTTCTGAAAAGTCAGTCTTAAAGTGTTTTTGTTTTTTAAATGTTTATTTTTGGTATATGATGGAAATCTGCAAAATATAAAATAAACCTAAAATAGTTGAACTTCTGTGTTGAGCACTGGATTAAATTAAATTGAATGATTAGTGCTGTGGTGACAAACTATTATAAATAACTATACTAGTTACAGTCCAGTTAATCACACCAGCACAACAATAATGTATATATTGTATATTATCTGCTATACTTGTATACTATATTTATTCTCATTCATTTAGCCACTGAAGTCACCTTTCATAACTCTGTAATTATATACTAATCTATATACTGGACAATCATTATCTGTTTACTGTTCTTAATATATGTCTCTTTATTTTACTTATCTGGATACTGCTGCACTTTAACTGTATTATATGTAAATAATCTCTTATCTTGCACTTCTGGTTAGATGCTACTGCATTTCGTTGGCTCCATATTTGTTGAATCTAATCTAATCTAATGACGTTAACCATGTGAGCAGATTACCTGGTATTCACTGGAACTGTGCTCACGTCACTGATCATTACATGTTTTACATTTCATCTTTTAATGTCACGTTTTATTTTTTTTATTATGTTTCTTTTCATTTATTTAAATGTAACCAAGCATTTTTATTTGATTCTATCTTTTTTATTCTTTTATTTAATTTGTTGTATCTGCCATGTTCTGTCCTGTAAAGTACTTTGAACTACTGCTTTATGAAAGGTGCTACATAAATACAGATTATTATCATCATCATCATTGGTATTTGCTTAGTTTAAAGTTGAAACTTGAAGTTTGTGTTTTATCACCAGCAGTTTTTACTTGTACGCTACATTACTGTTGAACTGTTAACACAGATTCACAATGTAAGGTCCTGTACTGCTAATGAGAGAAAGTTTATAATAATAAAAGTAACCAGAAATTAAAAACATTTCATGTATTTGAACATAACCAAGAGTAAATCTTTTGAAATTTACTAAATTTAAAATATTATTTTTTAAATAAAATAACCATGTAATGTGATCTAAACGTAGCCTAGTGGTTAAGGTACTGGACTAGTAATCGAAAAGTCACTGGTTCAAGCTCTGCCAGGTTGCCACTGTTGGGCCCTTAAGCAAGGCCCTTAACCCTCAATTGCTTAGACAATATACTGTCAAATACTGTAAGTTGCTTTGGATCACGGTGGCTAAGTGGGTAGCACTGTCGCCTCACAGCAAGAAGGTCCTGGGTTCGATCCCCAGGTGGGGCGGTCCGGGTCCTTTCTGTGCGGAGTTTGCATGTTCCCCCCGTGTCTGCGTGAGTTTCCTCCGGGTGCTCCGGTTTCCTCCCACAGTCCAAAAACATGCAGCTAGGCTAATTGGAGACACTAAATTGTCCTGTAGTTACCTAGCCACTAGGATGCACAAACCAGTGCGTTGTGGTGCCGGTCCCAAGCCCGGATAAAAAATAGGGAGGGTTGTGTCAGGAAGGGCATCCAGCGTAAAAAATTGTGCCAAATCAATAATGCGGATCATGATCTGCCGGCGACCCCTAATGGGAAGAAGCCAAGGGAATTGACTGTAAGTTGCTTTGGATAAAAGTATCTGCTAAATGCTGTAAATGTAAATGTAAAAAATAAGCCTTGTTGCCCTGTAAAAAGTAAAGTTTGAGTCTGCTTATCTGAATAAAAATATATTTATGTCAGCCATGCCCCTAACAAACTTGTTGTATAGATAAACTAGAAAACACTTCTCTTATTAGAAATTGGTGTCCTGCAAAACCCACCAAGAGCACTTGCAATGCTACAGTTTTAAAAAACTCATAACAGCAAAATATCTTTACAATAGATTTATCTGGCATAAAGACTTTTTTATATGCTCTATATAGGAAAAAAATGCTGAGCAAAACTAACTTTAATAACAGAAAGCCATAGGGAAAGCCACAGCTGTGCAAAACAATAAAAAGCTTCCTGCATTTTTCAAATATGCCAAAGGACCAACTGAATGTTTAATAAAACTTGTGTGAGAATTTCCTGTAGAAAGATTTATAATGTTTAACTTTGTAGCAAGAAGAAATACACAATGTTGTTTGAAGGAAACAAAGCTTTTCCTGCTACACCAAAGCTTAATACCAACTATAAAACATAACTTTGTTGCCTCAGGATCTACATGCAGTTTGCATTGTTAAGTAAACAGTAGAATGATCTTTAGATGCTGTAGTATGGCCTAAAGAGGACTTCAGGCTTTCAGAATTTTATATTGCCTCTCACTGTTAAACAGGTGGCTTGGTGGGTAGCACTGTCGCCTCGCAGTAATAAGGTCCTGGGTTTGATCCCCAGATGGTGTGGTCCAGGTTCTTTTCTCCCCATGTGGGTTTCTTCCGGGAGCTCCGGTTTCCTCCCACAGTCTAAAGACATGCAAGTGAGGTAAATTGGAGATGCAAAATTGTCCATGACTGTGTGACATTGAACTTGTGAACTGATGAATCTTGTGTAATGAGTAACTACAGTTTCTGTCATGAATGTAACCACGTGTGTAAAACACAAACACTGATAAACAAGTCTGATTAGTCGGAACAGGAAATTATTGCTACAAAGGAGGTTCAGCATACTATTACTAGTTTAAATTGTGGTTGACTATAATGTGTTCAGGGTAGCACTGTCGCCTCACAGCAAGAAGGTCCTGGGTTCGATCCCCAGGTGGGGTGGTCCGGGTCCTTTCTGTGCAGTGTTTGCATGTTCTGCCTGTTTCCTTCCACAGTCCAAAAACATGCAGTCAGGTTAATTGGCGACACTGAATTGCCCTATAGGTGAATGGGTGTGTGTGTGTATGTGTGTCTGCCCTGCGATGGACTGGAGCCCCATCCAGGGTGTTACTGTGTGCCTTGCGCCCATTGAAAAGCTGGGATAGGCTCCAGCACCCAACACACACACACACAACCCTAACTGGATAACCGGTTAAGAAAGTGAGTGAGTAAAATGTGTTCAATAAACTAGTAAAAAGCACAATATTGTGTTACCAGTTTAGGCAAAATGTGTTCGATATTTAGTTCAGTCTTGTGCCTGTTCTGTCTTTTGTCTCGTTTCTTGCTCTTGTCAGAATGCATGCTATTTCTTGCTTGATCTCTAAAGATTTATTCAATATTTATCTTGTACTCCTTTACTTTGATGTCTCTGACTGTACGCAGCTTAATGACACATCTTGTGATTTCTCTGTCTTAATACTTGGAGCCTGCACTTAATACCTAGTCACTGCACAGAGCATGTCTGTGTTCATCAAATAATTCTCTACACTATCTGTACACAGGTTCTGCCAAAATATATTTCTTTAAAGGTGTGTCTTAAACATGACATTGACCCAAAACAGTAATTACTGGCCAGTCATGGGTTCTAAGCTGGTATAATTAAATATTGAGTAATAAAATGGCTAATTCTTATTTTAAGTTCACTTTAGGCAATATGAGTCAGAGCAGTTCTTGAACAAAGATCAAATTGTTGAAGTGTTTATAGTGCTTGACAGTACATAGTTTACACATGAAGCATGTACTGTTTACTGAAGCACTGTAATAACATTTACAGCTGATAGATGCTCTTACTTATAGCTTTTAGTGACATGACACAGACAGTGACCATTACAGAGCACTGGTTTCATTTTTTCTTTCTCTGCTAAATTCTTTTAACCAATAACCGGGGCGACACGGTGGCTCTGTGGGTAGCACTGTCTCCCTACAGCAAAAAGGTCCTGGGTTTGATTCCCAGGTGGAGCAATCTGCGTGTCTCCGGTTTACTCACACAGCATAAAGACATGCAAGTACATTTTGTTAACCAATAACAGGGGCGGCACGATGGCTTGATGGGTAGCACTGTTACCCTACAGCAAGAAGGTCCTGTGTTCGAATCCCAGGTGGAGCGATATGGGTCCTTTCTGTGTGGAGATTGCATGTTCTTCCCATGTTTGCGTGTCTCCGGTTTACTCCCACAGTCCAAAGACATGCAAGTGAGGTGAATTGGAGATACAGATTTGTCCATGACTGTTTGACATTAAAAACTTGAACTGATGAATCTTGTATAACCAGTAATTACCTGTCCTGTCATGAATGTAACCAAAGTGTGTAAAATTTGACGTTAATGTCTAATAAAATAAATGAATTAATTAATTAACCAATACCTGACCATCATTATTAGAAAAAACTAATTAACACAGTAAACATGACACATCACAAGTCATGTCTCCACACTAGCAAGCATGAATGCTATGCATAATATCCTTTCACAGATGAAGGGAAAGACGTTCCACTTTGGGTCAGCCTCAATGTGCTTTGTCTGCCAATTTACACAGTCAGACATCTGGATGATAGGTATAGCTTAATAATCATATTATGTGTCAATCAAATAAAAATCATCAATCTAATGATTAAAAATCACACCACTTTGGCAATATCTAATTACCCACCTTGTTGTGTAAAACTAATGCTGCGAGTTTTAGCAAGTGCCGCCCTGGTGTTATAGGTAACATTGTGTGAAACTGGTGTGTTTAAATAGCAGTAGAACATTTCCTCCCTTTGTACATTTATTATTGATATAAACAGATAAGCTGTATTATTTGGAAAACTATTACGTTGTGTGTCTCTATACCCTTTTCAGCTATCACAGACTTGTTTTTTAATTGTATAGGGCAGCACTGTGGATCAGTGGATAGCCCTGTCACCTCACAGCAAGAAGGTCCTTGGTTTAATTCCCATTTACATTTTCAGCATTTAGGAGACACTTTTATCCAAAGCATCTTACAGTACTGTGACAGTAAACAGTCTAAGCAATCGAGGGTTGAGGGCCTTGCTCAAGGGTTCAGCAGTGGCACAATGGCAGTGGTGGGGCTTGAACCAGCGACCTTTTGCACTACAAATTCCCAAGTGGAGCGGTCCAAGTACTTTCTGTGTGGAGCATGTTCTCCCCCATCTGTGTGAGGTTTCCTTCCACTGTCCAAAGATATATAAATTAGGTGAATTGAAGATACAAAATTGCCTGTGACAGTATTTTACAAAAATAAATGGGTTTTTTTCACTGTTCTAACCTTTTTTGGTCATTTACTTTGTCATGTTTGCTATCTAAAAGTAGAACATGGCATATCATTGACCGAAAAAAACTGTGCTGTCTTACAAGGAAATACGTTATGTGACTTGTTGTCATGTTATCTTTGTTTTGTCCTACTTTGTGGTTTTAGCTAGCTGACAGTGGTAGCCGTTTCCCCAGCTATCATCAACCCAGAAATTTATAATTCTGGTAAACATGTCTGATGAATTATTGAGAATTGTTGAGTTATTATCTACCTTCTCTTTTTCTTCCAGCTAAAGTTGACTAACTTTTTTTATTTGAAAATATTCTGTCATGGTATGAAAATGATTGCATAGTTTAACTCGTCAATAGTAAAACATTGCTCTCCCTCAGCTATCCGAAACTTAAATCTGTCACATTCCTTTATCCTTCATTTTTTCTCTCACTTTTCCTTTGTAGCTTTGTTCAGAGCTGTACTGCATTTTTCTGAAACATATCTGCTTTACAGACTTCTAAAATTACAAATCTTCAGAGCCTCACTTTTTCATTATAGTGGCTTTTTGCCCTTAGGCCTTTTTGTTGCATTTTGGGTAATGTAGTCGCCTCTGCAGTAAGAACCTCTTTTTGTTAGCGTTCACAAAGAGAACTTGTGTTAGTAACTCTGAAGTGTCCGAATGAATGCTATCAATGCATCGTTAATCCAGACAGAATAAAAGAGGCTTTGAGTCAGACTGAGATGCAGACTCTGCCCAGTCTGTCGCTGCTGTCCTTTGTGTCTTAATGCTCTTCTGTTCGGACAAGAGCAGAAAGGACGCCTCTGTCACTGCAACATGGAAATGCATGGGAGAATATGATGAGTGATGTGTGAAAGACTGACACTGTGGCTTTTAAACTGGACAGACATATTATATGAGGACACAGTGAGGGTATTTGGTTGTGTGTATGAAGAGCCTGCAGCAATTACATTTCTATTACACATGAATGTAATGCATGTTATACTCAACCATTACGTTGTATTACATTCCATCTCTTTGGGTTTTGTTGCGTAGTGGCAGACAGGCAGACCATTTCTTGGCTGTTATCCCTATTAAAATTGACTAAGTGTAATTCAGCAAATAATAAAATTATTAATTGTACTGGCAATGTAGGCTTTAGCTGTCACAAATCCAGCCTCTTTGTGCTTCTGGAACTCATGTGCACCTGCCATGCCCACCTCTCCAGGAGCACATGTTAGAGAAGTTTTGTTTTCAGTGTCAAGCCAGTGACCCCTCATTATGATTGTATGATTGGTCTCTGGCTAATGACCCACAGCTGCACCTTGTTTAGGTGTAATGCTCAGAGCATTTAGGCAGACCAATCATAATGAGGGGGCGTTCTAGCGTGCTCCTGGAGAGGTGGGCATGGCAAGTGCACATGCGTTCCAGGTTCCAGAAGCACACAGAGGCTGAATTTGTGACATCAGCACTATTATTGGGTGTGTAATTGTTTGCATTTTTAATTAAAGGCTTTTCAGCTCGTCGTTGTAAGATGAGTGTTTTGGTGGGCGTGGGTGTAAGGTTCAAATGTCAGGTTCAGTTTTTAGGGTTTGTATTCAAAAGCAGATTGTGTAAATGTAAGTACTGAATGGGAAACAAAATTGAAGTGAATAAATATTATCGAAACGTTCTAAAAACATGTTTTAAATGTCTTAAATTGAGTTTGCTTATCTAACAAGCATAAAAATAATTCATGCTGTGTATCTTTCTGTTCTGGTACATCTTAGAGGTGCTATATTAAATGTTGACCTGGTAAATCGGGCCAGTTAAGTCCACTGAATTTATTCTCGTGATTAAGGAACCTTGTTTGTTGTAAAACTGTTACAGAGATAAATCTAGGTTAAAACTGTCACGCAAAATACAGTATTTTAATCTTCTCTTAGCCAAATAATACACAGTGATCAAATTTTACTTTAGCATGTTGTTGTGAATCAGCTCTATCTTTTAAAGTGCTTTTATTTTTTACCATCTACAGCAATAAGATTATTAGCTTTGATATTATTAGCTTTGATAATAATAATAAGGTTCATTATGATACTTATGTTTTTAAGGCAATAAAAAGCCTTTAAAAAAAAATCAGAACCCGCCTTGCTAGTAGGCTGTGTAGAAATGCAGTGTGCATGTTAGTTGTGTTAGTTTTACCCAAATTTTAATCATATAATGATTTTTACTTTTTGGATACAGGTTGCTGGTTGGCGCACCCAAAGCAAAGAAATTGCCCAATCAGTTGTCAGAGAGAACAGGGGGCTTGTATAACTGTGATATCAACTCTACCAGCTCTGCCTGCCAAAGAGTGAACTTTGATGATAATGGTAAGCTTGTTTTTAATACATTTTAAATAGAAATTTGATTTAAATGAGTGTGACATTTTTCTATATGTAATTGAATTTAAAATACATTGATACTTGTTTAAATATTTAAAACCTATTTTTGTAGATGTGCTACTGACCTTGTCATTACTTTAACCTCTCTTTACTTTTTAAAAAAACATTAAATATGTTAAAAAGTGCTTTTAAAGTGCTTTTTTTGCATTTTCCCCCCCATTTTCCTCCCAGTCTAGTCGTATCCAATCAGCGCCATCAATCAGCCAGCACAGGTTGTAATTGCATCAGTTATAAGGTCCCGTCCTTTGAACAGAAAAGGCACTCTGCCCTTGAACAATAGCCAATCATTGTTTGCCAGAGCAGAGCAGAGGTTTTTTTTTTGGTTGTGCCAATAACAATTTTAAGTTCCATAATTTCTAACATAGCTTATTTGTGATATTTTACTGTATGTATATGCTCTAGACCACTGAAAATGTATTTTTTTTAACCTGGTGTAGTAAAGATGTGTTCATATAAAAGTATTATAAAATAATCTCAGGTTATACTTGTTGTGTGTGTTTGCAGAGGACCCCAATACAGAAAGCAAAAATAACCAGTGGATGGGCGTCACTGTGCAGAGCCAGGGACCCGGTGGCAAGATTGTGGTTAGTATTGGGCGTGTGTGTAATAAAACACCAGATGTGACATGTTAGCAACACATCTGCATTGAATTTATATTGATATATCATAATATATCAGGTTTAGTTAACTTTTATGTACATTAATTACTTTGCTGCTTTAAGTCATGGGTTATTTGTCATAATTAATAAACTCTTGAATTGTGCACTCTACCAGAAAATCTAGAAGAATTATGTTCAGTCATCAAATATAATAGCTTATGTGCAATTAGGGTTACGCAATGAGACAATATCTGAATATTTTAAAATTAAATTAGGGTTTGGGTGACCTTGTCACATTTCTTAAATTTACTGTTTAAGGTCCTGCCATAGCACCTTGATAAAGTTAAAGGTGGAAAGCGTTGTAACATGGCCAAATTAAAGCAATTCTTCATATAAGACTAGGACAACTTACAGCAATCTGGAAGACTCAAGGCTTTGGTTGTCATTGGTGTTGCCAATGTGACACAACCGACTATTAAATTAACTTTTTACACAGGGAAAGCTGGTCTTGGATGCTTTTTTTTCCTTTACTGAATAAAATAATTATACAACTGGACTTGTAAATGGATTCTGTCCCTTATAAATCTTAGTTTAAGAATCTTAACAATTGCAGGTGACAAATATGTGCAACTTACAGTACTGTGAATAAGTGTTCACCCCACTTTATGATTGTAAGAATAAAAGTCTTACAAACATTTGCAGTTAATAAAAAATAGATGTAGCATAAATACATTAGCAAAAGTAAATAGTTAATATGCAGGGAATCTCTGATCATGCCTGCAAATCTTTCCCACCCTTGATGCATTTGTGTCCTGTGGGTGTATTAATCCCTTGTGTCTCTTAAACATTGCTTAAAACAAAAGCATATCTGCTCCACTACAGACCGAGTTTTAAGTAGATTTTAGTGCATATCTGCATTATTAAGCTAGTGCTGATTTGTGTCTGTTTCAGACGTGTGCCCACCGCTACCAGCGACAACACTTTCCCAAAACCCCGCAGGAGTCACGGGACCTCATGGGACGCTGTTATGTGCTCAGTCAAGGGCTGAGCATTGACGAGAGCACAGGTGAAGAGGGAGGAGACTGGACCTTCTGTGAGGGTCGTCTCCGAGGTCACGAGCGTTTTGGTGTCTGCCAACAGGGTCTCTCTGTCACTTTTACCAAGGATTACCACTACCTGGTGTTTGGTGCACCCGGTGCCTTCAACTGGAAAGGTGAGAGCAGTGCCATGTACAGTTTTAAATTTTCAACACACCTGATACAGACCTGGTTTCATGACAAAATAAACAAGCTCAAGGTACACTATATGGCTCGACACCATAACCATAAGCTTGCTAGACACCCCATCCCAAACCCATGGGCATTATTCATATTGTGCTCATCAAGAGCATTTATAAGGTCAGGCATTGTCACTGAAAATGACTGACTCACAGCTGAAAGGAATTAAAGAATGAAAGGAATTTAGTGAGGTAGTCTTTGTGCGGGCCACTGTAGCTCACTGACAACTAATTTGTCAAACAATGTCTTTATGGACACACAATTTATTTTATACATTGATATTATTCAAGTAAACTTTATAATAAGAAGGGATATCCACATAATTTTGGCCATATAGTGTAAATTGGGTGTGGTTTATATAAATAATAACAATTAATAATAATTAATAATAATAATTATCAAGTAATAAATTAGTCTAGTAATTTCTATTTTGTCGCACATGCAACCTAATTTCTCAATGGTGCGACTAAAAAAAATCTCAGGTCGCACCGGTGCGACCAGCAGTTCAAGGGGAAAAAAGTCTCCGCTACTCTGAAAGTTTTCCCGTGGTTCAACAACAGACACACATCAGGCCCATATCATGGTATAAACCAATCAGAGACAGTGAAGAGCGGGACAATATTGTATCGGTGATATGTGAGCGACATTCAGCTCAACCAATCAGAATGCAGCACCGGACGTTCAGTTAGTTTAGTTTTGTATATGAGACTCGCCGGACGGCCAAAGTATAAAAGTTCGGTTTCTGGAGCTAGGCAGTTTAAAGTGTTGTAACGCTTACTGAAGTCCTGACTAAACCGTTACAGTGAAGTCTACCTTGTCGTGTGCTTTTATTCCCACACATTCATCACCACACAGCAAGAGACCCGTAACAGTGGTGAGCCGACCCTCTAGTAGCAATAGGCTAATGCTATCGGTTAAGTGCGACGATAGCGAAAGTAAAAACACAATAATATTTTCGTTAAGTAAAATATAAAAATAACTAAAAGACAGTGAAGTGTTAGAATACATGTAATCAAAATACATAGTGAGTGCACCGCAATTGATTTTGGGAATCTGTGTAAAAGATCCAGTAAAGCCGATAATATAATGCACTTTATTTAAGATTACACTCTAACACTAGAGCCCCATACACACACACACAAAAAAATTTTTTTTTATATATATATATACATACATACATACATACATACATACATGAATAGATATACTCTATTATTATTTTTATAATAGTGTACTATAATTAGACTAATACTATAATTAACTGTAAAGAGCATGGGAAAACCATGGCCGTCAAAATTGTATTTGTGGCTGGTTCTAATACATTTTGAATTGAAAGGATGAAAAGCACAATGCATCTATAAAACACATTACATGCCGCAGTAAATGCACTGCCCATGGGTCCCCTCTCCCCACTGCCTTTCAGCGGCAGACAGCAACAAACATCAACAGACGAGGCCATGTTGACCAGACTGTTATTTAATCATTTACAAGTCAATATTGCCTATATGGACAGCGAAAAAACAAGTGAACCTGTAAAACTAAGGTGTTAAATGCGATGCAGTTGAAAATTAGGGTGCACCTAACTTTTGTGCTGGTGCACCTAAGAAAAAAAGTTAGGCGCACCAGTGCAACCAGTGCAAAAAGTTAGTCTAGAGCCCTGCCATTAAGGACAAGATTTTTAAAATCTCTACCTATCCACATATGATGTTGTCTTAGCAGTAAAGCTGACAATATCAGTAATGCTATTAAAGTTATGAGAATGAATACAATTATTAAAAGGGCTAATTTGTGCCGCTCAGGTGGCGCAGAGTTAAAACACGCTAGCACACCAGAGCTGGGATCTTGAATACATTGTATCGAGTCTCAGCTTTGCCATTCGGCTGGGTTGCGCAGCTGCTGTTGTTTGTAGGGTAGGATAAGCCGCATAGAGACTCCTCATAACTGAGTGAATTACGACCTCTGCTGGCTGGTTGATGCCGTCTGCACAGAGTCAAGGAATAATTTTGATCAGGGTGTGGATCTCCATGCACAAGGCTGATCCGCATATGAACTCGCCTCATGCAGGTGAAAAGATGCAGTTGGCTTCTGCACACATGTCAGAACTAATTTGTTAACAAGTCATATCACAACAGTGTAGAAGTGGAAAGGAGGAGCAATGGATTATGGTGAAGAAAAAGAGTGGGGACAAGAAGTGAGGTTTTGAGCAACAGTAAGAGGAAAATGATGTAGTTTGATGTAGTTGTAACACTTATTTCCATGGCACCAATAAACTCTCATTAATGCATCATATACAGTACATCTTAGTACACATACATTAAGTGTGGTGTAACTCTTTTTGTTTCTTTTGTTCTGACACCTTCATTTACTCCCATGATGCTTTGTGGGATACCTTAGGTGTTGTACGCTTGGAGCAGAGGAACAGCACGTTGCTTGATCAGGGTATTTATGACGATGGGCCATATGACGTCATGTACAGCACCGCTGAGGAATTAGACCAGGTGGCCGTCCCTGCCAACAGCTATTTAGGTAAGTCTAGTATCGATCACAATATATCACATCATAGTTACAGCCATGTGTGAAAGTTTGCATACCTCATGATTTTCAAAAAGGACATAGGAAAATGTGGCTTGCAATTTTTTGTAAATCACACAAATTATTCACGCAATCATTTCACACAATACTCAATGAAGACTAACGGGTAATTATTTTTTACTTTATTTTTGCCCTTGATAAAGATTAAACCAAAAGATCAAAGCGGAACAAAGCAAATCAAAATTAAATAAAATCATCATTAGCTAATTAAGCAATAGAACACCAGAGGAAGTGTGTTATCGCGAATAACATCACGGCTGTGATTTGGTTGCAGGCACAACCTCAAGTGTTCTATTGCTTTTATACAACAGATTTTACAAAATAAAGAAAGAAAGAAAGAAAATCAAAGAAGCCCTGAATTTCATATTAAATATGCTTTAGTATTGACAATACCTTCCGCCAAAAAGTAGTTCCACAACGAATGAGTTGCTGCTATGCAACAGTAAAAATTCCCTACCCTGCCTTAACGCAGTAGGCTAAAAAGGCATATACAGTAGTTTAACACTACAAAGTAACGCTAGTTTGGAATAAAAATAATAAGCGAATATGAATAAGCGAAGATGAAAGGAAACGGAGAAAACCTAAAAATAAAATTAATTAAGAATTAAAAGATAGAATTTAGTTATTTAATAGAGTTATTGCATTATTTGTATATGTTAATCTGCACACTTTCGTTCATTGTGCATTTAGAAAAAAAGGCTGCTCAGTCCGGCTTGTGTGCATGAAGCTTGTTGTTACTGGCAATGCGTCAGAGGAGTAATACAGTTGTGGTGTGAAAAGGCCGTGCTGATATTTGTGATATCAACCAATCAGATAGTAAGGTCGGAACTAACTGTTGTATAAGATGTTTTTTTTTGTGTTGGTTTGCGTCTTTAGTTTTATACCATAGCTCACCTATATTCTTTTCTGTAAATATGTCAACTTCTTAATACATTTACTTTAATGGACATAAGTAAATTACCACTATTAGTAAACTACTGTTTTGTAGAATAGCAGTGATAAAGATAATTTGTATTTTTAAATAAGGCTCAGGACATTTCACATAGCTTTCATCTAGCTACATTTTTTTACTCTTCTGTTCATGTCTATTGTGTACAACATTGAACGTGATCAGTTTCTATACACATTCAGTCCTACTCAAAACTGATGTTGCATTGCAGACCAAAGTGGGAACCACTAGCTGTGTAGATTTGTGGGATGCTTGAACATTGCCAGTCAAAAATGTTTAAACATCTCGAGTGTTCCATGTTTTATTACAGCATTACAAACAAAACTAAATATCAGGATAAAATAATAGTTGAATATTAATGGTTACATGTTCTAAATCTTTGGTAAGCAGATTAAGTAATCAAAAGATCTAAAGTTCTAAATTTAAAGTAATATTAATATTAAGGAAATAATGGCACCCAGTACAAACTACAGTATATCACATAGTAGTAACTTTACATTTTAATCTCTCATTGCAAATGACTTTTTTACTTTTGCTGTTTTATGTTTGTCAGCTCTAAAACGTCTTAAAATGACTCGGCAACAAACAGTTTAAGTCCTACACAAAGCTCTCCCACACACTGCTTTCATTTTACTATACTTTGTAGAACCTATTTTCATTTCCTATAACAAAATGTTGCTTCCAAAGCAATAATCTATAATAAGTACATTACATTATACTCCACTGGTATTCACTTCTGTTTCTATATAATGTATAATTTACTTCCATCACTTTTACATTAAATAAGATTGTAATATAAATAAATGAATGAGTGTTTCACACTTTTGCTCAATGTTACATGCCTTTCTGTACCACAATAGTACTGCATGTTGAATAAGATCCAGCATCTTTGACTCCTAAAATTTGATCTGCTTCATCAGTTTCTATTTTATATTACAAGGTGCTTTGAAATTCAGATGAAAGAGCCTAAACATAATTCAAGAAACTGTCTCAAAGCATTTTAAGCCTTTTTAATTTTCTTATTTTTTCCCCTTAGTCTTAAAAAGGTGAAATGCATGCAATTTTTTTCAGCTGGCCATAAAACTAAATTACATGCCTGTTTACCAAAAAAATCTATTACACATTTTGAACTGAATTAGACAAGCTCTGAGCTTTGATATCATAATGAGACACCTTTCTCAACCACAGTGTAATTACAGTTATAGTAGTAACTAGAGAGTGCATTTCCGGAGAAAATGCGAGTGTGATTGCCGTGTGGCGGTCGAGCGGGCGTGGCGGGTCGGGGGCGTGCATGCGTTTAGAAGAGGTGCGGTGCGTGGGGTGTGAATACTTTCTCCCAGACAGGCCACTGTATCTGTGTACAATCTGCGATGTGAGCACAAGTTCACTCTGGGTGTGTTTGAAACGCCAAACCTGTAAATAAATGCATTTCTGCACGTTTTTACTGCTTACAAATCACTGCTCATTCATTTACATGTGAATATCACTGTTATTGCGCAATATGTAAGCGGCAGCGCTCTATTTCCATGTTTCAGGCCCAGTGCACTTAGTCTAGTGCAGTTCTATAGCCTATAGTACAGCGTACGGTCCCTACATTAGCGTTTAGCCCGTTTCTGTTGATTTCAATGCATCCGTTAGCATGTGAGCTAACGAAAACTAATATCTTTTGTTTTGGTGCAACGCGAACGATTTCACTTTCACTGCCAAGTCTAACTGGCCTATAATTTCATTCTGTGTAGCGTTTTCACCTTAAAAAGCAGTAATATTTAAGTTACAGACCTAAGTCCGATTTTTATACGGCGGCCATTTTCTCTTTTCTGAACGGCTGTGTCCGATTTTACTGTGTTTGACACACAAGTTCACTTGTTGTAGTGCACTTCCACGCGATTTGGGTGCGTCCACGCTCCCTACGCCATAGCTTTAGCGATTCGCCATTGATTTCAATGCATTGGTTAGCATTTGAGCTAACAAATCCAACTATCTTTTGTTTTGGTGCAACGCGAAGGATTTCACTTTCACTGCCAAGTCTAACTGGCCTATAATTTCATTCTGTGTAGCGTTTTTAACTTAAAAATCACTAATACTTTAGTTACAGACCAAAATAAGCTCGTTTTTGGGTCAGCGGCCATGTTTTATTTTCTAAACAGGTCCAGATTTCCGCATACGTCATCACTACGTCTGTTTCATGGAACCCCAAAAGGGTCAAAATTTGGACAAAAGCGGGCATTACTGGCACACGGGTGCCCGTATGGGAATAATTTTTTGGATTTGGGGTCCAATTAATGACCCGGTCCATTAAGTGTTGGAACGGCGTTAATATTTTTTAAAAATGAATGGAAGTCTATGGGAAAATTTGCCTGGAAAAGTGGGCACTGTGGGCACAGGAAAGCTCCGATCCTAAAGCTGTATACAAGCGATCTATTCCTGTATGGGCCGGACGATTTGGCATTGGAACGGGGTCGATATCTCAAACTGCGGACGAAGAAACGCGGACAAAAACGGGCAGAATAATAATAAAAATAATAATATGACTTTTGGATAACAATAGTGTGCTTGCCTTTAGGCAATCTACCTCCTTGTTTCTACACTCACTGTCCATTTTATCAGCTCCACTTACCATATAGGAGCACTTTATAGTTATACAATTACTGACTAGTCCATCTGTTTCTCTGCATGCTTTGTTAGCCACCTTTCATGCTGTTCTTCAAGGGCCAGGAACCCCACAGGACCACCACAGAGCAGGTACTATTTAGGTGGTTGATCATTCTCAGCACTGCAGTGACACTGACATGGTGGTGGTGTGTTAGTGTGTGTTGTGCTGGTATGAGTGGATCAGACACAGCAGCGCTGCTGGAGTTTTTAAATACCATGTCCACTCACTGTCCACTCTATTAGACACTCCTACCTAGTTGGTTCACCTTGTAGATGTAAAGTCAGAGACGATCGCTCATCTATTGCTGCTGTTTGAGTTGGTCATCTTTGAGATCTACAGTCAATAATTGTAGAACTACAGGGCTTCTATATGGTAAGTGGAGCTGATAAAATAAACAGTGAGTGTAGAAACAAGGAGGTGGTTTTAATGTTATGGTTGATCGGTTTATATATATATATATATATATATATATATATATATATATATATATATATATATATATATATATATTATATAGTATTAATATAATAAAAATAATATTGTATAAAAATAGTATTACATATTACTATATGCTAAAACGTTACAAAAAACTTAACTTTTTTTTCATACATGGTGCGCAGATATGTTAACTTTAATTGTTTACGTTAGGTTTCGTACTTGAACTACACAGCTTCTGTCTTCTGTCTGTAAATTTCCTTATAAGATGATGTTTGAAAAAAAAGTGTGTCCAAGTATTCTGCACGTGTCCAAAAGATCTACTTGTTTAGAAGTATTGAGAGCAGTGGTATGTAAATATCCACGGTTAAACAAATCACTTACATGCCTGTATATGTGTCGCAGCTTATGCATCATCTAAATGCTAAGCAGAAATGCTACTGATGCGTCTTATGACTTCAGGAAAACCATTACAGATGTGGATTAAGGAACTGAGGTTTTTGCATATGAGACCACTCAACAACCCACCTTCTACAGCATTTAACTGTTAAGTGTTAATGGGGTCCAGTTAAGGCCTAAATTATATAATGCTGTGCTATAATGCCACCATCCTGCCGATCAGGCGTGCATATGTACCTTTCAACCCACTTTATTGTCTGTATATTTTGATTTAGTCTGAATATGCGATTTAAGGAAAGACACTTGTGGTGTTTTGGATTAAGTAAACAAGCTTTAACACACTTGTAAGCATTTCTCCAGATGTCAGCATTCCATAACGTATGTATGTATCTATTTTTTGATTGGTTGGGCTTTTTCAGGATTTTCTATTGACTCTGGTAAGATGCTAACGAAGAGGGGTGAGCTGATCGTGGTTGCTGGAGCTCCTAGAGCCAATCACAGTGGGGCGGTGGTCATGCTGAAGAAACAGCCAGACACAACCCCACAGCAGATGGTCACAGAGTACATCATCGAAGGGGAAGGATTAGCCTCATCATTTGGCTACGACCTGGCAGTGGTCGATGTAAATGCTGATGGGTAAGAGCAGTTAAATGATCATTTATTAATACTCTGTCAGGCCATATGTGAAACTGAGAGCTGCACAGATTTTTCTGAGACAATTCCAAAAAATTAAGGAATCATGGAACTAAAAATGACCATTACAGTGTTCTGTATATAGAATAGAATAGAAAAGAAACTTTGTCATTGTACATAGTACAATGAAATACTGTGCGGTATGTCTCAACATAAATAATTCATATAAAAAGAACAACAACAGCAACAAGAAAAACAACAAACGACGACACATAGACAGACATAAAACATGCAGTCAATGATAACAGCATATAAAGATTTGAGGTGCAAAGTGGCAGAAATGAGGTGCAAAAATGAGTCCATATCCTGGAATATATGGTGATGCAACTAATGTTTTATAAACAAAAAAATAGACTGTTTAGTTACCATTTTATGCCAATTATACATTCATAAAAGTCCTTACATAAAGATGAGGTATTAAAATTAGCACAGTGGCTGTATGGGGCACAGTTATAGCCTAGCAGGTAGAGCTTCGGGGCTATAAATCAGAATCCAGGCTCTGCCGTGGAAAGCCCTTTACTTTCTCTGTTCCAATGGTGCCATACGATGACAGCCCATGCACTCTAACCCTAGCTTCTACAAGCTTGGATATGCTGAAAAAAAATTCATTGTACTGTACATGTACACTGATCAGCCATAACATTAAAACCACCTCCTTGTTTCAACAATCATTCATTTTATCAGCTCCACTTACCATATAAAAGCACTTTGTAGTTTTACAATTACAATGATCAGTGTATATATGACAAATGAGGGCATTCTATTATCATTACTTGAATTATTATATACCAGAGATTTTCCTGAAACATGAAGAGTTTAATAATGTTTATATGTATCTATGAACTGAGTGTACATACTAACCAACAGATCGAGAACCGAATGGTCACTATGTGCTGTTTACTGTTGTGTATCTTCAACTTATCTATCAATTTACTCATCCACAGTTGGCAGGATCTTCTAGTTGGAGCACCTCAGTTCTTTGAGAAGAATGGCGACACCGGCGGTGCTGTCTACGTCTACATTAATAAGAATGGAAATTGGGACAATGCTGTCCGAACCCGAATACTTGGAGCCAAAAACTCTATGTTTGGGCTGGCTATAGAGAACCTTGGTGACCTCAACCTGGATAGTTTTAATGGTTAGTGAGTTGTAATTCCAAAGATTTATTGGTAGGGTTAGAGCTAAAGTGGCATAGACTTGACCTAGAAATATTTTACATGTACAGACAATAACATCCATTAAAAATGTGATGAAGAATTCTTAGTAAAGTTATTACTATTCACAAGCACGACTGTCTTTGTTGCAGATGTGGCAGTAGGGGCACCGTTTGATGATGAAGGCGCAGGGAGCGTTTACATCTATCATGGTTCGTCCAGAGGACTCCAAACTGACCCCACACAGGTACTAATTCTGTTCCAGTCATTTCCATCTAGGTGTTAAGTTTGCTGTATTTACCTACATTTCTTTTTATATATATATACACACACTGATAAGCCAAAAACGTTGTGATGATGGTAGTCACTCATAGTATGCATGTTGAATGCAGTAGATATGGGTAGCATTTCTGCATCATGATGCACTGTGATCCAGCTGCTGGAAATGTCCTGGGGCCAGATGCCACAGGGCTCCCTCTTGTGGAGGCCATGTCTTAGCTGGTCAGAGCTGTTTTGACTCCATATTAGGATGGTGGTCCTAATGTAATGCCTAATTTTTAAATATTTCAGATGCAAATATTAACTTGTATAAAATGTATATGTATGTACAGTGTATCACAAAAGTGAGTACACCCCTCACATTTCTGCAAATATTTTATTATATCTTTTCATGGGACAACACTATAGACATGAAACTTGGATATAACTTAGAGTAGTCAGTGTACAACTTGTATAGCAGTGTAGATTTACTGTCTTCTGAAAATAACTCAACACACAGCCATTAATGTCTAAATAGCTGGCAACATAAGTGAGTACACCCCACAGTGAACATGTCCAAATTGTGCCTAAAGTGTCAATATTTTGTGTGACCACCATTATTATCACTGCCTTAACCCTCCTGGGCATGGAATTCACCAGAGCTGCACAGGTTGCTACTGGAATCCTCTTCCACTCCTCCATGATGACATCACGGAGCTGGTGGATGTTAGACACCTTGAACTCCTGCACCTTCCACTTGAGGATGCGCCACAGGTGCTCAATTGGGTTTAGTCCATCACCTTTACCTTCAGCTTCCTCAGCAAGGCAGTTGTCATCTTGGAGGTTGTGTTTGGGGTCGTTATCCTGTTGGAAAACTGCTATGAGGCCCAGTTTTCGAAGGGAGGGGATCATGCTCTGTTTCAGAATGTCACAGTACATGTTGGAATTCATGTTTCCCTCAATGAACTGCAGCTCCCCAGTGCCAGCAACACTCATGCAGCCCAAGACCATGATGCTACCACCACCATGCTTGACTGTAGGCAAGATACAGTTGTCTTGGTACTTCTCACCAGGGCGCCGCCACACATGCTGGACACCATCTGAGCCAAACAAGTTTATCTTGGTCTCGTCAGACCACAGGGCATTCCAGTAATCCATGTTCTTGGACTGCTTGTCTTCAGCAAACTGTTTGCTGGCTTTCTTGTGCGTCAGCTTTCTTCTGGGATGACGACCATGCAGACCGAGTTGATGCAGTGTGCGGCGTATGGTCTGAGCACTGACAGGCTGACCTCCCACGTCTTCAACCTCTGCAGCAATGCTGGCAGCACTCATGTGTCTATTTTTTAAAGCCAACCTCTGGATATGACGCCGAACACGTGGACTCAACTTCTTTGGTCGACCCTGGCGAAGCCTGTTCCGAGTGGAACCTGTCCTGGAAAACCGCTGTATGACCTTGGCCACCATGCTGTAGCTCAGTTTCAGGGTGTTAGCAAACTTCTTATAGCCCAGGCCATCTTTGTGGAGAGCAACAATTCTATTTCTCACATCCTCAGAGAGTTCTTTGCCATGAGGTGCCATGTTGAATATCCAGTGGCCAGTATGAGAGAATTGTATCCAAAACACCAAATTTAACAGCCCTGCTCCCCATTTACACCTGGGACCTTGACACATGACACCAGGGAGGGACAACGACACATTTGGGCACAATTTGGACATGTTCACTGTGTGGTGTACTCACTTATGTTGCCAGCTATTTAGACATTAATGGCTGTGTGTTGAGTTATTTTCAGAAGACAGTAAATCTACACTGCTATACAAGCTGTACACTGACTACTCTAAGTTATATCCAAGTTTCATGTCTATAGTGTTGATCCATGAAAAGATATAATGAAATATTTGCAGAAATGTGAGGGGTGTACTCACTTTCGTGATACACTGTATATTAATGCAAGAGTGGCACGGTGGCTTGGTGAATAACACTGTCGCCTCACAGCAAGAAGATCCTAAATTCGATCCCCAGGTGAAGAGCATTTTGGGTCATTTCTGTGTGGAGTTTGTATGTTCTCCCCGTGTCTGTGTGGGTTTGATGTGAATTGGAGATACAAAAATTGTCCATGACTGATGAGTCTTGCGTAATGAGTAACCTGTCTTTTCATGAATGTAACCAAATTGTGTAAAACATGAAGTTAATATCTTAATAAATACTAATGCAAAGCCAGCACCGCTAAGATCTCAAGCTTTTGAGTTCAAATCCCAGATGTACTATTGACCAGTTTGTCTCTAATTGGCTGTGCCTCGAGGGGGGGTATGGTTAAACGGTGTCCTGATTGATGATTTAAACATAAAAAAGGTATTAGTGCATGACTCTCCATACATAATACAGCTCTGAGGAAAGAGCTTCCAAATATGCTTCCAAATTTGCAGAAATGGTTTGGGGAAACTGGTCCTTTCCTGAAAGTCCTTTCCTGTTCCAGCATGACTGTGCCTCTGTGCACAAAGCAAACTCGGTCTAGACTTGAAGAAAAATTCCAGTGGCCTGCACAGAGCCCTGACCTCAGCTAACATCATTGGAATTAACTGGAACATCAATTGAGGCTTTCTTAACCATTATCATTGTCCAGCCATACAAAAAAATCCTTTTGAGTAAATGGGCACAAGTCGCGTGAGAAGCCTTCTCAGAAGAGTAGCTGTTATAGCTGAAAAGATCACATAGAAGTCACCATATTTTAATAACATTCGTTTTTGAACTTGGATGTCCGACAAGCTCATGGTCAGGTGTTCGAATACTTTTGGCCATGTAATGTACTTTTGTGAATTATAGAACCGATAGTACTGACAGGGATGTTCAATGTGTTCTGTTTTTCTGTTTAAGTTCTGGAAGATTTTGTACCATCATCATGATTGCCCTTTTGCGTTAAATTTGTGTAGTTATTGGCACTGTATTTTATAATAAACCCAGATGTCATTTGCACAAGAACCTTTGCAACATAAATATCTAGAACTTAATTTATTTTTTTTGCAACCTTTACACATATACACATGAACATAAATTTTTAAAATGCAGTCAACATTGTTCAATAACAAAAAATGCTATAATACTTGTGTATTTTGTCTTTGCGTCCCTATTTAAGTGACATTTTATAAATGTTATTTAGATTGTAGTGTAACTATATGCAGTGTACTTACTATTATTATTATTCCACTGTTTCTTTGTTGGAAATAGGTGCTTAAAGGAAAAAACCACAACATTAAGATGTTTGGGTACTCCATAGCTGGTAACATGGATTTAGATATGAATCAGTATCCCGATGTGGCTGTTGGATCTCTCTCGGATACTGTAGTCGTGTATAGGTAAGAAGAATTAAATATAGAACTTACCAAAAATTACAGAAAATGTGTTTTGTTAAAGGCTGCTCAGGTGGCGCCGTACTATTTCAGCTGTGCTACCGGCCGGCCAGGTGCCTATACAAACAATAATTGCCTTGTCGGGAGGGATGACCAGAGAGATTTCTCATAACTGCTGCAATTATGACCTCTGCTGGCTCTTTAATGGTGCTTGCTCAGAGATGGGGGATAATAGAGATCAGTGTGTGTGACTCTCCATGTACATTATGGATCTTTATATGAACCTGTCTAATGCAGGTGAAAAGAAGCAGTCAGCTACTGCACATGTGTCTGTGCAATATGATCTGGTAATTTGATACAACTGGACTGGGAGACAAATTGTGGTTGGTGGTGGGGGTTAAATTTAGCAAATCAATGTAAGTTGTGCTCTATTGTTTGCAGAAAATACCATATTTTAAATCACTGTATCTGTTTTTACTTAAATAAACATACATAACATTTGACCTAGGGTGTCTAAACTGATGTTACTGGCTAGACATTTTGTAGTTTATTCCCAGCTTTAGTAACAGCTTTGATTTAAGCTGGTAAGCTTTGGTTTTAGCCCAACGCCAGCCAAGACTTATCCCCTTACTGGTGGCTTTAAAGCCAGTTTTTTACAACTGAGCCCATATTTATCTACAGCTTATTTTCTTTTACTTTTTAGGGCCAGGCCAGTGGTAAATATAGAAAAGACGGTCACCACTGAACCCAAGGATTTAGACCTGACCAAGAAGAATTGTGATGAGAGCATATGGTGAGGATAAACAATCCACTAACACTGTTCACAAGTTCTTACCCTAAATGTGCTGACAGACCTAAAATAAATGATTTGTGTTTCCAGCCTTCGGGTGAAGACTTGTTTGAAATTTACTGCAAACTCCAAAAACTTCAGCACCACCATCAGTGAGTACACATGCTTTCTTTTGCCTGCCAATCTTTGGCGTGTCAGAGGCTAGAATGTGTAATGTGTATTAATCACATCAATAAAATGTTTTACAACTTAAATGTGACAAATATGGATTTTACCTTTTATCTTAATTTCTCTTTCGTATCGTCTAGATGTGAAATACACCATCAAAGTGGAGACAAAGAGGAAGAACCAAGGACTTCCAGCTCGCGTTGTTTTCTTCCCACGTGCCCCCACTGACACTGACTACGAGAGTACAGGAGTGGTAGAGCTTAAAAAGCCAAACGTAGAAGTCTGCGTCCCAAAAACACTCAAACTGCAGGTATGCCCTCTTCAGAGTAATCCTTAGTTTTAACGAGGGGAGGATTACAAGTACTTTTTTGTTTATACATACATGTTAGACAATGGAATAATGACTAAATACACATTTAATAATAATAAAAAAATCTATAAAGTAATGGACAAAACATTGGTTGAAAAATGAATACAGTGAAGATAGATAGATAGATACTTTATTGATCCTTTGCAGGAAATTTCTTTGTTACAGCAGCTCACATCAGACAACAAACAACTTCTTGCATACATACAACATATAACATTCACTAACTATAATAACAAGCAATAAAAATAAAAATTTACTGTATGATTCTATATACAAGCAACAAGTGCTTACTTTTAATAAAAAGATCCAACTGCTTCTAACCAGTAAGAGCAGCCCCACTACAATCTTTTAATCTAGCTTTTAGATCAAACCAGTAATAAGCAACTGTGATAGAAACAAATTGTCTTGCTGGTTAGCACTAGACAAGTAAAAATTTGCTAATTACACCAGATTTTAAGTGTTATATGTGTATGCAACAGCAGAAACAGAGTAATTAGACCAGAAACCGTTGTGATTTCTGGTTTTGGCTGACATGAGTAAAACCTAAAGTGACCTTTAGCTGCAGTAGCCCATCCTTAATTATCTTTAATGTGTTGTGTGTTCTCAGAGTTTTCTGATTTGAATACGTTAATGTAGATTACTTATTAAATTGAAATTTAAAATTGGTAGACATTGAGATCATTGCAATTGAACTATCGTTTCCTGTTTATTAAAGCTGATTTACTGAACCCTGTGAAGAGTTGTCAGTTTCGGTACAAAGTGGCTATACTTTGAATGTAATAGATGACTCGTAAATAATTAGGAGGTCAAATCGTATTTGCAAATCAAAACAATTAAATAATAATAATAATAATCTTTTAAAGCATTTATTGGCCTTTGTTAATAAAGCAAGCTGTGTTTGTGTTTATTAGCATGCACGTTTTAAGTGGATCACTTACTGAATGTTGCTGCCACCTGCTGGAGGAGTTTTGTATTTTTATAATGTGCCTAAAAGAAAATTAGTTCCAAATTAAATTAGAATATTAAATCATACTATATTTTCTGGCAGTATTATTGTTAGCATTAAAAATCTATTATAATACTGACCCATTGAACAAAATCATCAAAACGTTTACACTGTCATAAACATAACACCAGAGTTGCTGTTGCTAGTTAGCAAGTTTAAAAGAAAACCCTGTTTTACAGTATCATTTGCTATATGCATTGCAGTGTTCGCTTTTGTTTGAATCCTTAATTTGTGTCTAAAATAAGAATAAATAATCTCTACTCACCTACTTGTAAAAGTGTTTAGTGCCATTTCTAATCTGACCAGGAACAAAACGGGCACAATTGGCTGTGTCTGAGGAAGGGAGGTCAACAGTGCACCTTATTGCTGCTGCACATGCTACCTCCTCTTGCTGGTTGAGGTTCTTGTACAAGGGATGTATTATTTACATGCCGCATAGCATGACTTTCAGTATGACAAACGGCTCTATTCTGTAAGAGACTTTATCTCTGGCAGGAAAAAATATGTGGTCGGCTACTGTATGTGTGCCATCTCTCCTTGGTCATGTCGGGGAAGGTGAAAGCAGCACATGAGATACAATTGGGAATTGAAAACAACTAGATTGAGGGAAAACATTTTCTAACAAACCTGCAGTACTCTGGGAAAATGGTTTTGTGTTACACTATTAATTTATTGTCATAGTGCCTAGTATTATTGTCCCATAGTTAATAAATGACATTGTTTTAAAAGGACAACTTGAAGGACAAGTTAAGAGGAATCCCCGTAGAGGTGAATGTGGAGATACGGAAGGACAAACGCAGAAAGAGACAAACCTCCCCCACCACACTCAGCCCTATTCTTGCTGCCAGCCAGCCGGCCCTCGCCGAGGTAAAATCACTATTTGTCACGCAACACTTTTGACCTGCTCTAGATCAGGCTTTCTTAGCATCAGTCCTTTAGACCCATTGCCCTGCAGATTTTCAATCTTTATTTCATTTTCTTTTTCTTTATAAACAGGTTCAATTTAAAACTCTGCAGAGCAGTGAGCTTTAAAGTCTGAAGTTGAGAAATCTTGCTTTAGACCACAACATTTAGCAGAATAATGTGATTACTATGTAAATGCTTTCATATACAGTGTATCACAAAAGTGAGTACACCCCTCACATTTCTGCAGATATTTAAGTATATCTTTTCATGGGACAACACTGACAAAATGACACTTTGACACAATGAAAAGTAGTCTGTGTGCAGCTTATATAACAGTGTAAATTTATTCTTCCCTCAAAATAACTCAATATACAGCCATTAATGTCTAAACCACCGGCAACAAAAGTGAGTACACCCCTTAGTGAAAGTTCCTGAAGTGTCAATATTTTGTGTGGCCACCATTATTTCCCAGAACTGCCTTAACTCTCCTGGGCATGGAGTTTACCAGAGCTTCACAGGTTGCCACTGGAATGCTTTTCCACTCCTCCATGACGACATCACGGAGCTGGCGGATATTCGAGACTTTGCACTCCTCCACCTTCCGCTTGAGGATGCCCCAAAGATGTTCTATTGGGTTTAGGTCTGGAGACATGCTTGGCCAGTCCATCACCTTTACCCTCAGCCTCTTCAATAAAGCAGTGGTCGTCTTAGAGGTGTGTTTGGGGTCATTATCATGCTGGAACACTGCCCTGCGACCTAGTTTCCGGAGGGAGGGGATCATGCTCTGCTTCAGTATTTCACAGTACATATTGGAGTTCATGTGTCCCTCAATGAAATGTAACTCCCCAACACCTGCTGCACTCATGCAGCCCCAGACCATGGCATTCCCACCACCATGCTTGACTGTAGGCATGACACACTTATCTTTGTACTCCTCACCTGATTGCCGCCACACATGCTTGAGACCATCTGAACCAAACAAATTAATCTTGGTCTCATCAGACCATAGGACATGGTTCCAGTAATCCATGTCCTTTGTTGACATGTCTTCAGCAAACTGTTTGCAGGCTTTCTTGTGTAGAGACTTCAGAAGAGGCTTCCTTCTGGGGTGACAGCCATGCAGACCAATTTGATGTAGTGTGCGGCGTATGGTCTGAGCACTGACAGGCTGACCCCCCACCTTTTCAATCTCTGCAGCAATGCTGACGGCACTCCTGCGCCTATCTTTCAAAGACAGCAGTTGGATGTGACGCTGAGCACGTGCACTCAGCTTCTTTGGACGACCAACGCGAGGTCTGTTCTGAGTGGACCCTGCTCTTTTAAAACGCTGGATGATCTTGGCCACTGTGCTGCAGCTCAGATTCAGGGTGTTGGCAATCTTCTTGTAGCCTTGGCCATCTTCATGTAGCGCAACAATTCGTCTTTTAAGATCCTCAGAGAGTTCTTTGCCATGAGGTGCCATGTTGGAACTTTCAGTGACCAGTATGAGAGAGTGTGAGAGCTGCACTACTAAATTGAACACACCTGCTCCCTATGCACACCTGAGACCTAGTAACACTAACGAGTCACATGACATTTTGGAGGGAAAATGACAAGCAGTGCTCAATTTGGACATTTAGGGGTGTAGTCTCTTAGGGGTGTACTCACTTTTGTTGCCGGTGGTTTAGACATTAATGGCTGTATATTGAGTTTTTTTGAGGGGAGAATAAATTTACACTGTTATATAAGCTGCACACAGACTACTTTTCATTGTGTCAAAGTGTCACTTTGTCAGTGTTGTCCCATGAAAAGATATACTTAAATATCTGCAGAAATGTGAGGGGTGTACTCACTTTTGTGATACACTGTATCTCAAAGCTTATGAGCCGAGATGGTTTTGGAATGATTCTGGTTTTTCTTTTGGTGCAGGTGAATTTTGTGAAGGAGGGCTGTGGAAGCGACTTTATATGCAAAAGTAACTTGAAGTTAGATTACAAGTTCTGCTCTCGAGAGCCCAATCAGGACGTCTTCAACCCACTGCCTGTGTAAGTTTACTGCATATCATCTTTAATATGGTTGGGGGTACAATGGATTGGCATCCTGTCTGGGGTGAATTACTTTATTATGCTCAGGTATTCCAGGGAAAATGAACCCACCACAACCCACGATAATCAGGATAAAGAGGTGATAAAACAGAAAATTAAAAACGAATAATTTTTATCAACACAATGTTTATCTGATACACAGCCGTGAATAGCACTTGCACATTAACGTAGCTTAATTACATTGACTTCTAGTAGCTTAACTTAATTTCATGACTGTACCTAGTTTAATGTCAAAATTTGACACATAGCCACTCAGGTGGCGCAGCGGTAAAAACACACGCTGCAACCAGAGCTGGATTCTGGATACATGGTATCGAATCCAGCTCTGCCTTACCGGCTCGAGGTTGAGTGGCTACATGAACAACGATTGGCCGGTTGTTCAGTTGGGGGGCGGGACAAGGGGCCGGAAGTGGGTTTCTCTCTGTCAGAATGGTGCAGTTACGACCTCTGCTGGCTGATTAGAGGCGCCTGCACAAGAGATGAGGTAGGAGTGCTCTTAGGGTGTGTCTCTCCGCATGTAACGCTAGGTGGCGCAACACTCGTAGCAGACAGCTGCTGCTCATGTTTCGGAGGGGATATGGGTTAGCTTCGATCTCCTCGGTCAGGGCAGAGTTCGGCATAGGCAGAGAGGAAGCATGATGCAAATTGGATAATTGGACGCACTAAAGGGGGAGAAAAAGGGGTAGAAAATGCAAAAAAAAAAACACAACAATTTGACACATAGCTTTGCTTACTTGGTGCTGCACTAGCACAGCTTAATTATTTTGTTTCACCAATTTAAAAAATGACCCCAGTGACCAGAATCATCATTTACACCTGTTGTGTCTTGCCTAAGTAAATAAAAAGAAACTAAAAAATCAAGAGAAAGAGAAATTAGAATTAGTATTGTATTAGAAATGTAATACAAAAGTGTATTATAATATATTGGTGCCTATTACTGTTTAGGCAAATACAGTTTATGCAAAAGCAGTTTATCAGGTAAACGCTGACGTGTGTGAAACAAATTATTACATATTAAAAAAGTCTATTAAACAAATAGGGTAACTATAATATTTGAAACATGAACACTGATCAAAGAACTATGCGTTAGCAGATAAGTACTGGGACAGAGAACAGGGTAAGTCAAATTTGAAACTAGGTGTTTTTATACACTTAATAATATTGTCTCAGAAGTAGTACCATGTCTCTGCGCATAATGGTGTCACACAGCTTCAGGGTCTGTAGTTCTTTTCCATGTCTTCAAAACACTGTAAATCCCAATTGTTGGATTGATACCTTGTTGACCTGGGTTTGTTTCTGTTATGCTCCTAGTGTTTCCCTTAATAGGACTAATGACACCTTGATTAAAAGAAAGCTTAAACATAGGTAATATTAGGGCTGGACGATATGGCTAAAATTTATATCACGATATAACTCCTAATTTCGGTCGATACGATATAATTCCGATATCGATATGAATAATACAAGTCAGAAAAACTACCAAGAACACCAAAATTGAATGGCTGTACCTGCAAACCTACAGTATGTTCTGGTTTCTGGCAAGAAATACAAGCTAAATACACCATTGAATTAGTCCTTCCTCTCTTATCAGATTTCGTCTGCTTCTTTTTCAACTGTGGACAGTGGCGGAGCCAGACAATTTTCATAGGGGTGGCCAGACTGAGACCATTGCTCACACAGGGGTGGCACAGAAACTATTATACTAATAATAATTTAACTATACTAATAATACCTTATTTTTTGGCTAGTAGCTGTTGATCTAGTAGTGTTTTGGTCACTCACTCATTTACCTATACAGGCAGTGAGTGCCATGTAGAGTTACATCAAGCCTAGCATAATAAGCTTTTTATTTTTTCTCATTTTCCCTGACAAGTAAAAAACTAAAATATAGCCTATAACCTTAACATTACCAGGAAGAATTTCAAAGATATTCCTTTGCAATACTTGATCATTTGACTGCAAACTTGTGTGTACTGATGAGACTCATCTGAACCCCAGAACATGCTAGCGTGAATCCATGGAAAACAAATGTTTATTTTCTTTCAAGAATATGATACAGACTGACCAACACTATTAAGCCAAATCAGCATTGAAAATTGACTTTACTTTTAATAAAAGTAGACTTTACTTCTACAGTGCTGGAGCTTCTTAAAACTGAATATTTTCTCTTAAATAGAAGTGTTATTTAAAAGATATTAAATTGTTTTTCAGAAAAAACCCGCCCAATTTAGAGGAAACCCGCCCAATCTGGCAACACTGGAACGTGAAGAGCCCGTTGGTGCCTTTACTCGTAGCGCGCCACAACTACTAAGCATTAGTAGTACTCAGTAGTATTAGTACTCAGTAGTATTAGTACTCAGTAGTAGTACTTCTTCTGTAATTGTGTTGGTGGTTGACATTTATGTTGAGTGTATTACTGCACTGTTTTGGTGGAGAACTACTTGCTTGAGGTGCGCTGTTGAATTGCGTCCCTGTGGGAACACCTGCGTGCAAAAATGCTTCCGCAAAAAAGTAACACCGGCAAAGCGGCCACCCCCCGGCTCCGCCCCTGACTGTGGATGCTTGTTTACTCACAGCTGTTGAACTAATTTTGCAGCTAATCCACCGTGTTGTAGGTAGCGGAGTGTAATCAGAGCGGTAACGCTGAGCACTGGCTTCGTGCCTGTGGTGTACGTCATCATGCACTGATGTAATGTATATCGTTCAAATTTCTTTAAAAATCATATTACCGTTATTGAAACATTTTCTATCGCGACATATATCGATATTGAATTATTGTCCAGCACTAGTTAATATAGAAATAAATTATTACTTTATATGAGGTCCTGTGCTTTAAAATAACCTACCTGCCTCAATAACTTGAACTCTCTCCTTTTATCTCTGCAGTCAAGATGGTCTTCCAGTCATTTCTCTCAGCGACCAGAAGGACATCGCGCTCGAGGTGACAGTGTCCAACCAGAATGGAGACGATGCGTATGAAGCAGCTCTGACCGGATTGTTCCCCGATTCCCTCTCTTACGCTGCCTCTCGCACCAAGACGGCTGTAAGCCAACCACAAGCACTAACCACTTAAACTTTTGTCCTCTGTTTGTTCTCTTGTATTTAAGTGTGCATCTCTCTGTGCAGGATAAGCAGGTCATCTGCGTGGCCAATCAGAACGGTTCACAGGCAGACTGCGAGCTGGGGAATCCATTTAAAAGAGATTCAGAGGTAAATTGTGAATGTAAAATAAACATTCAGCAACACTGGTGCTATATATTTCTAACACTGTGTTCTTCCTGCTCTAGGTCGTATTTTACATTATTTTGAGCACTGGTGGGATTTCTTTGGAAACCACTGAAGTTGAAGTTACACTCACACTCCAAACGTAAGTAGTTTTGGTCTGAAAAAATTTTGACTTGTAAGACAACAGATCATTTGGCTTTAGCCATAAATTTAGTGCAATGGCTTAGCGGTTACAATACTAGACTGACCAAAAGGTCAAGAGTTTAGACCCTACCATCTTCAAGCAGCCATTGTGGCACCATTTAACAAACTACAAATTATAGCTGCTTAAATTGCATCATTTTTCTACTGTTAGTTGCATTTGGATAAAGGCATTTGCCAAATGCAATAATGTTATAGAAATGTCTATCGTCTATCTCACATCTTGAAATTGCTGGTTACTGCATGTATTTTTGAGTCCCCAGACTTAAATATTTTGTTGACCAGATTCGGAGCACAGGAAATGAAATAATGTTTGTTGTGTGTTTTGCAGGACAAGCGAGCAAGCAAAGCTTAAAGTGACAAAGAGGGCTAAAGTCATAGTTGAGCTGTTGCTGTCACTGTCTGGGTAGGTTCAAATATAATCATTCGCACAGTGGCCAGTACAGTGTTTTAAGGCTATTAGTGTTGTAACATCAGTTAATCTCATATTCTTTGCTTTGTTTTGGCTTTCATAACATTTAATCCTTAATTAATTTGTACCTATAATTATTTCAATAATCAGTCAACATAAAATATAATAAAATACAACAATGTTTAATTTATTATGTATTTATTTACAAAAAACACTTATAATAAAGCATTCTTCCGCGACCCGAGGTAGTCCGTTAACAGTGTGCCATGTTGCTAGGCACCCGTTTAATGATTAGGATTACTGTTTATATTAATCTGGACATTTCCATTTATAGTACATGACTTAAAATAGTGTTCAACCAAGTTTGTACTTTTTCTTTTCAGTGGCGTATTAATATGGAATGATGTGAGGTGGTCATAGGTGTGCGTATATTGGGGATTTTACAACGGCTTTGAACGCAGCTCAGCCAATCAGATTTTAGGACCGGAACTATCCGTTTTATAATGCCCATTTTAAAAGTGCACCCTGTCCAAAGTGTTGTGTGGCATTGTTTATGCAAGATTGGTCCCAGATTTAGAACTAGTATAAAGACATGGAGGATAATGACTAGTACTGTTATGTTTAAGATACCTGCTACATTTCTATTGATTAGATAAACGCTAATTTTTATGTCTTTCCTTCCCGACCCTTCATTAATCACTTCATCCTGATTGTGGTGGGTCTGAAGCTAATCCTGAAAACCCTGAGCACAAGGTAGTAATATGACATGGGCAGGGTGCCAGTCTATTGCAGGACATTTCACACCTAAATGTAATTTGAAATTGTCAGTTCACTTAATGGCATGGTTAGAAGGTGGAGACAACTTAATGAGGCAATCCACACAAAGGCTTATACCCAGGACCCTGCACCTTTGTAGCACCCACACTACATAAGTGGCCACCATGCTGCCTTTGTACTGATTATTATTATTTCATGATATGTCTGGATCTGTTGTTTGTTTGCTCTCAGGTTGGCTAAGCCAGCTCAGCTGGAATTCAGCGGAGAAGTGAAAGGAGAGAGTGCTATCAAATCAGAGAGTGAGATTGGCAGCCAGATTGACTATGAATTCAGGGTAAATATACTATCTTGACAAATTAACTTTTTATCTGTTTAATGAGATACAGTAATTATTCTGCTTTCATACTAAATTCTAATTATCTTCACAGATACCTATTAATTTCAGAATTATTAATGCCAGTGTTTCTTAGTCATGGTCAATGCCCTGTCCTGCACAGTTTGATACTTTCTTTTAATTCCAATACAATAGTGTTAACCTGACAGCCAATTAACAGCCTAACTAGGATACATTGCATGTGATTTAAATGGAAAAACTATTCAGTAAGCAGGACAGGTGTACTGGACCAGAATTAAGTAAACTGAAATTAATAGTGAGGGCAAATGTGTATTCAACCATATTTATGCACCTCCAGTGGGCATCCACTTTAAATTTACACACAGTGTCTTTTAAGTTTGTACCTTTATACTATGAATTTATAAGCATACAATTTGCACAATTTGTGTACGTTTTCTGTGAATTTTAGGTGATAAACTTGGGAAAGCCGCTGAAGTCATTTGGCACGGCTTTTTTAAACATTCAGTGGCCAAAGAACACAGCATCACAGAAGTGGCTGCTATACTTGACAAAGATCACCACCACCGGTGTGGACAATATTGGCTGCAACAGACCTGAAGAGGTCAATCCACGCCAGTACCAACTCGTGAGTAACAATTTTTTAATGTATGGTTGCACTAAGTAATATATTTTAAATGCAGTTTCATGAAATCAAAACCAAACCCTTTGTATACAACCAGCACCGGATTACTGGTACCCTTTATGCTCTTTATTTTGTACCAATCTTTATAAACATGTCTGTTTTTAATTATCTAACCCAGATCAGACATAGGATTTTGATTAGTCAATTTATTTAATAATAATTTTAAAAAAAAACACGTTATTTACTTATTTACGTTATTTATATTATTATTATTATTATTTTTTTTTTTTTTTTTTCAAATTCCTAAGCAATATCTGTGGTTTGCAGTGCATGGTGGCAGAATAGACTCCCTGTTTTGGGCATATTCATTTCTGAACGTATTGTTTATTAATTACTTATCCTAATAGGTTACTTGATATGGGCATTTTAGCCATGTACCTATTACTTTAAAGCCACTGTCTATATAAGTTAAAATAGTACAGACAACATTAAAATTAAAAAACCTAAAACCTCATTTGAATTTAAAACATATGGAAACATTTTTCAGTTACATTTTGAATCTTAAAAGCCAATAATAAAGAATAGATGTACTTTAAATAAGGATACGCTTTATTTCCTATCATCATTGTGCAATAAAGCTAATAAACCATGGTGCCATTAAGCCTTGAGCAGACTGTAATCTTCAATGCACTCCTAATAGGTTTCAGTTGTCATTTTTTGTGATCATATATTTTTTTTACTCTAAGGATGCTGAGTTAGCTTATTTATTTTTTGTTTATTTAATTGGTTGTGCATAGGATATTTGTGATCATTTTAGCTGTTATGCTTTATCATAATAAACATGATAGCAGATCTGCCTTGAAAGCCCTCATAGAGTTTCTAAGTAATTACTATGTAATATATAGAAATGACTGTATAACATATGTTGCCTAAATATTATTTGCTTCACTCATATCAGGAGTCGTCATCGGCCAGACCCAAGCGCGATGTTAATGATGAACAAAATCCCTCGGGGAGTGGAGGAATATTATCCCGCTTTCTGGACAGCAGAAAATCAACAGTCTTGGTAAAAAAAGAAAGAAAAACACCATGCAAATGTTAACATTTTTCTAGCTTTTTTGTTGTTATAGTTTTGTTCATATAAACCTGTTTGTTATGTGTGCAGTCGTGTGATGATGGAGCTTCGTGCATAACGTTTAAGTGTCCTCTTCAAGGGTTAGACAGTAATGCTGTCATTGCACTCAGAGCTCGTTTGTGGAACGGCACCTTTCTTGAGGTTGGATTTTTATCATACTTCTGCAATTATAAATTGTCTACATTAGTGGAGGATGCCCTTATAATCACACAACAGTTACACAGAGATGCTGTATATCTGAGTTTACCTTTTTCCCTAAGCACAGATTTTAATTGATTTGATTAGTTATGACCCAGTTGCATTTCATTTAGGCTGGCAGTGTAGTTCAGACTTCATATACATGTATTAGGTTGTCTGCCCAAAGGTTGTTAACTGTCACCCAAATGAATACCACCTTTTTTTTCCTAGAAACCAGAGAATGTTTCCCACACCATACGACAATCTACACAGGCAGATCCAAAACTGAAACGAGAGACACAGCAGAAATCACATCCGCAAACTACCAACACAGCATACAATTACCAAGCTACAGTTCCATATTCTCCACAGAAGGCTATGCTCTATTATTAGCCCTAGAATATATCCAAACAAGCAACCTTAAAAAATTCCTTATTTTTACAGACTCAAAATCATGCCTAAAAGCCTTGGAACACATTGACACAGACCACTTCATTATTTCCGAAATACTGAGAAAAGATAAAGAATTACAAGAACAGGAATATAATGTAGTCTACTGCTGGATCCCAAGCCATATTGGAATCCCAGAAAACGAACTAGCAGATCTGATCGCCAGAACATCCACTGCAGACACGATCACCACACGACCCATTCCCCCCAGAGACGCCTTTCCAAATATCTTCACATTCTTTAAAAACAGAATGAATGGAACAGTAAACCACAAAACGAAATAGAGCCAAAAGTAGGACAAACCTATACTAGAATGGACAGCCGACTAAACCAAACCATCCTCACAAGATGCCGAATCGGACACTCTAAGCTAACGCACAAGCATCTCCTCACCAGGGAAGATGCTCCAACCTGCCATCGATGTAAAGAGAGACTAACAATCAAACACATACTGATAGACTGCAAAACACTAAACTCAGAAAGACTGACATACAGTGTATCACAAAAGTGAGTACACCCCTCACATTTCTGCAGATATTTAAGTATATCTTTTCATGGGACAACACTGACAAAATGACACTTTGACACAATGAAAAGTAGTCTGTGTGCAGCTTATATAACAGTGTAAATTTATTCTTCCCTCAAAATAACTCAATATACAGCCATTAATGTCTAAACCACCGGCAACAAAAGTGAGTACACCCCTTAGTGAAAGTTCCTGAAGTGTCAATATTTTGTGTGGCCACCATTATTTCCCAGAACTGCCTTAACTCTCCTGGGCATGGAGTTTACCAGAGCTTCACAGGTTGCCACTGGAATGCTTTTCCACTCCTCCATGACGACATCACGGAGCTGGCGGATATTCGAGACTTTGCGCTCCTCCACCTTCCGCTTGAGGATGCCCCAAAGATGTTCTATTGGGTTTAGGTCTGGAGACATGCTTGGCCAGTCCATCACCTTTACCCTCAGCCTCTTCAATAAAGCAGTGGTCATCTTAGAGGTGTGTTTGGGGTCATTATCATGCTGGAACACTGCCCTGCGACCCAGTTTCCGGAGGGAGGGGATCATGCTCTTCTTCAGTATTTCACAGTACATATTGGAGTTCATGTGTCCCTCAATGAAATGTAACTCCCCAACACCTGCTGCACTCATGCAGCCCCAGACCATGGCATTCCCACCACCATGCTTGACTGTAGGCATGACACACTTATCTTTGTACTTCTCACCTGATTGCCGCCACACATGCTTGAGACCATCTGAACCAAACAAATTAATCTTGGTCTCATCAGACCATAGGACATGGTTCCAGTAATCCATGTCCTTTGTTGACATGTCTTCAGCAAACTGTTTGCGGGCTTTCTTGTGTAAAGACTTCAGAAGAGGCTTCCTTCTGGGGTGACAGCCATGCAGACCAATTTGATGTAGTGTGCAGTGTATGGTCTGAGCACTGACAGGCTGACCCCCCACCTTTTCAATCTCTGCAGCAATGCTGACAGCACTCCTGCGCCTATGTTTCAAAGACAGCAGTTGGATGTGACGCTGAGCACGTGCACTCAGCTTCTTTGGACGACCAACGCGAGGTCTGTTCTGAGTGGACCCTGCTCTTTTAAAACGCTGGATGATCTTGGCCACTGTGCTGCAGCTCAGTTTCAGGGTGTTGGCAATCTTCTTGTAGCCTTGGCCATCTTCATGTAGCGCAACAATTCGTCTTTTAAGATCCTCAGAGAGTTCTTTGCCATGAGGTGCCATGTTGGAACTTTCAGTGACCAGTATGAGAGAGTGTGAGAGCTGTACTACTAAACTGAACACACCTGCTCCCTATGCACACCTGAGACCTAGTAACACTAACAAATCACATGACATTTTGGAGGGAAAATGACAAGCAGTGCTCAATTTGGACATTTAGGGGTGTAGTCTCTTAGGGGTGTACTCACTTTTGTTGCCGGTGGTTTAGACATTAATGGCTGTATATTGAGTTATTTTGAGGGAAGAATAAATTTACACTCTTATATAAGCTGCACACAGACTACTTTTCATTGTGTCAAAGTGTCATTTTGTCAGTGTTGTCCCATGAAAAGATATACTTAAATATCTGCAGAAATGTGAGGGGTGTACTCACTTTTGTGATACACTGTATTTAAGACTGACTGATTTAAACATATTTAAATCTAAAACATCTTTTATAATTCGTTTTAAATTAAACAAAGTGAAGAAGCAACTTGAGTATTGCCGTATAAATGACCCCAGTGTGTCGGTACGGTGCTAAAACGAATCAAATAAAAATAAATAAAACATAGGAACAACTGAACAATTTATGCCCATTTAACTGTAAAACGGCGAATCAACCAAATTATGTATTAGAATTTTGAAATGCAGGCAGGATTTAGACTGTTTTTGAAAGTATATTATGACATAGTTAATTGTATTGTTTTTATATGTTTGTGTTGCTGTTCCATGCAGGATTTTAACCAAATGAATTACGTTGACATCCTGGTGAAAGCATCGCTCAGTCTGGACGCTACCGCTAAAAATGTAGTGCTGCCAAATAAAGACGCACAGGTCAGTTACAACCACTTATCTACTTAGCCTATGTGTATATATGTGGAGACATACGTAATTGCATCATTTATCGGGAATCCTCTCTGCCACTCCCACCCTTGTCTGTATAGACGTGCTAAGCTGAGAGTCAAACTTGCGAGTGTGAGTTGTCAGCTCTGATGTGCTAGCGTGTTTTTTTACACTATGCTCATTTATTTTAATTGTACCTGGTTAACCTTAGCCAGGTTACAGTTTATTCACTTGATGGATAAATACTTTTTTAAAACTATTAATAGTTTAGACTATTGTTTGTTACATGATTATTATTTATGACACATTATGGGTGTGTTTGTGTATTAGGTACGAGTGACCGTGTTTCCAGTACGCAAGGCAGCACAGATTGGAGGTTTAGCTTGGTGGATCATACTGGTAGCAATATTACTGGGGCTGCTGCTGCTGGCATTACTTGCATTCCTGCTCTGGAAGGTAAGACATGACAACAGAAACAAGCTATTTTATCCTCATCAGAAAATGCTAATTTTCATTGTAATATACATACTACATGGCTGAAAGTATGTGGACACCCCTATTTAAAGATATTTTAGCCATAACTCACCAGCTGGTGGTGGGCTAGCATAATAGACCACTGTGCTACCCGAGCACCCTAGTTTAGTCTATTGATATAAAGTCTTAATGCTACATTGTCTTCTAGTGAAATTGAGTGCTTTGAGCCAACAGTTTAGGGACAACCCTTCTGTTTCAACATGACAGTTCCCAGTGCACAAGATAAGGCCCCTAAAATGGTTTGCTGAGGTGTGGGAACGCTTAATTAGCCAACACTTCCTATTTGCCCCAAATTAGTGGCTGAATGGTATTTAATTTTTGCAGCCATAACACAAAAAGTAAATGTTGTTAGTGCACCAATTTTACATGGAAGCTTAGGGTTTAAAAATAAGATTTATAAGAAGTGGATGTGGTGTACAGATACATTCTGCCGTGTGGTATATAAGAACATAAAAAATGCACAAAACACACAACAGTTTTTCATATGGCTGTTTGTTCGCAACCAACCTACTTTACTTTCCTTAGTGTGGTTTCTTCGGCAAAAGCGACCCCAAAAATGAACCTGAGAAAGAGAGACTGACTGCAGATGCATAGAGGGAGAGACAGAATCTCTCTGGGTAACACATGTCTACAGATTGGCATGGGGAGTGGGTTTAGGCCATGCTAACTCACTGCATTTTGCTGGATGTGGTGTGTCGGTGGCTCTCATCACTGCTTCCCTCGCAAAGTGATGAGCCTGGCGCTAATTCTAATGCTAATACGGTGCAGGTCTTTCAAGTCTGGTGTTGCTGCTGGTGTTAAAGGGGTTACATACGTGGTGTATACTATTCCCTCATGAACTGCTTCTTGTATACTGTAAATCTTAATGACTGTATAATCATCTACTTAAATGTTTGTGTCAAAAACATCACATGCTGCCCTACTTGTTTTGAGAAAAAAGTATTACAAGCAAAATGCCATTTTCACTGCATTATGTATGATGTCAGTAATTGACACTACCTACATGTGTAAAAGACCAACGTTTCACCTCCACCAAGTAATGTAAATGTGCAGCTATAACTTTCCTAGTATAGGAGAAATTTAGATAATGCATAATTTATAGAATGTACACTGTTTAAGCCAGATAAATACACATTATCAGCAACAAGTATGTACTTAAAAATTAAGGCTCACTTATGACCATTTAACTTAAAATATTTTTTTTTGTTTTCCTTCATCAGTTGCTTGATCAATTGCTTAAAACAATTAATTCTATGGGTTTCAACAGACTTAGGTGAAATAAATGCAGATTAAAGGATTTGAATGTTTCACATTAACAAGGTAATATACACTGCCTGGCCAAAAAAAAGGTCACCACCTGGATTAAACTAAGCAAATAGGTAAGAGCCTCCCATTGGATAATTTTTGCATTGGTAATTCTGTTTCAGCTGGCAACAAGTTATTTAACCCTAACTGATGCAGTGAGTAGCTTCTCATTTGTTAAACAACCATGTGGAAAGACACATCCTGTGGTTGTGGAAAAGATGTTCATCTGTTTCAGAAAGGTCAAATTATTGGCATGCATCAAGCAGAGAAAACATCTAAGGAGAAGCTGAAACTACTAAAATCGGGTTAAGAACTGTCCAACGCATTATTAAAAAGTGGAAGGACAGTGGGGAAACATCATCTTCAAGGAAGGAATGTGGTCGGAAAAAAATCTTGAATGATCGATCACTTAAATGTTTGGTGAAATCAAATGGTAGAACTCAATAGGGAAATGTTTAATAGTGAAAGTAAGAGCATTTCCACACGCACAATGCGAATGGAACTCAAGGGATTGGGACTAAACAGCTGTGTAGCCTTAAGAAAACCACTTGTCAGTGAGGCTAACCGGCAAAAACGGCTTCAATTTGCTAGGGAGAATAAAGATTGGACTCTGTAGCAATGGAAGAAGGTCATGTGGTCTGATGAGTCCAGATTTACCCTGTTCCAGAGTGATGGGCGCATCAGGGTAAGAAGAGAGATGTCTGAAGTGATGCACCCATCATGCCTAGTGCCTACCGTACAAGCCTGTGGGGGCAGTGCTATGATCTGGGGTTGCTGCAGTTGGTCAGGTCTAGGTTCAGCAACGTTATGTGCCCAAAGAATGAGGTCAGCTGACTACCTGAATATACTGATGGACCAGGTTATTCCATCAATGGATTTTTTCTTCCCTGATGGCACGGGCATATTCCAAGATGACAATGCCAGGATTCATCGGGCTCAAATTGTGAAAGAGTGGTTCAGGGAGAATGAGACATCATTTTCACACATGGATTGGCCACCACAGAGTCCAGACCTGAACCCCATTAAGAATCTTTGGGATGTGCTGCAGAGGACTTTGCGCAGTGGTCCAAATCTCCCATCATCAATACAAGATCTTGGGGAAAAATTAATGCAACTCTGGACAGAAATAAATGTTGTGACGTTGCAGAAGCTTGTGGAAACGATGCCACAGCGAATGCGTGCCGTAATCAAAGCTAAAGGCGGTCCAACCAAATATTACAGTGTGTGACCTTTTTTTTGGCCAGGCAGTGTATTAAAAGGTCAGTGTAAGCCAAATCACATTATTAAGGAAGAAAATTAAAATAGAACGTGTAATGTTGCAGTGGAAATTCAGTGCAAAATTGTAATTGTAAAAGTGCTATTTTAAATAACGGTCCAGGTTACATTAAATGCGTCTTCTGTAGAAGTACATTTGAAGCATGACTAAACAGACTTGTTTGGTAAAATGCATCAAAGGTGCAGACATGTTTTGTTTTTGACACATTATAGCCATGCAAAGCCTGACTGCAGTGCTTTTTGTTTTGCCTAAAATTTCTTGAAACTTTAATCTATCCTGCTTTCTGTGCATGTTAATTTCATCAATTTCCTTTTTTGTCTCTTAAACAAAATTGTTGCTGCGTATTTGACGTATTAATAATGCATTCATTGTGTCCTTGTTTTAAAGACAATAATAATAATACTAATACTTATCTATGTCTCCAGTGTGGATTTTTCAAACGTTCCAAATATGATGACCAAGTTCCAAGTTACAATGCTGTGCGGATAAAAAGAGAAGAGCGAGCACATCCACCCGGAAAACAGCCGACCTCTGGGGAGAAGAAACAGTGGATGACCAACTGGAACACAAATGAGAGCTACTCATAGCCCTAAGCTACAACTTTTGCTAGTGCACATTAGCAAATTGCTTTCAACCAGCAAACCAAAGACATCTTTTTTACTTCAAGACGTTAAGCCTTCAAGTTGAACTTCTGATTGTAAATATTACAATGTTACAAAAACATTTTTCAGATAACACATAATTAGCTGCAGTGTGAGATGTATTCCCCCTTTAATTAAAAATATAAAAATGCACTGATATGTCAGTATATTTAAATTTTTTAAATACCTAGTAGTTCTTCAATGAAGCATTACTTAATGTTTGGATGCAAAGGCAGAATAAACTACGATTAATGTAACACTAAAACACTAATTGCGTCAAGCTTGTTTCAGTAAGTGTTTCACTAATAGAAATGTCAGATGATTGTAATTTTTAAGTTTGGCATATTGGTTTTGTTACATGGTACTCAAACACTTTTTTGTAATATATACAATATATACAAACATACAATAATAAGCATAAAGATGCTTAAATGTTAAAAAATTATTGAGGTGAAAAATATAAATTTTACTACAAGTATACGGTTAAAAACTAAATATTAAAAGCTACATATTAATAATCAAATTAATAAATAATATAATAAATAAATAATAACTGTACCTGGATAAATGATAAAAGGTGCTCATATGGGTCAGGGAGATTTGACACAATGTGCAGTGAACATGGTAAAAAAAAAATATTTTTTACTAAATACAAATAGGTTTTTTTTTTTTCTCCAAACATAATAATATATAATGTATAAAGTTATTATATAATACATAGTATATAAAGTTTATAACATATAATTTATTTGGCTATATGCACTGGAAGTAAATTAAATAAAAAACAAAAGTGTTTGAATACTCATAGAACGTCATCCTATTTACCCCTTCAGATACTGTTAGCATGCATACTTCACACACCTACGGGCCACTCGGGTCAAATCATGTCCATGTTAGAGCTGAACAGTGGGGATCTATTTAACTGCCTCTATTTCAGAACTTTCTCTGATCCTACAGTAGCTAAATCTAGAACTGCTCGCTTAAAAAAAAAAAAAAGCACTACCATTTCCTGAATGCATGTTCACGCTTAGAAATAAGAATAAATGCATTCTAGCAAGAACACCGGGGTGATAATGTTTCTATTATGATTATGATTGACAAAATAGGAACTTATCAATTATCCAACTTTGGTTTTTAGTTCAGTTGTGTTTGCCAATTAGTAGAGATTTGACTTTATTATTTACACAGCATTATAGATGGCATAGTAATGCTGCTTCTGTCTCAAATTCGAACTGTAATTGTTAATTAAAAGTTCATGAAGTATTGCAATCACTGTTAAGTCCACAAGTTCTCATCATGGATCACTAAACACAGTCCAGTACTATTGTGTACAATATCTAGCTTTGTAAAAAACATACAGACAGTAAGTGTTTTAATAAAGCTGGCTTGTATTGTAGTATAGCATATAGGTTTAATAAAAAATCATATTATATGATTTCTGGTAACTGTTCAGTTCTAGTCTAGAAACAATCTATGGGAAATGTTTGCTGTATTTTACAGTTTCATAAGCACATAGAAGTGTAGAAGTGTATTTACTTAATAACAGTTTTGAAATGTCTATTTATTCTTGTTGTATTTTTTTTGTTACAAGCAGGCCAAAGTTCCTTTATGCTTCTTAATGACTCTTAAGCGTCTCAATGCAAGAATTCTTTTTTGACTTTTCAAAAACTTTTTTGTATTATTTGGATGAATGTAAATATATGTCTTAACTCTACATGATTGTTTTGTGAGATAGGGCTTTTGTTATTTTTATTATTAATTGTAATAATGGGTACCGATTGCAGTTTCTCATTACATTTTACACTGGTCATAATTTCTGGGTTCTACTGTAAAATAACAAGAATTTATTAATGCATTCAAACACCACTTTATAATGAACAGCCTTGCATATAACTTGGTTAAGTGTTTTTGTTACATGACTGACTATATTGGGGGGTTTAGCCATATTAAACCACAACTGACTGCTGAGAAAATATTGTTACAAGATGTAATGTGAGGTTATTATTATAAAAAAAAAAAAAACTGCTGATGGATGAATTTAATCTTACATTTCAGTTGAAATAATTCCTATTTTTGTGTCATTTAGCCAACAAACAAAACGGATTCTAAAAAATAAACAAAAATGAAATTATTGATGTACAGTTTTTTCTTCTTCCAAATTGTGTTGTGTTATAATGTATTTAATATATACACACACAGTGGGGTAAAACATGTATTTAGCCACTTCTATTATTCTTATTTAATTTAATTCCTATATAAAGTGGATGTATAAGTATGCGCACACAAAAAAAAGTTTGTAAGGAGGATGTCAATGAACAAACAAAAAAGATACAGAACCACCCTAAACATCCCTGTCAGTACAATTGGTCAAATAAACATCCCTGTCAGTACAATTGGTCAAACTGTAAAAAAAAGTGTACATAGTACCACAAATCATCCTTGGATCACATAATGATTGGTATGAGAAATTCCAGCACTCAATAAAAGTTGATGGACTAAAAACAGCAGGCAAAAAAACAGTCATACAGTAATAGAAATCCATAATGAACTGTCTGCACCACAATATTCTCTTCTATACCTGATGCAAAAAAAAAAAAAAAAACCAAAAAAGTCAAGTCTAATTTACATGATAGCACAATAGACATTGTCTTAAAAAACCTTAACAGAATCTAGGCCCAAAAACCAAGACAAAGGCCACAGTGGCAAGAAAAGATTTTAGAATTTAGAAACAATTAAAAGAAACTACCCATGGAGTTTGCTACACCTCTTTTTAACACCTCTGCCACAGAAATGCATGTCCAAAATTTGCTCACCACCATACCCAGTGTAAAGTACTAAGGTGTGATCATCATGATATGAGGCAGCTTCTCTGAGTAGTACTGAGGCAAAAGTGACAGTGAGGTGTTTAAAAACCCCATTAGCACTGCTGTGTCTGATCCACTCATACCAGCACAACACACACTAACTAGTTTTAATGTTATGGCTGCTCAGTATATATATACTATACACTAGTGCCATCTATTGATTCAGTTATACAAAATAATAAAATGATTTAAACATTGAAATACAACAGTGCTTATTTTATAGTCAAAATTGAATGAATGACCTGCACCTATATACAGTGTATCACAAAAGTGAGTACACCCCTCACATTTCTGCAAATATTTCATTATATCTTTTCATGGGACAACACTATAGACATGAAACTTGGATATAACTTAGAGTAGTCAGTGTACAACTTGTATAGCAGTGTAGATTTACTGTCTTCTGAAAATAACTCAACACACAGCCATTAATGTCTAAATAGCTGGCAACATAAGTGAGTACACCCCACAGTGAACATGTCCAAATTGTACCCAAATGTGTCGTTGTCCCTCCCTGGTGTCATGTGTCAAGGTCCCAGGTGTAAATGGGGAGCAGGGCTGTTAAATTTGGTGTTTTGGGTACAATTCTCTCATACTGGCCACTGGATATTCAACATGGCACCTCATGGCAAAGAACTCTCTGAGGATGTGAGAAATAGAATTGTTGCTCTCCACAAAGATGGCCTGGGCTATAAGAAGATTGCTAACACCCTGAAACTGAGCTACAGCATGGTGGCCAAGGTCATACAGCGGTTTTCCAGGACAGGTTCCACTCGGAACAAGCTTCGCCAGGGTCGACCAAAGAAGTTGAGTCCACGTGTTTGGCGTCATATCCAGAGGTTGGCTTTAAAAAATAGACACATGAGTGCTGCCAGCATTGCTGCAGAGGTTGAAGACGTGGGAGGTCAGCCTGTCAGTGCTCAGACCATACGCCGCACACTGCATCAACTCGGTCTGCATGGTCGTCATCCCAGAAGGAAGCTGACGCACAAGAAAGCCCGCAAACAGTTTGCTGAAGACAAGCAGTCCAAGAACATGGATTACTGGAATGCCCTGTGGTCTGACGAGACCAAGATAAACTTGTTTGGCTCAGATGGTGTCCAGCATGTGTGGCGGCGCCCTGGTGAGAAGTACCAAGACAACTGTATCTTGCCTACAGTCAAGCATGGTGGTGGTAGCATCATGGTCTTGGGCTGCATGAGTGTTGCTGGCACTGGGGAGCTGCAGTTCATTGAGGGAAACATGAATTCCAACATGTACTGTGACATTCTGAAACAGAGCATGATCCCCTCCCTTCGAAAACTGGGCCTCATGGCAGTTTTCCAACAGGATAACGACCCCAAACACAACCTCCAAGATGACAACTGCCTTGATGAGGAAGCTGAAGGTAAAGGTGATGGACTAAAGCCAATTGAGCACCTGTGGCGCATCCTCAAGTGGAAGGTGGAAAAGTTCAAGGTGTCTAACATCCACCAGCTCCGTGATGTCATCATGGAGGAGTGGAAGAGGATTCCAGTAGCAACCTGTGCAGCTCTGGTGAATTCCATGCCCAAGAGGGTTAAGGCAGTGCTGGATAATAATGGTGGTCACACAAAATATTGACACTTTGGGCACAATTTGGACATGTTCACTGTGGGGTGTACTCACTTATGTTGCCAGCTATTTAGACATTAATGGCTGTGTGTTGAGTTATTTTCAGAAGACAGTAAATCTACACTGCTATACAAGCTGTACACTGACTACTCTAAGTTATATCCAAGTTTCATGTCTATAGTGTTGTCCCATGAAAAGATATAATGAAATATTTGCAGAAATGTGAGGGGTGTACTCACTTTTGTGATACACTGTATATATATAGGTGCAGGTCATTCATTCAATTTTGACTATAAAATAAGCACTGTTGCATTTCAATGTTTAAATCATTTTATTATTTTTTATAACTGAATCAATAGATGGCACTAGTTAGCTATAATTCTGCCATTGAAAACTGCTTGGCCATGAAGTCCTGTTGATCAGGTAAAGCTATTTGACTGGACTGTGCAGAGGAAGGCCCAGGAGATGAGATGACCCAGGACTGCTGCAAAGTGAAGGCTGCACAAGAGATGGGGTAGATGGGTAGATGGGAACTTTAAACATACATTTACTCCCCCAGCTATCCCTTCAGTGGCTGCCGGACCTAGTATTGTCAGTGTTGCTTCCTCTTCCACAGTAAGGCCTGTTGCAGATAACTGACCTACACCTGTCTTGGCCCTCTCTTACCTAAATTATGCCCCAGTTTGCGCTGTAGACTTGGCATGCTTTTCTGGATTGATGCATGAAAGGTTAATTGTGACCCTATTTATAGCCTTAATATGCAACAGATAGCGATTGCAAATGTAATGTTTTTATACCAGTAATTTAAAGATCTATTGGTTAGTAGTTCATAAAAAAAGGTTTTCTTGAAGAATGATTTGCTTTTTGTGATGTAATAATGAGAAAGTATATGATAATCGGTGATTCAGTTTTCGACTGGTGGTGCCTTTTCAGAGGCGGAGCAAACAAAGAACCACTTACACCTCGTTTGTGGTTTCGGAGACTTACGAGGGCTTTTGGGAAACACTCGCAAAATTGGCCTTCTTAAAGTTACGTCATTCTTAAAGTTGTTCGTAAATCGCTAAGATCAATTATTATCGGGAAACGCACCCCTGCTGAGTACTTTAAATGCTATTGAAGTTATTGATCTGCTGAGTACTTTAAATGCTATTGAAGTTATGGATAAAAAATCTGGTTTTATAATGTAAAACAAGGTAAAAAAAAGAGTTGTAGTGTGTAATGTGGGTTACACTTGATAATATATAATTTTTTTTGGAGCAATTGGATGGATATTTTAAAAGCTAATAAAGCTATTGATATGCTGAGTACTTTAAATGCCATTGAAGTTATGTATAAAAATAATTTTTTTTATTATGTAAAACAGTGTAAAAGTGTCAGTATAAGAGTTGTAATATGTAATGTGGGTTACACTTGATAAAATACAATTTGTTTTGGAGGAATTGGATGCATATTTTAAAAGCTATTGAAGTTATTGATCTGCTGAGTACTTTAAATGCTATTGAAGTTATGGATAAAAAAAATCTGGTTTTTTTACTGTGTAAAAACGAGTAAAAGTGTCAGTATAAGGGTTCAGTATAGTATGTAATGTGAGTTACACTTGATAAAATACAAGTTGTTTCTGAGCATTTTGATGAATATTTTGAAAGCAATTGAAGTTCTTAATATGCTGAATGCTTTAAATGCTATTGAAGTTATGGATAAAAATTGTACTATTTATTATAGAATAAAAAACAAAGTGTCAGTATAAGAGTTGTAATATGTAAGGCGGGTTACACTTGATATAATACAATTTATTTCAGTTTTTTTACTGTGTAAAAAATAGGACAAGTGTCAGTGTAGGAGTTTTAGTGTGTAATGTGGGTTACACTTGATAAAATACAGCTTGTTTTAGATATTTAAATATTTTAAAAGCTATTGAAGTTCTTAATATGCTGAATGCTATAAATGCTATTGAAGTTATGAATAAAATGTTTTTATTTTGTAATAAATGGTAAAAGTGTCAGTATAAGAAATGTAGTATGTAATGTGGGTTACACTTGATATATAATTTGTTTTGGAGCAATTTGATGAATATTGTAAAAGCTATTGAAATTATGAATATGCTGAATACTTTAAATGCTATTAAAGTAATGAATAAAAAATCTGTTTTAATTGTGTAAAAAATGTTGAAAGTGTCAGTATAAGAGTTGTAGTATTTAATGTGGGTTACACTTGATAAAATACAACTTGATTTGGAGCAATTTGATGAATATTGTAAAAGCTATAAAAATAATTTAATATGCTGAATACTTTGAATGCTATTGAAGTTATGAATAAAAATCAGTTTTTTTTATGTTATAAAAGGTAAAAGTGTCAGTACAAGTGTTGTAGTATGTAATGTGCGTTATAAAAGACGGAGCAAAAAGTAATAATAACATTACGCAGCGTCCCGTTCTGATTTTTGTGTCTGCCGTAGTTTTTCCTGCCCTTGTAATTCACACAAGAACTATTTTTCCTTAAAAAAGGGCTATTCTAAGAAAAAGAATGTTGTTTTCTAATGTCTTACCTGCCATGTAATGTGAATTACAAATATACTGTCTGGCCCTTTAAGAATGTTAAGTGTACTATAGGGGCATAGGGAGCAAGTGTGTAGGGAAGAGATCAGAAAACATTGTCTCCGGCTGTGCTTACTTTGTTCTGTTAATCAGCGTTCTGCTTCATGCGTTTTTAAGAAACGCAAATTACCACAGAGACACATACAGTGAGGAAAATAAGTATTTGATACACTGCCGATTTTGCAAGTTTTCCAACCTACAAAGAATGGAGAGGCCTGTAATTTTTATCGTAGGCACACTTCAACTGTGAGAGACAGAATCTAAAAAAAAAATTCAGATAATCACATTGTATGATTTTTAATAATTAATTTGCATTTTATTGCATAAAGTAAGGTTTTTTTTCTTTTTCTTTTTTATAATTTTTCCCCCTTTTTCTCCCCCCTTTAGCGCATCCTATTGTTCAATTTGCATCGTGCTTCCTCTCTGATCTCCTCGGTCAGGGCAGGGTTCGGCATAGACAAAGCTAACCCATATCCCCTCCGAAACATGAGCAGCAGCCAGATGCATTTTTGCCACCCACACATTGATGAGTTTGGCGCCACCTAGCATTGCATGCAGAGAGACACACCCTAAGGGCACTCTTCCTCATCTCTTGTGTAGGCGCAGAGGTCAGAGGTCGTAATTAGCCGGCAGAGGTTGTAATCGCATTCTGACAGAGAGAGACCCACATCTCTCTCAATGAGCAACAATTAGCCGGTTGCTCAGTTGGGGGGGTGGGACAAAGAACCGTGTCCCACCCCCCCCCAACTGAGCAACCGGCCAATCGTTGCTCATACAGCCACTCCAGCTCTGCTTCACCGGTTCAAAGCTGATTCGTTACTACGTACTCAGAATCCAGCCCTGGTTTGCAGCGTGTCTTTTTACCGCTGCGCCACCTGAGCGGCATAAAATAAGTATTTGATCACCTACCAACCAGCAAGAATTCTGGCTCTCACAGACCTGATAGTTTTTCTTTAAGAAGCCCTCCTATTCTGCACTCATTACCTGTATTAATTGCACCTGTTTGAACTCATTACCTGTATAAAAGACACCTGTCCACACCCTCAATCAAACACACTCCAACTTTTCACCATGCCAAGACCAACGAGCTGTCTAAGGTCACCAGGGACAAAATTGTAGACCTGCACAAGGCTGGGATGGGCTACAGGACAATAGGCAAGCAGCTTGGTGAGAAGGCAACAACTGTTGGTGCAATTATTAGAAAATGGAAGAAACACAAGATGACTGTCAATCTTCCTCGGTCTGCTGCTCCATGCAAGATCTCAACTCATGGGGTAAGGATGATCCTGAGAAAGGTCAGGAATCAGCCCAGAACCACACGGGAGGACCTGGTCAATGACCTGAAGAGAGCTGGGACCACAGTCTCAAAGATTACCATTAGTAACACACTATGCCGCCATGGATTAAAATCCTGCAGGACATGCAAGGTCCCCCTGCTCACGCCAGCACATGTCCAGGCCCGTTTAAAGTTCGCCAATGACCATCTGGATGATCCAGAGAAGGCATGGGAGAAGGTCATGTGGTCAGATGAGACCAAAATAGAGCTTTTTGGTATCAACTCCACTCGCCGTGTTTGGAGTAAGAAGAAGGATGAGTACAACCAGTCCCAACCTTGAAGCATGGGGGTGGAAACATCATACTTTGGGGGTGCTTTTCTGCAAAGGGGACAGGACGACTGCACCGTATTGAAGGGAGGATGGATGGGGTCATGTATCCACGATTTTCCTGAACTTTGACCTTTCCCGTGATTCGTAGCTGAAGCCGGTTTTTGACTTCCGGTTACAGTGTTTACGTTCTGAACGACAGTAGTAGTGGTCATTCGTAACTGTTTTTTTTTTAACAAACATGGCCAAAAACGCTATGTGGTTGCATAGTAAGTGTAGAGCGACTGTCTATTTATGCATTTTGTTAGACGAGTGCACTTTTGAAGTGTGTACCCCTATTCCCTCCTCTCGGTGTGTTGTTGGAACGCACCCTGCACACTCGCATGTTCTGCGTCTCTGTATGCTGATGCTCTGAACAATAAAGCAGTTTTGTTTTAGTTAAAACTGAGTGCTTTATTAATTCCTAGCACTTGACAGTAAGGATATTTTAAGAAGCTGTGGTGACCGTGTTCTGACATTGTCCCACCCTTCCACGCTTACAGAGTGGGTAAATGACATGAGGTTAGCTATGTTGATAATAGTGAACCATTTCGTCTTTTCCAAAGCTGTATACGGTGAGGATCTATGGAACTATAAAAGCACAGAGGCATACATGCGTGGGAATTGAAGGTAAACATCAGGCGTGGGTAATGCTGAGGGAAAGTGGAGTAGTCGAGATGGTGGGTTGCTCATGCATTGCAGGGTTAGGGTTAAGTTGTGGAAGGCAGGGATGAGCCGAGGAACATTATAACTGCTGTGAAACACTGGAAATAATAAACGATGTATAGAATGACCAATTTGTTGATTTTTTACTTCTACAACAGTGTATACTGTACTTGGTTCATGAGTGGATGTAAAGCAGGAAAGGGGAGCTAAAGCGACAGAATAAAACGCGTTTCGTTGTTTAATTTACTAAAACAATAAACTGGGAACAACAAACAGGGTATTTACACCCGTTCAGTATTCACTTGGACTGTCTGGGTGTCCGGATTTGATTGTTATTTGTCCAATTTCTGCAACGCTCTCTAAAATGTTGGACTATACAAAGTGAAACTGCATTATACGATATTATAATTTTTTTATTATTATTTAATTAATAAATATTATTATATTATTAACATAATTAATATGATTATTATTATATTATTATGGACTGTAACGCATAATGCGCAGGGCACAGACAGTGTTTACGAATCCGCTGGTGTTTAAAGCATGAACTTTCCAATAACAGCTTCAATTTCTTTCAGTTGTTGTGGCACTCGAGAGCGGCACACGTCGAGCCCGAGCGCATATTTGAACCATGCAGTCCTCACCAAAAGTAGTTTAGTAATGTTGTAGTTAGTACTACAGCAAATCTAATGCGCCCGGAAACGAAAAACCGGCAAACGGAAATAAGGAGGTGTCATGGCAGCCCCTATAGTGTTGCCAGGAAAATCGTGGATAGCGAGATTTTGGCCAACAACCTCCTTCTCTCAGTAAGAGCATTGAAGATGGGTCATGGCTGGGTCTTCCAGCATGACAATGACCTGAAACACACAGCCAGGGCAACTAAGGAGTGGCTCCATAAGAAGCATTTCAAGGTCCTGGAGTGGCCTAGCCAGTCTCCAGACCTGAACCCAATAGAAAATCTTTGGAGGAAGCTGAAACTCAATGTTGCCCAGCGACAGCCCCAAAACCTGAAGGATCGCCTCCTCCGATACGTGCACAGCCAATCGACAGTCTTATCACCCACACTTGACGAGTGGAGCGCGTCAGAGTACTGTGCGCGGAGGATCACACACTCCGCCGCACCCCCTCCCGTCTCCATGCAGGCGCCCCCAACCAGCCAGCAGAGGGCGCCACCGCCCCATTCCTGAGAGAGTATCCCCTCCGGTCTGAAGTCCCGCCCCCCCACCTGAACAACAGGCCAATTTGTTGTTCATATAGCCGCCCAGCCTTTCGACCGGTGAAGGCAGAGCTGGATTCGAAACGACGCTCTTTCGACATCCAGCTCTGGTTGCAGCACGTGTTTCTACCGCTGCGCCACCTGAGCGGCGATACAATGTGATTTTATGGATTTTTTTTAGATTCAGTCTCTCACAGTTGAAGTGTACCCTACGATAAAAATTACAGGCCTCTCCATTCTTTCTAGGTGGGAAAACTTGCTGTATTTATGTGTCACAAACAGCCCAATAAAAATAGTTAAAATTTGATTTCAAATTTTTAATCTCGATTAATTTTTTTATCGCGATTAAAATGTTAACAAGTTAATCGCATTAATTACGCAATTAACTACAGCCCTATTTTAAATTCATGATCACATGTATTACACTCAGGTATAAATCTAGCCATTGGGAGATCTTACTTTAGACTTTGAAGACAATAAGGATGTAACACGCTTTAAGGACCGTTGCAGTTAATTTTTTAAAAACTTAAACAAAAGCAATCATTTAAGAAAAACTAATCTTAAATGTAATCTAACACCTTTCATATTCTTCAATGTATTATGCAAGTATGTAGTAAGTAAGAGATGTGGTTGTATACAACAAACGCCCCCAAAAAATGCACAAATCTTTATACAACGGCTTTAAACATTAGGCCAGGTGTAAAATAAAATAACTTCTTGTTAAACCATTGCTGCAGCACTAGAAAAACACAGATGAAAAATGTTAATGCAAAGCAGTTTATGTAAAATACCTTTATTATTAGACATGTAAAACCATTTGCAACAAAAATGACATCACAATTCCATTTACAGCAGTGCTTTGTGGAAATATTATGTACAAATATATATTTTTAAAATGTTAATAAAAAAAATCCATATACAGTAGTGAAACTGAGATGCACACTTAAAAGTGCACACTTAAGAGAAACTCAGTGTACGTATTAAAATACTTAGATAACATGTGTGCTTCACACAGACATTAACTGCTACAGATATGTTTAAAAGAACAACTGGGAAACAGAACCCCAGAAAAATAAATGCATATAATTTTCTCACAGCAAATGTAGTTAAGGAGGCAGAACATGTTTGGTGGTAGCATTTTTTCAGTTCTGCACTAAATCTATAAGGCAAACAATGCTAACAATTTTGTTACAAAAAACATTCTATTATTTGTTATAAAACATCCAGTGCTTTCAATTAAGTGGCATAGACTAAAGAGAGAAAAATACTTAACACATCTCTACTACATTTGCAATGGAAATAAATTATGCCCCCCTCAACTGTTCCTTTAAAGTAAAAAATAAACAGGCATGTGATTTGCTATGCTAAAGTGCACAGTGCACTAGGATTGACAAAGCATCTGAAAATATTAAATCTAATTTCTGATCTGATTACATTCCTCTTAATGGTTATAAGCGCCACATATAAGATCTTAGATTCAAAGATGAACCAAAAAATACTGTGCATTCCAGCTCAGAAATGGTTGTAAAGAAGTGCTTGAAAGACTTATTCAACTATTTTGAAACAAGTATTCAACAATTAAATACTGGCTTTGGATTGAGGCAGTTCAAACATTTTGTTCAGCACTAAAAAAAGTTACACAATAAAGATGTTCACATGTACCACAGTCTAATAATTGAACAATTCTGAGCCAGTGTGTCAGTCAATTATCAGATTTCTTTCAGTAGTGTCTTTAGAAGAAGTGATGCTACTATTATCTGATAGTAATTTGCTGGTTTTAAGATTGGCTAGCTTGAACAGAGTGCATAGTGTTTTACTAAGTATTAAAGTCACTTTCGATCTGTTTCATTTTGTTAAATGTGCACTGTATAGAATCTGAAACAATCATGTCTGGTGGAAGCACAGTTTACTAAATTAAAATCTGGTCTTGCAGCCTGCAGAAATGCATAGTAACAAGAGGAAAAAAATACAGTGGAAGTGTGGTCCATAAGCCTGCTTCTCCAGTTGTCTTAAAACCTGAGGCTATAAATTAAACCCTATTCTATATATAATACCTTGTCAACATAGGAACAAGATCATTGTTGACATACTTATTTTTTTTATCTAAGGCAGTAGTGTGTTTCTTTTGTGTGTTTCTGCACTTGCACAGGTGAATATCCAAACTATTTGGTCCAATAAGAGCTTTACTTTTATTTAATGGTGTTTGAGTGTGCTAGTTATTTGGCCAACTGAATATTGAAACAACTGCGGTGTGACTAAGTTAGAATCTCTGTCTGTGTTGAAGCATGTTTCCGTTTTGCTTGAAAAGACAATGCGTGTAACATCACTAGCTGCACTCCTGTTAAATAAACAGCTCAAAGCCTCTTAAGAACAGTCCAGGCTTTCAGAAGATCAGTTTAATAAGCTCTCTAAAGCACCTTTGCCTAGCGAAGCATAAATCATTACAGTTCATTTTATTTGCAATGCTGCCCTCTGTTGTAGCTCCAACGTAAATGCTAGTGTTAGTTTGATTACAAAATGTAAACCTTGTATTGACAGTGTGAACTAAAACCTTTTATTTACACCATTAATGATTCTAAACAGCAGCAGAATAGATTGGGGTCCTAATGTCCAAATGTATAAAACTATAAAAGAGCATATTAAAAACAATCTCTACTATTCGACACTTGGTCAGTATTTCATGAAGTCTGACTTAAGCATTTTATCCTCCTATCACGTCCATTTCGTGCAGACACACTGGAGTCCTGATGGAGTCGTCCGTGTTGTTTCCCAGACCAATATGTGTCTTTAGACTGGTACCTGATTTAGCAAGCAGATTCCAGTTTACTGGGCTTCCCACCACTCTGTCCAAGCTCCTTCTCCTTCTTCACTTGCTGTTTTTCCAGCTTTTCTTGGGTCTTCTTCATATCTTTTAGCTTTCTCTTAATGGTGGAACGATCTCGGTGGCTCGACACGCCCAGCTCCTAAACAAAAATAAACATTTTTGCGTCCTGCATTTTAAGAAACAGTTCAATGTATCAAATACTAAAACATAAAAGATTTTATAACACTAAAGTAACCCAAAGGTGTCTAGTAAGACACTATTACCATAATCAGGTTAATATTGTGTAAACTACATAAAGGATTATTCACATTGACAAAGATTCATTTTAAAGTTTCTAATATCAAGTTCCTTAATTGCATTTTCTTAAAAATAGGTTTCACCCATAACAAGCAAAGATTAACCTGTAGGAGTGAGGTCTACACTAGAGAAAAGCCTTCAGCTGGTCAAACATGGACAGATATCTATGTAAAACTCGGTGGTACCAGAAGTTTTCCCCTATAAATTTGTACTGAAGATCAACAGCATTTTTGATAGGACAGATTTTGTGAGAATTAATTAAAGTAATATCTGAGTGTTTTGTGTTTTATTACAGTTATATTGTTAGTAATTAATTAGTGATTCCTCTTTCACTTTTTTTTATTCAAAGCCTGTTGGTGCCTTTACTGAATAATAATTTCTAAAATAGTGGCATAACCCTATAGAGTAAGTCACTGGCTCTTACAAAACAACAAAAGAAATGTGTCTATTAAACAAAGCTGCCAACACTCTTGGACCATACAGAATATAATGTACCACTAAACAAAAAACATATGAAATGAATAGGGTCACTCTTTCCAATTTTTATCATAACAAAAAAAGGACCAATATGTGCTTTACCTATTTTTCAACCTCTAGCTCATGCAACATTACTGAAAGGATCCACCTGCTTTAGTTATGGGTGTTATATTGCCCTTTCTATACACAAACTGGAAGCCAAAGTTACAGTGCTGCTCCAATAATAATTTCTTCCACCCAGCAAGCAGCACCAAATATGCCATATTACAGTGAAAATCCAAACCAGACCCAGGTAAATTTGATGTGGTCACTTGCATCCTGTTTGCTTTAATTATTCATGCAATGTGTATTCAAGTCCACTTGTTGCAAACTGAATTGACTGGAAGAGTTTGGAAAACCACACAACCAGTTATATAAGGGCTCACAATTCACCATAAAGCCATGAAAATTACCCATTACTGAATTAAATAAAAAGTTAAATACCTTTAAAAAAATAAGTATGTGCTAAATATATAACTGCAATATACTAGGATGAGATAAGGTCACTCACTCATTCACTTTCCTTTCTTAACGGCTTATTCAATTAGGGGGGGTCCCAGCTTTTCAATGGGACGGGGTTGCCAGTCCATCACACGGCACACACGCGCACACACACACACACACACACACACCTATAGGGCAATTCAGTGCTGACTGCATGTTTTTGGACTGTTGGAGGAAACTGTAACTCCCGGAGGAAACCCATGCAGACATGGGGAGAACATGCAAATAGATAATTTCAACAATCTTAAATGTACAATTTTGTCTTGTTTCCCCAAAACAACTACTTGTGTCTATCTGAATATGATGTGATTCCAAAACCTTTATAGATGACATTGATTTAAGCTTTAAGATGTTGATTCTTCTTTTACCTCAATTACATACTTTGTTATTCTATTCTATTATGCACAGTGTGTTATTTAGTGTCAGCATAAGCATGAATATGTTCACACCTTGGCAATTGTTGACTTCATATATCTTTAAGCTACATGAGTTGCAGAGCAAAACTAATCATAACCATCATAACCATCACCTACATTAAGGGAAAATAAGTAAAGTAGAAGCCTTACCTTAAGTTTACTGCTGTCCAAATCTATTAGCCTTTTGCCATCAATGCCTTTTGCTGTAAACTCCACTATGTACTGTTCCATGTTCATGCCCATTAACCAGTGACACACCTGTTGATTGGTCCACTCTGAAAGTGGACGATTCTGCCACAAGTGCTGCTTTGGGACAGGAGAAGACTCGTTGTTGAGGGTCTAAAAAATAATAAAGTACTTGAAGCACAAGCACACAAACATATAACAAACTATCATGCATTTATTTGTTAGAAGGCAAACATGAACATGAGGAACACATGCAAAATTTCTCACAGTAATAGAAAGCAAGGTTTAAACCTTGGCCCCGAGGACCCATCCTGTAGTGCAACACCCACATGAGCTGCTGCACCGATGCACTATTTAAAAAGAATGTCAGCATTTATGTCTTTAATTAAGATATTATAACCCACTCTTAAAATAATAAAAGACTGCAGTATTATGTTTCATCTAATTAAATTTTGCTCAAATGTGTTGAAGCTGATCTTTTATTTGGAAATCTCTTTGGACTTTGATTTCAATCCACGCAATCACCGGCACTTTTATTAGGTCAACCTAACCTGACGGTACATTCATTAGCCATTTTCAAGCTACACCTACCATTTAGATGCACTCTCAAAATTTCTGACCTTTGACACATCTGATGCTCATGTCACTTCCCTCCATAAAACCACCATAGTGCCCCAATTAACCAGATACAGTGGTGCTTGAAAGTTTGTGAACCCTTTAGAATTTTCTATATTTCTGCATAAAAATGACCTAAAACATCATCAGATTTTCACAGTCCTAAAAGTAGATAAAGAGAACCCAGTTAAACAAATGAGACAAACATATTGTACTTGGTCATTTATTTATTGAGGAAAATGATCCAATATTACATATTTGTGAGTGGCAAAAGTATGTGACCCCCCCCCCTTTGCAGCAATAACTGCAACTAAACGTTTCCAGTAACTGTTGATCAGTCCTGCACACCGGCTTGGAGGAATTTTAGCCCATTCCTCCGTACAGAACAGCTTCAACTCTGGGATGCTGGTGGGTTTTCCAAGTATAATATTTTTGTCTCATTTGTTTAACTGGGTTCTCTTTATCTACTTTTAGGACTTGTGTGAATATCTGATGATGTTTTAGGTCATATTTATGCAGAAATATAGAAAATTCTAAAGGGTTCACAAACTTTCAAGCACCACTGTATGGTTTAGATGGTGAATTATTCTTGGTACTGCAGTAACACTTATATAATAATAATATGGCATTGTGTGCAGGGCTTGTGTAAATGTATCAGGGGCAGCAGTATTGTTGTGGCTTTCAAACACATTAATAGTAATGTTGAAAGGAGAATTTTACTCCAGTCAAAAATATTAAGCCAACAGTAGTGCACTGATCAACTATTTGTGCTTTATAAACCCCAGATGTCAGAGCATGTGATACCAACTAATTTCACTACCTATGCCAATACTAACATTTTAAATATTTCTAAAATGACAATAAAAATTAACTCTGTTTCAGTAAAAAACATTTATTTAGTACATAAAATGAAAACAGTTATATACAATTTCTCTTTACCACATTCTTTACAGGAGAGTTTTATAACTGTCCCAGTATGTTTGAGTTAAGTAAATACAGCAGTCATGTTACTGCAAGTTTTGAGGACAAGCTAAATCTAGAGCATGTTTAAAAATGAGGCCAGAGCACAAGCTTGAAAGTGAGAAAGATCAAGGTGTAATATTATAGATTATAGAACAACTCAAACATTTTTTGTGTGTCTTACACTTTCACTTTTTTACGCTACCCAAGGCAGGATCTTTCTACTGGGTAAAAGGTGCAATCATGGTTATAATTTCTTAAATGTCAAGTGTTGAGTAGTTGTGTGTCTTACACCCATCTCACAAAACAAATAAATGCACCTTTTTAAGTTTAAATACAATTCTAATACACAGCAAGTATCTATATATAAATATAAAGATTAATTATTTATTTATAATTATATAAATATAGAGGATTCAGACATTAATCATACCCCTTTTTGTGCACTTTGTAGATTTGTTGTAAATTTGGTTTTACCCATAATTCTACACATAATCACCCATCATGATGAAGTGAATACATTTTTGAGGCAAAACCTAAAATCACTTAATGACAAAAATTTAAACACTTTGCTTTGGCACTTTATATTGTGGTCACTTGCATCCTGTTTGCTTGAATTATTCATGCAATGTGTATTCAAGTCCACTTGTTGCAAACTGAATTGACTGGAAGAGTTTGGAAGAGTTTGGAAGAGTTTAGAAAACCACACAACCAGTTATATAAGGGCTCACAATTCACCATAAAGCCATGAAGTGAATGAAACTGTCTGTGACTCTCAGACCACTGTTGATTAAAAAGTATACAACTTTTCTGGTCTGATTAAATAAAAGTTGAACTTTTTGGGTGGAACAGCAGACACTATGACGAAAAAAAGGTAAAGCACATCATCTGGTTAATACCATGTCTACAGTGAAACATGGCAGTGGCAGGAACATACTATGGGGGTGCTTCTCAGTGGCAGGGACAGGGATACTGGTAAGAATTTTGGGATATATGAATGCAGCCAAATACTGGAAGTTTCTTAAAGAAGGCCTCCTTCAATAACCAAAAGCACACTGGAGTGGGTTTAGTGCACATTTCTAAACATCGTTGAATGACCCAGCCAAAGCACAGACTTAAACTTGATCTGCCATAAGGAGGAGACTGAATCAAAGATTTGGGTCTAGTGTCCAAATCTAGATGTACAAAGCTTGTAGAGACGTCCTTGATGACGTAAAGCTGTCAAACAGGGCTTTAGTGAATGAACTTTCAGTTTTAAGTCTTAATAAAAAAACAAACCTCTAACTACATGTTATTACTTTGTCATTAAATGCTTAAATGTAGATGATGGATGAAAATGGCGACCACATCAATTTAAAATCAAATCCATATCACAAAGTGTGCAAAAAAAGTCTAGTGGTCTAAAAACTGTCTGAATCCACTGTTTATCTTAGGTCATGCTACAACACTATGTGACCATAGTGGTCACTCACCTCATGGGAGGAGAAAATGGTCTTGTGGGAGCATCCTCGAGCATGAGGTTCCCTCAATAAAGATGCCAGGGCGGAACGAGGGCTGCTGGCATTAAACTCATCTGACATAGATAAGAACTGCAGTAGCCCAGACACACAAACACACACCTGATACACAGTCTTATAGTATAACTAAAGTCAGAATGAACAACAGCTGGATTTGAATTCAACAATTAAGGAAGGAATTACGAGCTTTTATTCTAGTCGCTCCAAAATAGTGACCAAGGGGATATTAGGAATGCAAATGCAATGTTTTATATTATAACCTGGCCTAAACTTGACATTAAAACCATGTGTATAGTAATTTGCACTTTTTCCTCTCTCTCACCTTATTTCTTCTATCCTGGGAGTCCCCCTCTGTTGGACTGTGTGGAAGGCTGTAGCTAGATAATGACTGCCCCCTCTCTCGCTCTCTTTCTCTGGATCTCTCTCTGTCTCCAAACCAGGAGAAAGGCATGCAGGATGGGATAGAGGAGACTGAATCAGCAGGAGAGACGTTTCCACTAGACTCATCCAGCAGGTCTCTGGAAAATAAAATAATTGCTAATTCATCTTCTAACCTTCTAATTCTGAGCAAAGCCTGGCCAAATTCCATGTTTTATTCACATATTTATTTGTTTATCAGGATTTTAACATCATGTTTTACACACTTTGGTTACATTCATGACAGAAACGGTAGTTATTCATTACACAAGATTCGTCAGTTCACAAGTTTAATGTCAAGCACAATCATGAACAATTTTGTATCTCCAATTCACCGCAGTTGCATGTCTTTGGACTGTGGGGTGGAAACTTGAGCACCCCAAGGAAATCCACACAGACACTGTGAGAACATGCAAACTCCAAACAGAAAGGACCCAGACCGCCCCCACCTGGGGATCAAATCCAGGAGCTTCTTGCTGTGAGGCGACAGTGCTACCCACTGAGCCACCGATATTCAAATATTCTTATTATTGTGCTGCATTAGCACATTGTGTGTTAGGTAGATGCATAAATAATATGCAATCAAAATACCTAACACAAAATGTGCTAATGCAGCACAATAATTCCAGCCGTATGCACTTTTGTTTGAATTCCATATTTTGATGCTTTTCTGGGTAAAAATGTCAACACAACCTCTACAGCAAACAAACAATTTATTGCACAAATACACTGTATTAATGCAGCAAATAAATAACAATTTTACAATTATGTATTTGCAGCGAAAGGCCAAATATACAATGTGTTCATGTAAAGGACTTTATTAAGTGGTGCAACAGTGGTGCAACTGTTGTGGTGTTGGAGTGGTGCAACAGTAAAATACGCTTGCCCATGAACACGGATCTCAGCAGTGCTATTGGTCAGTCGGGTGCCTACGCAGACATGATTGTCTGAAATGTATGTTGCATTTACAGAATACACTTTTCAAACACTACATATCAAAATTATGTTTAGTTGTAAATCATGACACAGCCCAAAGGTTTATTCATAGGAATTTCTAAATGTGTGTGGTTGGGGTTAGAGTTAAGGTTATGGTTGTTCAAAAATAGTTTTAGGTAACCTTAATTTTAAACTTTAATGTTTAATTTACTTTAATTTAAGTAATAATTTTAGGGTAAAATGAAGCTGTTATCTACAAAATCTTATTTAACTTATTATTTACAAGTGTTAATAATTTTCGGGGCGTTACTCTCCGTGCGCTATATGGAACCCCATATAAAAAATGAAGCGGTCAGCTGCAGCATGAGTCAGAGGGGGCCTAAGTTAGTTATGGCCCTCCTTGGTCAGAATTTGATGAAGTTTCCAGTAGTAGAGATAGTGATTGGATATGACTATATCGAGTGGAAAAAATAAATGTATACAGTGGATTGTCATTTTTGAGATTATACATATTATTCAAATACATGTATAATAATATATAATATACATAATGTTTTAGTACCTGCTCCCTACAGAGCCTCGCTGTGTTTCCTTCTCTTGCTGTCGGCACTTTCGACCGGACTTACGAAGCCCCCTGCACAATACGGATAGAAAACCAATAAATATAATTTCTCATTGAAAAAGGTCTGTATGTATGTATCAGAAACAATGGTTCTTAAACATTTCACATCAAAGACTTCCATCAGCATTAAAAATAATATAACTACATAAAACCACTAACGATCAAACAAATTATTATGCAAAGTTATGCAAATATTGAGCCCCGTAGGCAAAGTTTTATTTACTTTTGAAGCCGTAAGCTTTTTATTTCTAAATTCTAAATTTATTTCTAAAAGGCAAGCACCATGGACATAGAGTCAAAACGTCATTTAATTTTGTGAGGTTTTGGGCTGTTTCTGTCTCTCATGCAAACACTTTGTTTTCCTCAAAGTAAAGTAGGTGGGCACTGATGTCCTAAGAATCCCATAATGTCTGTGATATTTTCTGTTTTCCCTCGCTACTGTGGACAATTTTACCTAATTAGGGCTGGGTTTGGTGGGCTTGATGATGCTACACCATATTCTGGCAATCATTAGAGACTAAACTGCAATATTATGGCTAATATTGGGCTGTTTCTGTACTCACATGCAAACCCTTTGCTTTCCTAAAAGTGAAAGTAGGTGGGCACTGAAGTACTAAGACACCACTAATGTCTGTGATACTTTCTGGTTTTCCCCTGCTACTATGGACCATTTGACCTATTTAGGGCTGGATCTTGTAAGCTTGATGATGCTACACCATATTCTGGCAATCATTAGACACAGAACTCCAATATTATGATTAATATTAAGGCTCTTGGGTCTCCAGGGAATCCCTTATGCCTAGTTTTCTCTATTTAATTACTATCTATATGTCTATATTCATCCAAAGTGATTATTGTGTAAAAATTAAATTATATCAGGCATTACCCAAAATCTGGAAATCTTCTTTTAGATGTTCTTGTTGCTGAACTGTCACTTTCCTCATCTGTAATAAGAACAGTTACAGTTAAATATACTTCATTATTTTAGTTCTGTGCAGTGGGCGGCACGGTGGCTTAGTGGGTAGCACTGTCGCCTCACAACAAGAAGGTCCTGGGTTCGATCCCCAGGTGGGGCGGTCCGGGTCCTTTCTGTGCGGAGTTTGCATGTTCTCCCCCCGAGGGTTTCTTCCGGGTACTCCGGTTTCCTCCCACAGTCCAAAAACATGCCACCAGGCTAATTGGAAACACTCAATTGTCCTATAGATGCACAAACCAGTGCATTGTAGTGCCAGTCCCAAGCCCGGATAAAAAAAGAGAGGGTTGTGTCTGGAAGGGCATCCGGCGTAAAAATTGTGCCAAATCGATGCACGGATCATGATCCGCCGAAGAGCCGACCCCGCAACCAAACAGGATAAAGGCCAAAAAAAAGAAGAAGATTTTAGTTCTGTGCAGTCTGATGAAGTTACACTAAAATGTTTGCAATTAACATAGGGACACTTCGATACAAAAAAGAGGAAAGATTATTATTTGAGTTCTACTCAAAAGATTTATAAAACCACTATTCTAAAAATTGTCATTGTATGTTACATCAAAAACAGTTGCGGACCTTTAATCTTCCTACACCAATCAGCCTTAAGTAAAGCCCATTCTGCTGCCAACAAATTACAAGAAAGATTGGAATGGCTGTGAGCTTAACCCTGCTGTGTTACCATGGGGTCTATGTAACCCCACTCCTCTTTGACTCATGTTTTCTTTTAGCTATCACAATTAGGGACCTCACCTTTTCATGTATTTTTTCATAAGGCCTTTTTATTTGTTTATTTCCATTTAGGGTCAAATGGCCCCATAGTACCTTTTATGTAATATAGGTATTTTTCTGTTATTTTGAGGTTCTGTGACGTGCGCAGCGTAACACAATGGCGAAACGACAGGGATTGTGGCACAAAGACATTCTGCCGTATTTAGGTGACAGGAAAACTAAATTTACCAGTAATATGTGCAGTAAGTTTGTCGGCGAAAAACACAGCAAATGGTTGTGCAACCAATGCCAGCAGTAAAGGTTTAGCCAACAGTGATGTAAAATAACCAGAAACTCACACATGAAGTGTTGTGCAATACTATTTAAATGTTTTAATAAATTTTCTGTATTGCCTCTATATAGGCTATTTGAAAGTTCCTAAGACAAAAACGCCTCTGTATTTTTACAAACGTTTGTCGTATAATATTATTTGGAGAAATACAAAATATTGTAATAAACAGTGTTTTATTTGGTTATATAGTACGTCAGATTGACCCTGTGGTACTGTCAAAATAATTTTTTTTATGGTATCAGAGCAGGGTTAATTACACACCGATAAACCATAACATTAAAACCACCTCCTTGTTTCTACACTCACTGTCCATTTTATCAGCTCCACTTACCATATAGAAGCACTTTGTAGTTCTACAATTGCTGACTATAGTCCATCAGATTCTCTGCATGCTTTGTTAGCCCCCCTTCCATGCTGTTCTTCAATGTTCAGGACCCCCACAGGACCACTACAGAGTAGGTAGGTATTATTTGGGTGGTGGATCACTCTCATCACTGCAGTGACACTGACATGGTGGTGGTGTGTTAGTGTGTGTTGTGCTGGTATGAGTGAATCAGATACAGCAGCGCTTATGGAGTTTTTAAACACCTCACTGTCCCTGATGAACTGAGAATAGTCCGCCAACCAAAAACATCCAGCCAACAGCTCCCCGTGGGCGGCGTGCTGTGACCACTGAAGATGACCAACTCAAACAGCAGCAGTAGATAAGCGATCGGCTGTGACTTTACATCTATAAGGTGGACCAACTAGGTGTTGGTGTGTCTAATAGAGTGGACAGTGAGTGGACACAGTATTTACAAACTCCAGCAGCACTGCTGTGTCTGATCCACTAATACCAGCACAACACACACTAACACACCTCCACCATGTCACTGTCACTGCAGTGCTGAGAATGATATCTACTCTGTAGTGGTCCTGGGAGTCCTGACCATTGAAGAACAGCATGAAAGGGGGCTAACAAAGCATGCAGAGAAATAGATGGACTACAGTCAGTAATTGCAGAACTACAAAGTGGTTCTATATGGTAAGTGGAGCTGATAAAGTGGACAGTGAGTGTAGAAACAAGGAGGTGGTTTTAATGTTATGGCTGATCAGTGTATGCCTCTGTTAACTATGGGTGTAGCTTAAATAACTTAATGCATTATTAAGATGGAGTATCTACATATTATGCCCCCATAGTGTCCATAACCTTTGCTTGTCACCAGTATGACAATTAAAAACATTAAATAAACAAGGAAAGCAAAAATCACCTCATCCCGGTGTCTAACATTTCAGTATGTGTAATTACATAAATGAATGTAACACAACACCTTTCTTCTGCCTGCTCTGGCTGCCTTCTTTTTTCTTGTGCCTCCTGTTGCGCAGATTGTGCAGCAGGCCAGAGGAGGACTGGCTGGATGTGGGAGAGTGAGGAGTGGATGAATTTTTAGGAGGTGATAGGCTCGACCTGGTGCTGCCTTCATCGTGAGGTGCAAGACCCTGAAGAGAGGGAGAGCTGGACAGATCATCTGCTCCTCCAGGTCTTATGCGCTGCTCATAGCCAAAGTGTTGAGTGGGTACAGGTATGGAGAAACTCTCTAGGTAGGACTGTCTCTGGTTAGTGTCAGTTTCATTACTCTCACCATCTTCTCGCTAAGGAAAAAAATAAAAAGCTACATTTAATAATGGATAAATATTTCATATATCTTAAGTCAAGTTTACCCCCATATAACAGCATCCACTGTTGGGTCCTTGAGCAAGGCCCTTAACCCTCTCTGCTCCAGGGGTGCCGTACGATGGTTGACCCTGCGCTCTGACCCCAGCTTCCAAACAAGCTGGGATATGCGAAGAAAGAATTTCATTGTACTGTTGCATTGCATTGTACTGTACACTGTATACGTATATATGACAAATAAAGTATATCTTCTATCTTCTTTTTCTTTTTCATATGTCTTCATATTTCCAGAAATTGGGTTTGTAAAAGATTTTAAACTAAAATACTGATGCTTCACAATGCTGACCATTGACTGCTAATTGTAGAACATATTTCCAAAATATTTGCTGGGAAACTGCTGTGCATTAAAAGTAAGATCTAAATATGAATACAAACTAATTAAGAAGAACTTTTTTATGATAGTATGTACACCGATCAGCCATAACATTAAAACCACCTCCTTGTTTCTACACTCGTTGTCCATTTTATCAGCTCCACTGACCATATAGAAGCACTTTGTAGCTCTACAATTACTGACTCTAGTCCATCTGTTTCTCTGCATGCTTTCATGCTGTTCTTCAATGGTCAGGACCCCCACAGGACCACTACACAGTAGGTATTATTTGGGTGGTGGATCATTCTCAGCACTGCAGTGACACTGACACGGTGGTGGTGTGTTAATGTGTGCTGTGCTGGTATGAATGGATAAGACAGCAATGCTGATGGAATTTTTAAACACCTCACTGTCACTGCTGGACTGAGAATAGTCCACCAAGCAAAAATATCCAGCCAACAGCGCCCCGTGGGCAGCGTCCTGTGAGCACTGATGAAGGTCAAGAAGATGACCAACTCAAACAGCAGCAATAGATGAGCGATCGTCTCTGACTTTACATCTACAAGGTGGACCAACTAGGTAGGAGTGTCTAATAGAGTGGACAGTGAGTGGACACAGTATTTAAAAAGCTGTGTCTGATCCACTCATACCAGCACAACACACACTAACACACCACCACCATGTAAGTGTCACTGCAGTGCTGAGAATGATCCACCACCAAAATAATACCTGCTCTATGGTGGTCCTGTGGGGGTTCTGACCATTGAAGAACAGGGTAAAAGCAGGTAAAAAAGTATGCAGAGAATGTGGTAATTGTAGAACTACAAAGTGCTTCTATATGGTAAGTGGAGCTGATAAAATGGACAGTGAGTGCAGAAACAAAGAGGTGGTTTTAATGTTATGGTTGATCGGTGTATATTTTGTATAGAAAAAGTATAAAACCCTTAACCCTGCTGTGGTACCATGGGGTCTCTGTAACCCCACTCCTCTTTGACTCATGTTTTTTTAACTACCACAATTAGGGACCTCACCACAGGTTACAACAGGTTATTGTTGGAAGCTTCCAAAAATAGCAATGGCAATATAACTTCAAGCAAAACGGGTTAAACTTGATAATGCACATGAATGAAGTGGAAAGTTATAAAGTGGTGTATAAGATATTCAAGAAGTATAAATTAATTCTCAGAGATATCATTAACCTGTTGTTGAACAGAAGAGTGTGAGCTTTTAGCAGACTCTCTCAGTTTGTTTCGGGAAGGTCTCTTGCGCTGAACTCCCTGGGTCAACCTAGCTTTGGCTCTGTAAGCACTGCAGTCTAGACGATCGGTCCGTGGTACTGCCTCACCCAGGTCTTCATCTGAGGAGTGGTACAGTAAATTATAATGGATTTATTTAAGAAGCACTGGTACCCTTGGCAAAGCAACTCATGGTTAAATGGCCTAATCACATGCCCTTTTCCCCATCTAACCACAACCACTAGCATCTAAGTTTGAAAAATGCTACTGGACCCAGGTAAATAAGTAAAACTTGTTCCCACTGGTATCATGGTTTCTATTAAGTACATGAATATTTCAAATGACAATTTGACTGCCTCTGCCAAGCAGCATGGACTTATAATTAGCTCACAATCACAATAATTGGTTTTATGATTATGAAATCAAGATCCCAGTATGGTCACCAATCATTCTTAAATGTCTTTTAAAATTTTATTTTTTTAAATTGTATTTCTTACATTAGTTGTACTTAATTTATATGCCAAATAAAATGGAATATTTTATACATATTAACCACACACAGACATTTTATGGTATTTTTCCCTTCCCTTTCCTGTATTTACCAAGGATGCCAAGTATTCTGGACTAGAAGGTTTAAAAACATGTTCTAAACTACTGTATGCTTTTGCAGTACCATGAAGATCATCTGAGGCTTCGTTCCTATCTGAGGATTCTGAAGCAGGGCTGCTTGGCTGGCTGTCTGCTGCAAGACTGCATGACTCCTCTAGCTGATCTGAATTCACACGGCTTTCCAAAAGTCTGATCTAAAAAGAAAAGATATAAAGTGAATATGTTTACAGTGGAAAGACATGGTGGTGCAGTGGTGTGAGTTGAAGTTAAAGCTGACAGAAACATTTTATAGCAGCATTATGTATACCACATTTACCTGTTCATAAAGCTTTTTCAGTTTCTTCTTATTATCCCTTTCTCTCTCGTTCAGACGTCTCTTTAAATCCTCCTCTCTCTTTAGAAACTCAGCCTCTCTGCAAATACAGCACGGTTAAACTCACACTTACATCCATTATTCATCCCAACACTTTATCCTCTTTTCCACAGTTTAAGTCACCCAGAGAATTCAAAAAGGCGTAATAGGTTAAACAAGAATAAAGTTTAATGTGACTGTTTAATGTGATTTTTGATGATGGAGACAAAGGCAAATCTTTAAATAATAGATAACACCTACCACATGAACACACTATTAAAGCTATTTATGGTGTTACCACATAAACACACAATTAAAGCTAATTATAGTGTTACCACATAAACACACTATTAAAGCTATTTATAGTGTTACACATATACAAACTTTAAGCTATTTATAGTGTTACCACAAACACACAATTAAAGCTAATTATAGTGTTACCACACAAACACACTATTAAAGTTATTTATGGTGTTATGACAAACACAATTAAAGCTATTAATAGTGTTACCACATAAACACACAATAAAATCTATGTATAATGTACACATTAAAGCTATTTAAGGTGCTACCACATGAACACATAATTAAAGGTATTTATGGTGCTACCACGTATAACACACATTAAAGCTATTTATGGTGTTACCACATAAACACACAATTAAAGCTATTCACGTGAACACATAATTAAAGGTATTAATGGTGCTACCATGTATAACACACATTAAAGCAATGTATGATGTTACCACGTAAACTTACATTAAAACTATTTATGGTGTTACCAGATAAACTCACAATTAAAGCTATTAATAGTGTTACCACAAACACACAATTAAGCTATTTATGGTGTTACCAGATAAACACACAATTAAAGCTATTAAGTGTTACCACATAAACACACAATTAAAGCTATTAATAGTGTTACCACATAAACACACAATTAAAGCTATTAATAGTGTTACCACATAAACACACAATTAAAGCTATTAATAGTGTTACCACAAACACACAATTAAATCTATGTATAATGTACACATTAAAGCTATTTAAGGTGCTACCACATGAACACATAATTACAGGTATTTATGGTGCTACCACGTATAACACACATTAAAGCTATTTATGGTGTTACCACATAAACACAATTAAAGCTATTTATGCGAACACATAATTAAAGGTATAAATGGTGCTACCACGTATAACACACATTAAAGCTATGTATGATGTTACCACGTAAACATACATACCAGATAAACACACATTAATGCTATTTAAGATGCTACCACATGAACACAATTAAAGCTATCTGTAGTGTTACCACATAAACAAACATTAAAGCTATTTAAGGTGTTATGACAAACTCTCTGTGGTGTAACCACATTAATACACATTAAAGCTATGTATGATGTTACCACGTAAACATACATTAAAGCTATTTAAGGTGTTATGACAAACTTGCTGTGGTGTAACCACATTAATACACATTAAAGCTATGTATGATGTTACCACATAAACATACATTAAAGCTATTTAAGGTGTTATGACAAACTCGCTGTGGTGTAACCACATTAATACACATTAAAGCTATGTATGATGTTACCACGTAAACATACATTAAAGCTATTTATAGTGTTACCACAAACACACAATAAAGTTATTTTTGGTGCTACCACATAAACAAACATTAAAGTTATTTATGGACTATGACATAAACTCGCTGTGGTGTTACCACATTAATACACATTAAAGCTATGTATGATGTTACCACATAAACATACATTAAAGCTATTTAAGGTGTTATGACAAACTCGCTGTGGTGTTACCACATTAACACACATTAAAGCTATGTATGATGTTACCACGTAAACACATCAGCTCCATGGTGTTACCACATTGTCATAAAGCTCACTTTAATGTTTTTACATTATTAGAGACTAAAGCTCTCTGTGGTGTTACTACATCTAAAAACTTAAAACTATTATTACACTGCACTAGCATGCAAAGTAACAAACCAAATTAACATCTGATGAAAAATTATACAGCTGTCAGAACTGATCCTTAAAGTAGGGTAACATCTTAACTATTTCTGTATTGTATTGTATTGTATTGTAAGATACAATTCATGAAGTTAAACAAAATTAAAATGTATTTAATTTTCTAATTTGTTTAAACATTTCTTGAAAAACAAAAACTAGTTGATCTACATTCACAAATGTGAAATAACCCAAATGCAATACTTTACCCACATTTACATAAAAGGGCATAGTTATGTGGAATGATTTTAATTATGTAAATGTATGTGGAAATTTACCGTTGCCTGTGTTCTTGCAGGAGCACATTAGCATTGTCATATTTAACCTGCAGGGACTCATGTTGACTCTGAGCTTCATTCAGTCTCTGGTTGATGATTTTACAAAGAGATTGAGCTTCAAGCCAGTTTTTTTCCAGCTTCTCTACTCGCTCTCTGCTCTCATTGACACTTTCCTCCAGAGCTGCACCTCGAGTCTCCCAGGCTGAACGATCTGCCTCGCAAACTCGCAGCTACACAAACACAAACATAGATGCACCGTCACAGTTACATATTGACACAATGGACAGGACAGTGAACGTAAAAAAAGTAATCTACCTTTTCTTTCATCAGTTGTAGCTCTGCTAGAGTTGCACTGTGCTTTATTTGGAGCTGTAAGAAAAACTTAACAGGGTTAGAGATAAAACAACATAAAAAAGAGGCTAGTCTCATGCTGCTGGAGAACCGATTTCTGGATAATACCTCTCTAAAACTTTGGTCCAGCATGCTGCGAGTCGTGTCTTGTGGAAGATCGAATCCTTGATTTTTCAACTGTGCAAACACTTCATGTGTTAAGTCGAAGCTTGTGTTCTCTTCGTTCTCTAGCACTCTCCCTTCCATTAGAGTTCCTCTATCCTGAATTACAGCATACAGAGAACAAAATGGTTAAGTAACGTACAGTTATGTACAGATCAATATTAATTATTTCATTTCCTGTAAGTTTTTTATATTAATAAATATTCTCCCCCCACATCATCTCTTTGTTGTTAAAACCATAATTTATTAGAGAACCATATTTGTTTCTCACCTTTTGCATAGTGCTTTTGCTGTTTGTTCCTCCTGACAGTAGCTCCTGATGGTGATTCTGGATTGGGGATATTTGTTTTTTAGGATGAGCTTCTTCAGTCTGAAGGATTTCCTCTCCCTCCTCTTGTTTTAGGTTTAGGGTTGTGTGACCATCTTGTTGGTTCTGTTTGAGAGAACCCTTCTCTTGCGCCAAAGTCTCACTGATTAGTCGAGCTACTTCACTATCCACCCCAGGCTTTTCCCGACCAATAAGGAACCTGCAGTTGGACACAGAAGGCAGGTTAATATTTCAGACCTGTATATAACATCAAACAATGGTATGTTAGGCATTTAATCATCTCATGTATACTTAAGATAAAAATATACTAAACAGAGTCAGTGAAGTACCACAATCAAAATATTTACATTACAGTTGACAGAGAGTTTGAAGCAAACAACTTTTTGGAAAGTGAATGTATGTGAAAGCATTAAGATTGCCGTTTACTAGAAGTTAAAAGTCATGCCAAAGAGATGCCAAACACCACGAGGGCCCATGCATTCCTTAAGGTCGTCTTCTGCTTGTATAGCTACTTGGACATGAAAAACCAATCAATAAAGCTTCATATAACCTGCTTTTGTCAGAAAGTTCCTTCCAAATAAAGTTTAAATCTGACCTATTATGATTGTTTCGCAGATGAGATGTTACTGTGATGTGAGAACATGGCATTGTGGGAACACAGTTACAGTTGAGTGGGGATTGTTAGTGGCATAAAGAAGTCATTGCCTTCTTTAGTGTGATCTATCATAACGGCAATGTTCTATAGTGACTTTGTTTTATTTGTATACACTTTTGGCCATGTAGTGCATATCTAGATGTTGTGCAGTAATACTTTCCTATACAGGTATATTACAATGAATCTTTTACCAGTCTAAAATATGTCATACTCTTCTGACTGCTCTGATAAATGAGTAACCGATCGTTCAGCGTACTGATAGTGAGTAAACATGAGCACACCCTGTGATCTATGACCACCAAACACTGCAGGCAAGAGGCTACACTGCACAGCCATTGTTTAATAATTTCCATTTACAGTACCCTTCAACTCATAACCAGCAATAAAATGGGCCTTGCCCAGAATTCCTTGCATGTAAATGTTTAACCTATTAGCCATGTTGATCGTGTTTATGAGTGTTCTTACTGGACGAGTCCTCTGGTGTTCTTCAGTACTGTAGCAGCAAACAGTTGGGTGACTCCGACCAAACTGATTCCGTCTACCTCCACTATCTGATCGTTTACTTGAATACTGAAGAATATACCACACACAATAATAAATGTACATGTTCAAATCGGCACATAAATAATTGTATTTTCTCTTCTCATTGTGTTCATGGGACAAAGTGATTAAAATGGGAAACTTTGTTTGCTAAATTTGTATTTCACTTTCATTAGTGTGTGAAAGAGTCAAACAGTAAATTTGTCATATTTTAAAACTTTCAGTTTAAGTTTTTCACTTTCACTTTAAGTTTTTTTAGATTGTTCAGTAGTGTTTTTAAGTTTTATTCACCTAAAGCATGGGGTTTAATAACCTACAATAGCCCAATGACAATTAATGACAACACCAATTATAATTTATTATTATTATTATTTTTAATATTACAACCTGTCTATACATTAAGCTAAACACATGGATTAGCAAAAATACTGTCAAATGGCCAAGACTTAATTTATTTTGCACTTATTTTAATGTTCTCACCGGTCATCACGTTGAGCTGCTCCATTGTCTGTGATGGTTTTGACAAAAATACCAAGTTTCTCCAGGCCTTGGTCGGCGCCAACGCCCATTCCTATAATACTAATTCCCAGAACATCATCTCCTGTACAAACACAGCAATATAGACAGGAAAAAATTAAGCACTTTATACATCTTACAAACAAATGCAAGAACATGTGAGTTAATTAATTTCATTCATAATGATTTGACCATTACATTAGACAGGACAGTTCAAACAAAAGTTCAGTTCATAAACAAAAAACTACACATGTACTTATTGAGGGATGCTAATTAATGACTTTGATTAGATGACAAACATTTCTGCCGTGTAATAATTAGAACATCAAAATTCAGAATGAACTGTAAATTCTGGCTAGCATGTCATGACTGAAACCTCATGCATTAGAAAACTCAACATAGTTAAAGTGTAGTTTTCATACACTTGTAAACAGCATGTCTTGACAACCTACATGTTTTGTTTTGTTTTTTTGAATACTTTCATAAAATGTGTGGTTTCTAAAATTCACTGGTTGAAATGTTACAGACAGCAAATTTAGGTGTAGATTTCTGTAAGACTGTATTTATAGCTAATGACTTCTGCACATAAATAAGGCTAAGCAACAAACTTCCTTGAAGATTTGGGATACAGGAGGAAATTCTTTATAACACAGTAGCCTCTATGCCTATGGTAATATAAAGCTAGTAGACTGTAGTCAGCATTATGTGTTCAGACTCTAATTCATGGCAAATCTACTTTTCAGTGGTGCTTGGATCACATCTTACCATTTGGGCAAATGTTCTTTCAGAAAGAACTTGGGTTGTCTTTTAAAACACACATTAAAACTGGTGCTGAAATGGGTGAATCAGACAACAATTGAGACTTGCTAAAGTCCTGATCTAAACTCTTATTGGGAATATGTACATGATAATAAAAATTAAACCTGTGCCAAAAACATATTATTAGTTTAAACTTCAAATCTGCTAAATACAATGAAGTAGTAGTCAATGATCCAACCAGAATTGTGCCAACAGTTTGTTGATGGATATAAAAATTCAGAATTATCAATGTAAAAAGAGCCAAGAAAGTCTGTCTGTATACTTTTGATCCATCAAATTCTGTCATACTTTAAGAAAACCCACAGTTAACCTGAAGAGTATTCTTGACAAAGAAGTGTCTATTTTAATCATTAGGTCATACTAAAAAGAAGATCCAAGACTATCAACAAAAATCCAAGATTTTTATGGCATTAATTCATCTTCTTACAAGTGTTTGTTACATTTTAACTTTAGCTGTAACTCCTACTTGGTAAATTTCTGATATATGCATGTGTGGTGACATTAAAAGTAGTTATTTTTGGTAAAATACAACTGTGTAGACACTCAAAGTCTTCAATAATGTATGTCACACATTATGCTACATACAGTCTTCCATTAGACCAGTTAAGTGGGCAGCTTTAAACACTGCACTGTTTGGATGACTGACCACTGTAATTCAACATTACATATTTAACATTTTAATTTGTCAAATTAGTGTCTAGTGTATAAACAGATTAAACAGAAACTGACAAATAAGTTTTCATGTCATCTGTTTTAGAACATACCTCAATGCCACCATTAACCTTTATGTTTAAGAAACAGAGCAATGCATTGTGGGTTATTATTTAGACCTTACCTTTCTGAATTTCCACAGGGAAAACATCCATCTTTTCCACCCTCTTCTCCAGTTCATATTCGGCTGAAGCCGAAACAGGGTCCACCTCATCGTTACTGCGATCGTACTCATCATTAGAGTATGTAGAGTACACCTGCAGTGAGAATACACACACAGATCTCAATCTTTCTGTGTATTAGACAGGCTACCAAAGCTTACAGTCACACAAATGAGTCCGTTAGAGAGTCATTTTAATGGATTATTGTAAAGTGTTCTAAGAGTAAGAAAAAATACAAACAATTTTCAAGAAAGCATTTTAATAGAGTATTATTATTATTATTATTATATAGTCTTAAGCAACACCCCAGTCAAATTATATTTTTAATTATGTTTTAGGTTTAATATGATACTTTCTACAGGAAGAAAAAAGGTCATTTGTTTCTGCTTGTGTGTGCACATTTTTTATTTATTGGCTGAATTTAACATACTATCAAAGTATCATTTTAATTAGTAATTTTTGTGCATATTTTATTAATTTATGTTTTTAATTTCCAAACATGCTAAATTTAGGAAATACACAGTAATAGGGCACTGAAATGTAAGTTTGCTTCTTGTAGGTATTGTTTTTACTTATTTTCACAAAAAAAAGATTTGACGCTGCTCAGGTGGCGCAGCGGTAAAACACGTTAGCATACCAGAGCTGACATTTCGAACTCGTTGGTTGAATTTTAGCCCTGCCAGCTGGGCTGGACGGCTACATGAACAACGATTGACATCATTGTTCATACAGGGTGGGAAGCCGGATAGGGACCTCATAACTGATTCAATTACAACCAGCTGCTGGCTGGTTGATGGCGCCTGCACAGAGTCGAGGAATAACAAGTTGATCAGGGTGTGGCTCTCCGTACACAAAGCTGATCGCATATGAACTCGCCTTGAGCAGGTTAAAAGCTGCAGTCAGCTACTGCACACGTGCCAGAGGGGGCGTGTGACAGTCTTGCTCTCCTCAATCAGAAGTGGAGATCAGCATCGGTAGAGAGGAAGCATAATGCAATGGGGTAATTGGATATGACTAGGCTGGGAGGAAAATTGGGAAAAATGCAAAAAAAAAAAAAAAAAAAAAAAAAAATTTGACAATGTTTGTTAAATCTATTCACATGTTACACAGATACACAAACTGGACAAGAGGTGGAATACAGCAGGGTTTAAGTGATAGCCATTTTAACAGGCACATAAACACAAAATGAACATGTACATGAATGCCCCCTTATAGAAGCTTTACGTTACATCTTGTAAACCAGAGTGGGACCAGATTGCCACCATTTTTATGACTTGGTATTGTTTTGATTGTTTGTGTTGCCTGGGTTTGAGGTAAAAATCATGGACAAGATGGGTCACTTGAAAAAAAAAGTTGGAACCCTGGAATAGAGCCCACTACTGACCCACTGCTTCAGCGGTGCATGCTTCACAGCAGTGTAGCACAATGACTGAACCTGATGTGTAATTAAAAGGAAAGGTGATGTAACAGTGGTAAACCTGTTCCCACCTTTTGTGTGTATTGAAGACATCAAATTCTAAATTTGTTCATATTTATAAAATACAATTAACTTAGTAAAAACAATGGAAAACTTTTCTATATTCTTTCAGAATTAAATGAAATTTCAAGAGAAATAAAATCACAGGTTCTTGTTTTTATTGCATTTTGATAAATTTCCCAACTTTTTAGGATATGGTAATTTGTATTGAAAAACTGCTTGTCCCTGGCTCAAGGGCTAGTAATTTGTCTATTCTTATTAGAATAGTGACAGGGCATGCTAAATAACTACCAAGGTATATCAACCATGCACAACTCTTTTAAACTTTCATTTGATTAGTACTTCAATTAAAAATATGGTGATTTTATAAGCGGAAATGGTAGACCTAACGGAATTTGAAAGGTTAATATTGACGCTGGTGAGACTTACAAACATAAAAAACATTTACATACACTGGCAAGATATGAGGGTTTGGCGGAACAGGTTTTGAGTCTAATTTAAAAGATCTTTATCTCAATCAATCAAACAGTCCTGCTCTATCCTTCCCCATGCCAAAACCCAACAAAGAAAATTCCTAATTTACAACCTACATCTGAAAGAAAAAAAGTCATTTTTTTTTTTAAATAGTTGTTTAAAGTAAACACCAAATATAATGAAACCAGATAAGCTCAACTTTTAGAATAAACAATATAGCACTGGCATTATGATAGATAGATATCCTTTATTTGTCATATATACATATAAAGGTGTACAGTACTATGAAATTCTTTCATCGCATATCCCAGCTTGTTTGGAAGCTGGGGTCAGAGCGCAGGGTCAGCCATCGTACGGCGCCCCTGGAGCAGACAGGGTTGCTCAAGGACCCAACAGTGGCTGCATAGCAGAGCCTGGATTTGAACCGGCAATCTTCCGGTTGATAGCCCAAAGCTCTACCCACTAGGCTACCACTGTCCCCATATGGTAAAGACAAGAGATTTTTATTGTACCATGCAGCCTTAACTTGATTCATTGTAATATTATTAATGCCCCTAGACAATGAGCTAAACAGCTATTAGTTTTTAATGTAGTGCAGGCAGGAAAATGTAAATCTGTAGCTTTTGGTTGAGTCTTCAATTTCCATTTGCTTGCCATCACATCCCCATATGGTAAAGACAAGAGATTCTTATTGTGCCATGCAGCCTTAAGTTGATTCATCGTAATATTATGAATGCCCCTAGACAATGAGCTAAGCAGCTATTAGTCTTTAATGTAGTGCAGGCAGGAAAAAATAAATCTGTATCTTTTGGTTGAGTCTTCAATTTCCATTTGCTTGTCATCACATCACTTTGCTTCATTTAATGTTTGTTTCAATTAGGGAAAGTTGTAGCCTAGTGGGTAGAGATTTGGGTTGAGATTTTAAATTCTAGCTCTGCCATGCAGCCACTGTTGGGCCCTTGAGCAAGGCCCTTAACCTTCTCGGGTCCAGAGGCACCATACAATGGCTGACCCTGTGCTCTGACCCCAGCTTCCAAACAAGCTGGGATATACAGAAAAAGAATTTTGTTGTACTGTACACCTGTATATGTATATACAGTATAAGAAATAAAGGCATTTTATTCTTTTATCCTATGATTTTTTTTATGTTAAAGACATCACCCTAAACAGCCAACTCTAACTGTAAAACTGATGAACTGTGGCCATTTTATTAGGTTGCAGGTAGGGATGCAAATTTGGGATGCCGAACCAGTTCAACATCATGAATGGAGATTTTAAGTAGAGTCACTAACAGACAGTTCATTACAAGCTCTACATAACCACACTAATTTTAAAAATAGAGATGCAGGCTGCTCAGGTGGCGCAGCGGTAACGTACGCTAGCGCATCAGAGTTGGGGTTTCGAATACATTGTATCGAATCTCACCTCTGCCTTTCCGACTGGGCTTGGCGGCTGCATGAACAACGATTGGCTGTTGTTCAGGGTTAGAGAGTAAAAAAACGTCAGATCATAGGTCCTCATAACTGGTGCAAACTGCGGCCCCTGCTGGCTGACTGATGGCGCCTGCACAGGGCTGAGAAATAATGCTGATGGGGGTGTGGCCCTCCATACACAGTGCCCGTCAAGTGTATGAACTCGACTCGTGCAGGTGAAAAATGCAGTCTGTACTGACTGTACATGCCGGAGGGGGCGTATGTCAGTTGAGAGGCGTCCTCAGTCAGCGGTGAAGGGTCGAATCAGTATAGAGGACGCAATCAGGGTAATCGGACACGACTAGATTAGGGGAGAAAAACTGGGGGGAAAAGTGGCGAAAAATAAAAAACAAAAAGAGATGCAGTCAGTATATTAAATCCTGACAACATTAGTGTGGTTATAATAAGATGATTAAAAGAGTTTCACAGTTTCACAATGGAGCATGGCACAAATTGCAATATAATTACACAATCTAGTTTCATCGTATACAAGTTAAATGCATGAAAAAGTTCATTTCAGAACTCCAAACCCAGCTGTACTCAGAGCTGGCGCTTTGAACCGAGAGGGGCTGAGAGTGTGTTTCAAATCGGAACTCTGCACAGACTGCTATAAAGCACATCTTGTAACACCTACCAGCTGGAATGGTCACGTGACTTTTGTTAGCTTTCTATGATGCCCAAAAGCTCAGATTGAATGTATCTTGTAAACTGCCTAGAGGAAATTATAACCATGAGTCACAGAACAGTAGGGGTAGTATCTGCCTCTTGCACTAAAGGAAGAAAGCCTGACCCAGCCCCCACTGGGCTTCTGTATTAGGCCTCTGATCCACAGTTACAAATCCCACTTTACAAGGTTTACAAGCAACACTAAATTTCAGCTGACGAAAAAGTCGCATGACCTCACTTGCTGGAAGGTGGTGCGAGATGTGCACTGCACATGTGCAAATACTGATTTACCAGTAAAATAGTAGATATTACATTTGCATTTGAATGATTACAAAAAGTACTTGTAACATTTGCAACTTAAGTGAGATTACAATTACTCTGCTGCTCTACAAACTTGCAGTTTTGTCTGAAACTAAGCCTTTAGTTACAAACCAAATATGGCTGATTGACTAAAATTACTTAACGAGAAAAGTGGCAGGAATTTACATTTTATTTTGATTAAATCAGTTCTTTAACAAAAACTTATTATACTGAATATTTATTGCATCCATTCTAAATCAAATCTTTAGCAAACAGGCTCGCAGTGACCCTATCTCTCTCTCTCTCTCTCACACACACACACACACACACACAGGGTCTTTTCTTCCTTAAAAAGAATCAGTCCCTTTAAAGTACTACACGTTCTTGGAGGCTGGCACTGAGTCATGTGACCTCATGCACAATACACTTCCTGTGTGATACGAACCAATCCATTTTCACTAGATTCCTGTTGCAGCATCCAGACAAAACAGTGTAGTAAAAAGACTAAATGAACTTCCAATCTCGATTATCATCTCACCTGTTTGACAAGCTCCAATTTCTCATAAGATCAAATCAACCTGATCGTTATTAATGCACTTATAAATGTAACACTAATGCCGCTCAGGTGGCGCAGCGGTAAAACACACCGGAGCTAGGATCTCAAATACATCGTATCAAATCTCTGCCAACCGGCTGGGCTGAGCGGCCACATAAACAACGATTGGCCTGTTGTTCATATAGGGGTGGAGTAGTAGTAAGCCGAATAGGGTCTCCTCGTAGCTGATGCAACTGCAACCTCTGCTGGCTGATTGACGGTGCCTGCACAGGGACGGGGAAGGAGTGTGTTGATCAGGGTGTGTCTCTCCATACACAGGGCTGATCTGCATTAGCACTCGCCTTGTGCAGGTGAGAAAGGCTGCTGGCCACATGTCAGAGGAGGTGTGGGTTAGCTTCATTCTCCTCAAATCAGAGCGGGGATTAGTGAAGAGGAAGCGTGATGCAATCGGGCAATTGGATGCGCTAAAAAATCTAAAAGAAATTGCATAAATGCAAACATTTTTAAATAAATGTAACGCTCACCAATGTTGCACGTACAAACAATTAAGAAGCATAACTATCTGATTCTGTTTACCTGCTGCTAAGTGCTAATTGTAAAACTAAGCAGAAAAAAGTTGTGCACCAACATTAGGCTTTTTCTGGACTTTTCTGCACTTATTAAATAATAAGTCCAGCTAAATGGACCATCTGGAGCAAGCAACCTTTTATTTATTTATTTATTTGGGATTTTCACGCCATGTTAAACACGTGTGTCATTTAATGGCAGGAACTGGGTATTTTATATCTGTCTTTTTTTATAGTCTTTATCATTTGGTCCATTTTATATTTTTATTTTTATTTTTATGGTTGCGAGGTAGGTTAATACTGTTCTTGTGTTGTCTTGTCTGGCATCTGCACTTTTTGCAAGCGACCTTTTAAATATTTCAAATAGTCTGCAATGACATCTGAAACAAAAGGTTTACATCATCAGGATATGCAATAATAACAAAAATGATATACTGTATAGTAATGAAGCATGGGTAGGTGATGTTGCAGTATCACATTACGATCTTATTAATGTAGTTACTTTTTTGTTTAATTAAATAAAAGTATGTATTAATATTTGAGAGCTGTGCAAAAGTCAGTAACACAGCTTTCACAGCTAACACAGCTAACACAGCTGAAGTTTTTTGCTCTTTGTTTGTCTGCTCTTTTTGGGCATTTGAAGATTTTTTTTGTTTTCTGCATAAAACATTCTTTTTTTGAATATTTAAATTAAGAGACACTTTCTCATCTCTCCTACAAAACGCACTGTCATTTTAAGATATCTCACAGCTATAAGGATCTACAACAATAAACAGTAGACACATTTCTATTGTGAAACATTACTGCCACACCCCCCTGTCAAACTGGATTAGTTTTCATACTATAAACTTCACACATCACAGATCTAACAAGTAACACCAGTGTCACTACAGAAACCTACACTACAGAAAGATACCTAAAACATGATATACACAGCATTAAGAACTCCTTCATTTTAGGATGACCAGCACTGTTAATCACTTTGAACCCAAAACCCTCAGAACTTTGATTGATGAGAGGGTGGTGATAACCCTGTCATAATTCTAAATTTCAGTAATTGAAGTAATTGCAATTATTGATTTACTTGTCTTTCCTGTTAAGTTTATGCCTCTAGCATTTTTCCATAAAAAAAGCCAAATGTTACCTCCACAGATCAACAAGTTTCAGTCCAATTAGAAACTATGTTGATTAAATGTCATAACAAATAACCATTAATCACTATGAACAATTACTTGAATATTTAAAACATATTACTAAAATACACAAATATTAAACCACATTAAAATGTTCTATATTATCTTAAGCAAATAACACAAAACAAAAAAACATTACAACACGTTCATAGTTTATTGTCCCTAAGCACCAATAAGGACTGAAATATGATGGCAATATGATGGTAAATTATTTTAATCATTAACAATGTCTACACGTGAGTATTTATTTATTTATTAGGATTTTAACGTCATGTTTTACACACTGGTTACAGTTGTGACAGAAACGGTAGTTATTTGTCACTCATTTCATCAGTTCACAAGTTTAATGTCACACACAGTCATGGACAATCTCCAATTTATCTCACTTGCATGTCTTTGGACTGTGGGAGGAAACTGGAGCTTCAGGAGGAAACCCACACAGACATGGGGAGAACATACAAACTCCACACATAAAAGATCCGGACCGCCCCGCCTGGGGATCGAACCCAGGACCTTCTTGCTGTAAGACGACAGTGCTACCAACTAAATGTGAGTAAAGCAGTGAATAAAAATGTACAGTTATGAAACCTGATGGTTAATTGTGATCACCTTACAAAATTTGTAATATATTTGTGACAAGACTAAATATTGATTTTGAGCCCTGATAATATTGTGCTCCATGCTCCAAGAATTAATCCTTCCACCTTACTCCACACATGGAGAACTTGGTAAACAGAGATAAAACTATTGCTTAAGGCATTTTACTTCTCTACGTTCATGTTTTTCTTTCCACGTATGAGCTGTCAGAGAGAAAAAAAATGACATATCTGTATTGATGCAAGCTTAGACAGGACTTCAGTAAGCTGATAGATTTGACACACCCGGCTGCCCTATTTACAGATTAGGAATCTGATTTTTTTACTCTTACAACATCACCATCTATGAGATAAGGAATGTTAGATCTGGTCAGAGAAATTAAAGAGGTATTTACTCTCACCTACACAAACACTTTATGATTGCTGAGGTTGCTCGACAGGTAGGTACTCGACCTTAACCACGAAAAATCTTGCAAGACTCATATCATTACCAACACAAAAAGACAGTTTCCAGAGAAAAAGCTGACTAGTTCAGACAAGCAGGCTTTCCTTGGTCATGCTATTAGGCCAGACAGGTATTCATCGTAACAGCAGCTTACAACAAATCATGGTACAGTAACCTATTTAAATACAAAAAATAAAAATCTCACTATACCTTAATAGGTGCAGTCGAGAATCTAATCTTCCTCTTTGGGTTGGGGTCTTCTTCTTCATCAGAAAGGCCTGGAAGCTCATCATATTTTTGGAAATGGTCCTGCTCTGCTCCACTATGCTCTTCCTTTTCCTGGTTGTCTGAGTCAGATTTACTGTCTCGGTCATCCACAAAAGCAGCATTTTCAATTCCACATACCAAAGATCTTTTCCCAGGGTCCTCGTCGACTTGCCGTTGCTGCTCTTCCTCGGTCAACTCTTCAACATCCTGGTAATCATCTTCATACTCTAAAGCTTCAAAGGCTTCTTCAACATCTTTCTCAGTGTCACCCTTTTCAATCAAATGATCCTGCATAATTCTTCCACTTTCAGCCTTTTCCTCTATTACATTCAGTTCATAATCTTTTATTTTAAACTGCTGGCTTGGTTCCTTATGCACTTGCTCATCTTTTTCTTCAACTTCTTTCTCCTCCTCTTCTTTCAGACCGTCTTCTCTATCCTTGTTTCCTGAGTCCATTGTGGGAACCATCCCCTTTGCTGCTTCCTCCTCCCTTAGTCTGAAGTCCCTCCCTGACTTACTTTCATTAAACAGGATTGGGATATCCTCGCTACCATTTAACTTTTCTTCTGTTTCTTTGTCATCTTTGCACATGCGATACGTCTCAGCTGAACTCTTCTCAGTTTTAGCTCCCATAGCCATTTTGGCATCCACATCCATTTTCTCTGTTTCCATTATAAAGTCTTTTTTAGATTTACCGTCATGGACGGTCATTTGGACCTCATGGCTTTCAAATACTTCTTTTGCCAAATGGTGACCATGGACAGCTTGCTCTGGCTTGACATCCTCAAAAACGTCATCCACAACACAGTCCTCCTCATTGCCCTCACTTTCTGATGATTCATTCTTAGCAACCACCAACTCAGCTCTGACTGTAGGCTCCTCTTTGCCCTGGTTCACTTTGGAAACAACTCGCTCCAAATGTTTGATGTCATCTTCAGGAGAACTGACCGAACCACTACCCTGAGACAAACGATGGCGTTTTTCACTTTTGAAAAGAATGGTTGGCTCTGTTGCAACAATAGACACTGAAGTTTCATTGGTGTTAGGGCTACACCACTGAGGGCTTGACTCTATACAGACTTCATCTGCAGGACTGATTGAATATTGAGGCTTATATTCTTTAGCTAAACAGATTGACTGGACAGATGTGTTGGCCTGGCTTGAGGGGCTCTCGGGCCACAGCGAGTATGATGTAGGAGAACCGACACTATCTGGGGAAAGTGACAGATCTGAATGATCACTGGTTGGAGAACATGGTGACTGGGAATGACGACTCGGACTCTGTGAATTAACGGATGGACCGGACAAGGACTCGCTGTCACTGTCTAACATGAAGCTCTCCAGCCTTCTAGATATGGGTCCTGCATTCATAATCATGCCAGATTTGTGTGGTGGTGTCTCACCCCCAGCCCTTGATGTATGTTTGTCTTCTTTTGGTTTCTGAGTTTGGTCAGACAGCTTTTTCTCCTCTGAAACACTATGTACAGAAGATCTAATGAATCGAACAGTTGTGGGCCGCTCAGTTGGAGAATGGTCTTTTAGGCCACTTTCAAACAGCTTTCTAGTCACTGAGAATTTCTCAGCCAAAGCAACTTTGTCAAATGAGATGTTCTCCACCTTTCTCATCACTTCTGAAGTAGCAGAATCCATGCTGGAGGTGCTACTCATGCTAGATCTGTGTGAAGTCGATCCTCGTTGAAACTTAGCCTGTCCTGGTTTGGTAAGCATTGCGCTGTCTTGTGGCTGTTGGCCATCCATTTGAAGAAAGATGCTTTTGATTTCATTTACCCGGCTCCCTGAGGGTCTGCCTCGCGTCTCACTGCTTCCATTGGGATAAAGGACAGATGGGCCCTCAAAGGAGCATTTAATAGAGTGGAAGTCTGATTTGTATGCATTTCTGTGAGGAGAGGCGCTCCTCAGCACCCGGTCGTTCTTCGGCTCACTTTTGATCATTTTTTTAAAAACGAACTCAACGTATTAACTCGTGCAAATGAGTCAAAGGGTAAAATAATGCTAGCTAAAATCTTTTAAAAGTTTCCATGTGCCTTTGACTGATGGGAGGTGTCCAGGCTTGAATCACATTGACCTGTTTTTTAGCTGCAGGGGGATCTGGAGGAATGCCACATTGCACTCAGGTGCAGTTACCTAAAAAAGGAAACAAGTGTCATATTTTGAAGATTGCATGTACACATAGATGAAAAGGCAAAAGTCTTATTACAATCTGAGATGTACAGATCCAGTACATCTATTAGCATGAAACTCTGGATTGTGATTTCAAAAGATGCTTTAATCTAATTCACTGACCTTTTTGGAGACAACTTGACTAAACCAGACTATGCATCAGCACCAGGTATGGTTAATATAATCTATAAAATTTTAAAAATAGCTATAATGGCTTTCACTCTTCAGTCAAGGCTCTCCATCTGGATCTTCATGTGTCAAAGCTAAAAAGGAAATTATAAAGCCTACAGTGTTCTGTGATCAGAAAGTGCCCAATGATAAAATACTAGAGGAAGATTACCACACATCAGGCATGAAAAAAAAAAAAACTCTTTAACTAGTCTTTAACTACATATAGACCTACGAGTGCTTATAGGGCATGTGTTCATTATAAAGGGGCCAGTAAGTTCAAACAGTTTTTATAAATCATCAACAACATGTCATTAACCATGTTGTAAGTGTCATTGCAGTCCTGAGCATGGTCCACCACCCAAACACCATCTGCTCTTTGGGGGTAATATGGGGCTGCAGTCAGTAATTGTATACCTGAGCGCATTTAAACCCTTCATTTAACATTTCGTAGCAGCCCCTATGCAAGTCTACTTGAGCATGGCTCTACAAGTTTTATCAAATTGGATGAACTGTTATCTTGTGGTCTCTCCATGGATATGTTTTGACTGGTCTTTGACTTGGCCACACAAGGACATTCAGAGACCCGCCCAGAAGCCAATCTCTTTTTTTTTTTATTTGGCTTAATGATTTGGGTCATTGTTAAGTTGAAACGTGACATGCTGCCCCAGTTTGAGTTTGAGTTTGTGTTTTACCTCAAGGGTGTTTTTCTACAATTTCCTACCAGCTTGGCTGGATGGCCAACTCTAGAAAAGTTTGAGATTGTGCCAGTTTTTTTTTCTAATTAAAAATCCACTGATGATTAAAAGACCACTGAGGACCTGGGATCACTCAAATGCTTAGATATTGTTTTATATCCTTGCCCTGATATATACCTTGCAACAATTTATTCACAGAGATCCACAAAGTTCATTGACTTGGTTTCTGTTTAGACAACGTAGTGTAAATTGTGAGCCATTAGAGAACAAGGTGTGTGCCTTACGGTTTTGTCAGTCAATTCAGTTTGCAACAGGTAAACTGCAGTTGAGTCCTAGACACATTCTCAAGGATAATTAAAGCAAACAGCATGCTTTAGACTAGTGGTTATTATTCAGGGGGTTGGGTGCCCACTAGGGGGCCTAAAAGTAGTAAAAGAGTAAAAGTAATCGCAAGTGATGTGACTGTGATGTAATATAAATCACTTTTAAAGTACCTTAGCCTACATTGCATCTTTGAGAATTAATAAATAAATAAACAAAAGTTCAACAGATGGGAACTACGAATGATTTAAATTCAGTTGTTGATGCAGATCCCACTGAAATAGACCCAGGTGATGAAGCACTAGCAGTAAACCAAAGCACCACATCAACAAAAATCTGATAAAACAAGTCGCAATCCATGGCACGGGGGTCAGAGAATGTTTTGTGAACACAGAGGGATTTAAGAGATAAAAGGTTGAGAATTACTGCATTATATCATATTTTCCTTTAATATTTTTAGAAAGGACTCAAAGAACCTGTTTTCACTTCACCATTATGTCATTATGGATAATTAAGTGTAGACTGATGGGTAAAAAATGGCAATTACATTAATTCACATTTAAATCCACAACAAAAATGCTTTCTAAATCTACATAAAAGCTTTCTATATGCACTATATACACCGATCAGCCACTAACACAGTTGTGTGTTAGTGTGTGTTGTGCTGGTATGAGTGCATAACAAACTCAGCAATGCTGATGGAGTTTTTAAACACCTCACTGTCACTGCTGGACTGAGAATAGTCCACCAACCGAAAATATCCAGCCAACAGCACCCCATGGGCAGCGTCCTGTGACCACTGATGAAGGTCTAGAAGATGACCGACTCAAACAGCAGCAATAGATGAGCGATCGTCTCTGACTTTACATCTACAAGGTCGACCAACCAGTTAGGAGTGTCTAACAGAGTGGACACGATATTTAAAAACTCCAACAGCGCTGCTGTGTCTGATCCACTCATACCAGCACAACACACACGAACACACCTCCACCAGGTCATTGTCACTGCAGTGCTGAGAATGATCCACCACCTAAATAATAACTGCTCTGTGGTGGTCCTGTAGGGGTCCTGACCATTGACAAACAGGGTGAAAGCAGGTTAAAAAGGTATGTAGAGAAACAGATGGACTACAGTTAGTAAGTGTAGAACTATAAAGTGCTTCTATGTTAAAGGGAGCTGATAAAATGGACAGTGTGTGTGGAAACCACAGGTGGTTTTAATGTTATGGCTGATCGGTGTATATATGTTTAATGTTTACCTTGCAACCACTTTATTATAAACATGGCACATTATCATTTACGTAGTTATCCAGTCAGTCATGTAGCAGCAGTGCATTGCATAATTACACAGAAAGAGGTCAAGAGCTTTAGTTAATGTTTACATCATTATGTCTGAAGTGTTTAGCATTCTAAAATGCATGTCTGCTTAACTATGGTTGTAAAGACTGAAATAGGGGTAATTGTTTTATGAATGTACATCATGATCGTACAGTTGTATACTATGGTTTGGGCACCCTTTCAATATTTACATATTTTGTTGATTGTAAAAGTGAAAAAAACAATATATTAATATATAAATGTATATATAATATATGCAATGTTTCCTGTGCCACTGGCTGCCACAAAACCCATTATAAACCCCAGCATAATACATTTACCAATAGATCCATAATAAATCCCTGCTTAAGAGTAATGTGTGATTGTAATGTGTGAACATGTTCAACTCCTACTTCACATGTACACAAGACTTTTACTTTTAAAATGTCTCTGGACTATCTAGTCGTTTGGATACTTTCAGACAACGACTTTTGTGATGAGGTTGCATGTAAGGATTCTTATTATTTACTTTGTCATTCATCTCACCTTCAACTTACGTTTGTGTAAGTTGTTCTGTACAGCACAACAATGCACCACTACTCGTGTGACTTCTTTCCCCACAGGGATCTGGCTTTGTCTTTATGGCCAGCCAAGCAGTTCTGGGAGCTTTCTTGATTTTTCAGAATGTGCTTAGACTTTTACAGTTTCCTTAGACTTTCTTACAGTTAATAACTATTCCGTAATGACATTTCCAGCAGTGAAAATTGTGAGCTGGAATAGACTTGATAACCTTATATGGGTTTTTCCTGCTTTGTCTACATCAATTAACTTCATTCTCAGATTCCCAGACAGCTGCTAAAAAGTGCCCATGATTGTTAAGTGTTGGCACACGGTTAAAAGAGAAAGCATTAGACTATGGTCAATTAAGGTTTTTAAGACATTACAAATTGAAGGATACCCACACCTTTTCACATGCCAGACTTTATGCTTCTTTTTTAACTGTATTTACAGAAAAACTTTTTTTTAAGTTTGCTGTTGAATGCTTACTTCTTTTCACATAAAAAAATCAACAAAATGTGTAGCATTACCAGGTTTTTGCATCCAATTGTAGCTTGCATTAAAAAATTAAATCCAAAAGAGAGCACTACTTTATTGTTTGAAGCCTGATATTGTGTCATACAGAATCTTTTTTCCCTTGTTTGCACAATTCAAATATATGAAATATCCCTGCACATTTCACTGACCTCTACCACTTGCACAACACCCATGCCACAGGCCATCACACTTCGCCTGCAACAAGTGTGAATCTGCCGGCAGCTGACTCAGCTTGTCAGCTTGCACGGAGGACCACGCTCTTCTCTCCATACTCTATCATACGCCACTTGTGGTGGCACCTCAACCCAAAGGTAGGAGTTGCTGTTGCAGCAGCAAGGAGATTATGCTTCATCCAACCTTCTCTTTAGCGGCCACAACCAAACGGGGCTGTTGAGCACTGGCCTAGGTCAGTGGCACCACTAGCATTTGAATCTTCATAAGAAGACTCATGCAGAGTCTTGATAAATGCTAATCTACAGTCAAGTGATGTGTACAGTGTTGATCCGATAGATTAATCTGTTGATAGATAACTGGCTTTAGCAGGACAACAAGATGATAAATGTAAAATATGATATAGACACAGCAATTGGGTGCCAGATTATTGTTGACGAGTTTCTTGTCTAAGGTAAATAAACATGATAAACCAAAAAAAAAAAAAAATAGAATTAGCTGATCAACTATTAAATGCAATGCATACTGGCAGGTCTGCTGATCAGCAATAAAGCCCCAACAACCTATACACAAATTTTGAGATTTGCTGTTTTGAGTTTAGCTAATTAATTTAACATATGTTAATATAACCACCATACAAATATCAAGCATTTAATTAAGTATTCAAGTATTTAATTAAACTGAAATTTTGAAATTGAAATTAACCACATTAAGTAAAAACAGTCCAATGCACTTGCCATGTATAAAGTGTGTACAACTAAACTTTAATACTTAAAGGTTTTCCTTTAATGAATATATCAAAACACTAATGTTTACAGTGCATGTTGTGTAACAATACATATCAATATTATGAATTTAGTTCATGTTTGTATTCATCTGCAGTGACTCGGGGTTCAACTGGGACGCCACGAATAAACTATCGTTCAACTGCAACTCTAACAAGGTTCAACTTCACACACACACACACACACACACACACACACACACACACACACACACACACACACACACACACACACACACACACACACACACACACACACACACACACACAGCGAACTTCATATCGCGGTAAAGCAACACCTCGGTTAAACTAGCAAATACAAACTCACCGTTACTCCATTCATACCAGCAGAGTCAAAACTGACCGAATAATCCCCACGCAGGTCCAAACAGATTAAACTTGTCACACCCTCACTTACTTCACCCACTCTACTGCCTGCTGCTTTTAACGTGAACGCGCTCTGAGACGAACCTTATCCCTGACAGCGCGTTCACGCTCTGAGGGTTAACGTGAGCGCGCAAATGTGTGCGCGACTGCGCGTATAAAGTGGAGGCGGTGCGGGAAAAGAAGTCGTGTGGGAAAAATGCCTCGTTTTTTAGATTCAGATTTAACTGGCACAATCAAGACACAGAAGTTTATAATAAAACTGTATCCCAGTTATTATGTTGATTAATAATGGCAGAAATCCAGTTACTCTACTGGTTTAATTCTCAGCAACCTATGTCTGCATTAGGTCACAGATCTAAGTAGCCTAGGTACTCCAGTCAATATTTGAAGCGATTTCAACTGGGCAGCCACACCTTACCTGACAGGCTGTGATTGTCAGGCAAAATGTGCAATACTGCTGCAATTGCGGCCTCTGCTGGCTGGTTAAAGTCACCTGTACAGAGATAGTGAATAATGGAGAGCAGTGCATGAATCTTAGGAACAAAACCTGTCTTGCAGGTGAAACGAATTGCATTGGGTACGGTTCTCCTCGTCAAAAGTAGGGGTCTGCAGCAATCAAAACCATTTGCTGTTTTTTTAGTTGTCATAGGTACACTTCATTTTTTGTGTTTCCAATAGGTCATGTGGCAGTATCTCAAATCTTTGGCTGCTCCTAGTTTCCTTTTTTGTTTCTCTGGTGAGAGTTTAGGTTGTAACTCACCAGTGGATTAAATAGCTGGTGGAGTTGCACACAAGCTCTCTTCAGGTTTCTGCTCAGGTCTAGGGATGAATCTATTCACAAGTGTGCCACTTGTTCTTCTATTTGCAGATAATGGCTTTAACTATATTTCCTAGAGTCCTAGAGCCTTAGGCTTTGTAACACTTTCCAGATTTATATGTTTTAACATATTTTCAGGAATTTTCTCGAATCATGGCATAGAGCAATGAAGTTATTACTTAACCTTAATTATAATAATTCAAGATGAGCAAGATTCGGCTGGTTGGAATTAAGCCTGACTGTGTTTTATTAATTTATTAATTAGTTACATAATTAACTATGGAGATATTTACTTTTTTACACAAAATGTGTATAATATTTATTCATTCATTGTCTTTATTACCACCACTTTATCATACTAAGGGTCGTGGTGGGTCTGATTCATTGGGTGAAAGGCAGGAAACACCCCGGACAGGTTGCCAGTCCATCACAGGACACACACACACACACACACACACACACACACACACACACAAACCTACTTTTAGTACCTCCAAAAATCCATGTCTTTGAACTGTGGGAGGAAACCCACACTGACATGGAAAGAACATGCGAACTTCACACAGAAAGGACCCAGACCATTCTATCTGGGAATTCAACCCAGGACCTTCTTGCTGTGAGGCAACAGTGCTACCCACCGAGCCACTGTGCCACCCCATTTGAACAATATGTTTTATTTAATGGTTAGAAATTATTTAGAAAGACACATTTGCAAAAACAGGCAATCTACTATAATTATTTATTAGTGGTAAGTATCATGCACTATACTGAGAAACATAGTAGTAATAAATGTTGGTGTAGACCAGTTGTCTGTTTGAACTAGTGTGGGTCACAGCCTGTAGTAAATCTTGTGAGAGTGAGTGGATTCTCTAACAGATGGCATTTTACAGCCTCTACATACTGAGAGTAGATTATCTCTGCTGATCCCCTCTCAGTCAGTACTACTTACAACACATTTACTATTAATGACTTGGCTGTAAACACAATATTCAAACTGTTTGTGCATGTAAAAGCATATGCTAGAATTTATTCTTTTTAAATTATTACTTCACCTTGCTTGCGGCTGATCCAAGGTAGGTATCCACCCTGGACAGGGTGCCAGTCCATTGCAGGCCACTTACTCACACCCAGAGAGAATTTTGAACACCCAGTTTAGCTACTGCATGTTTTAGTTTAGCCCATGTAGACTTAGAGAGAATGTGCAAAAAAACTCACAGACTGACTGTATAGGCAAAGTTTGAACCCAGGTCCCCAAAAATCAATAATTATTGGGGTGTGCACACTATATTGTATCACTGATAATTTTAAACATGATACAGAATATCAGAGCCTAAATGACTGATTAGTCCTGGATTTTTATAATAGCTGAACATGACAAAATATATCATATTGATTGTGTTTATGTAGGTTTTGTTTGCACAAAGTTTGCAGCTCAGCAAATCCTGATGCAGTATTTACTACATTACACTATATACATAAATATATAACTATTTTACCCACAATTGTTGCTTTTCCTGATGTTATATCTTTAATATGCCCACCTGTCATATTCAGGCTGGCCTGCAGGATAGTAGAGGTGCAGCGTCATGGACACTTAAAAGCATTCTTCGCACCTAACCAAATGTTACTCCCTACACCTGGGGCAATGCTTTAAAAAGGCATACCAGCTTGGGGCTGAGTCCTCCAGCTCCCTGACTGCTTTTACTGGCTCTACAATAGCAACTTTCTGGTTTTGTAGTTGTCACAGGTACCCTTCATGTTTTGTGTTTTTCCATGAATGCATCGCAGCTTCTCAAAATTTTGGCTGCTGCCAGCTTTCTAAGTTCCCCTTTTTTGTTTCTCTGGTGAGTTTTGCATTTGTAACTCACCAGTGGATTTAGTAGCTGGAATTCTGCTCTAGCAGTTCAGTCATGTCTTTCTTTTGTTCTCTCCAGTCCTGTTTTGGGTTGTAACTGATTTGTTACAGCCTTTAACTGTTTATGTGGTCTTTCAGTTGCAGTATTGTTCTGCCTTGGTTAAGCCTCCTGCGATTTAGTATATCCTTTTAATATTGCAAGTGTGGGGGTACACCTGGCACCTCTATCACTATCTCATTACAAAACAGGGCAGTTGTAGCCTAGCGGTTAAGGTACTGGACTAGAAATCAAAAGGTTACTGGTTCAAGCCCCAAACCACTGCCAGATTGCCACTGTTGGGCACTTGGGCAAGATCCTTAACTATCAATTGATTAGACAAAATACTTTCACTGCATTGTAAGTTGCTTTGGATAAAAGTGTCTGCTAAATGCAGTAAATGTAAATATTACTTTAAAAATAAATACATTATTACTGCTTATTGTTTCTTTGTGTTTGAGAATAATGATTACTGCTTATTGTTCGGGGAGGTAAATAGTTTAGGTAAAGATTAACAATTTTTTTAAAAATTTGGACATCCCTACGCTAATTACTTAAAAATCATATGTAATTGATAAATACATATTGGTGGAATTTAAAATCACCCTACACCAATTTTGTGTCTATTAATTGATTATTTCACAGTTTACCTGTAAAGATGCAAAATAGAATCAACTTCAAGTTCAAAGTGTAACTAAAAACTAATAAGTGGAGGCTGCAGCATGCGATAATATAACATTTACAATATAACATAAATATAACATTTATCTCTTGCATGGAATTATACCAATAGATCTGAACAAGAAAATGATTTAGTTTGTCTAAGATGGCTTACAAGGTTCAACTGAAGATCATTTTACACCATTTTACAAAATACCAACATGTCAGTGAGACTGGACACAGTTTTAGAAAACTAGATAAATATTATAATATAAATATTTACTTAAAGGAAATAGTGTAAGTAAGACAGACTTACATTGCTACAGTCTTATAGTGCCAGTACAAAAAAGCACATCAGACAGATACCGGCTTATCCACAAACTGTGTAGATTAGATTCTTTGACAAACCATAGCTTTAATGCAAACATTCACAGTGGAAATCACAAAAGAATTTAACTAAACATGACTTAAGCTTAACACACATTCCACGCCAAAAATAGATCCATGCAGGGAAACCAAAATGCTTAAGAAAACATAAATAAGCAAATGCAGCTCTTACCCAGTCTCTTATCTGCCTCAGAAGAGCATCTGAAGTTTTTAATTTTCAGCCAGTTTGATTTCTAGGTTGGACAGATTGCCTGCACTAATGTAATAATCTACTAATATTTTTTATTTCAGTGAGTAACAGGTCATTAATCGTTTCTCATTGGTGGGAAGAAATGGGTTGATAATTTATTACTGAAGTTCTTTGTACTTGGCCTGGGTTTGTTTCATGGCCTAAATTTGCTGCTGTTTTCCCCAGGTGGCCCCGGACCTAGATTTATAAAAATATCATCCAATCAAAGTGGCAGTGAAGAAAAGAAAGGGACAAGAGACCTAGAGCAAGAGATTCTGAGAATAAGGATACATTTGGAAGTTGATTATTGTGCTTAAAGTGTAATTATTTCTCACTGTAATCATTGTGCATAATAAATACATCAATAAAATATTATGGTGTACTATATAGAAAAGTACTTTACTGTTATTATACACAGAGTTCATACATTTAATAATAAAATGTATTACAGTATATCTTAACCAAAATTAATAACAAGCTATGTGGTTTGATACAAAAAAAATTATATTTAGGTAACGCTGATACATGATGTTTACAGAACAAAATCAGTCCAAGCCTGGAATCCATTGTGTAGCCCTAATCAGCATAACTAATAGGCAATAAAGTTTGAAAATAAAACCATGGTGGTGGTTTGTTAGTGTGTGTTGTGCTGGTATGAATGGATAAGATGGAGTTTTTAAATACCGTGTCCACTCACTGTCCACTCTATTAGACACTCCTACCTAGTTGGTCCACCTTGTAGTTGTAAAGTCAGAGACGATCGCTCATCTATTGCTGCTGTTTGAGTCGGTCATCTTCTAGACCTTCATCAGTGGTCACAAGACGCTCCCCACGGGGTGCTGTTGGCTGGATATATTTTTGGTTGGTGGACTATTTTCAGTCCAGCATTGACAGTGAGGTGTTTAAAAACTCCAGCAGCGCTGCTGTGTTTTATCCACTCATACCAGCACAACACACACTAACACACCACCACCATGTCAGTGTCACAGTGTCAGAATGATCCAACACCCAAATAATACCTCCTCTGTGGTGGTCCTGGGAGAGTCCTGACCATTGAAGAACAGCATGAAAGGGGGCTAAAAAAGCATGCAGAGAAACAGACGGACTACAGTCAGTAATTGTAGAACTTTAAAATGCTTCTATATGGTAAGTGGAGTTGATAAAATGGACAGTGAGTGTAGAAACAAGGAGGTAGTCATAATGTTATGGCTGATCAGTGTATATATAAATACTTGCAATCATCACATGCAAATCTGGCAGCTATCCGGTTGTCAAGGAACATTAAAAGGAACCTAAAAAGCTGTTTTTAGGCTAATGACAAGTAGCCACATTTAGTGCTCTCAGTACCTCTGCAGTTTGGACTTTGTTTTTATAGAGAAGAACATTTCCATGACTTTTCAAAAGCGTTCTGGGTTTATTTATTTTTCCATAACTTATCCAGACCTAAAAATAGCTCTTTTAAATTCCAAGACTTTTCAGTTTTTTCTTGACCATTTGAACCCTGTTCTGTCAGCAAGACTAATGAAACTTGTAGAGCTGATTTTAATGGGTGCTCAGGTGCGACAGCAGTAAAACACGCTAGCACACCAGAGCACACGTGTCGGAGGGGGCGTGTGTCAGTCTCGGCTCTCTTCAACCAGGGTGGAGATCAACATCAGTAGAGAGGAAGCATAATGCATCGGGTAATTGGATACGACTATAATAGGAGGAAAACTGGGGAAAATGCAAAAAAAAAATAAAATAAAGTACATCACTTTTGGGGATCTGAGGAATTTATATTTCTCGTATGAAAATGTTAACATGAGGTGATAGTGGTAGCTCAGTGGTTAAGCTACTGGATTAGCCTCATCATCGGCAAGTTGCCACTGTCCACTGTTGGGCCCTTGAGCAGAGCTCTTAACCTGCAGTTACTTGCAATGTATTCAGTCACAATTCACTGGAAGTGTCTGCTAAATGTGATAAATGTTAATATAAGAAGTACACTTAGTAACAGATGTTATGTTAATACTGTATGGTTGCATAGTCAATAAAATGCCAAAAAACCTAACAAATAAAAAACAAACTAATTCCTTTCACTTCATAGTGCAGGAATCTGTGCATTCTGCCTTTTCCTGCCTTGTAATATACAGTATCTCACAGTGTATATTTTATTAAACATACTATCTAATAAAATATGGGTTGTGATGATCTACATCTACATTAGAGCAGTGATATATTGTTAGGTTATCTTGGCAGGATCTTCACAGACAGATGGTGGTCTATTTTCCCTCCTATATTCACCCATTTCTCACACACTCCAGACCAAAAGTGATGTAGATATTTTTACTAAGACCTTTTTTAGATTAACACAATGCACAAATAACATACAGACTCCCACGACACGACTAATTTCACTCACTTCCATAAAGCACTGTTGTGTAATATACTGGATAAACGAATGCGCACATTTCACTCATCTTCAATTCTGATTATGTGGTGTATGCACAGTTTGAGTTAAATGTTTACACAGATGAGCCATTAGGACATTAGGACCATCCACCTTACAGTATATGCTGTCAAAACAGCTCTGACCTGCTAAACAGATTCCACAAGAAGTGGTCTGAAAGATTCCTGTAGTCACCAGCAGGTCCTTTAACTTCTCCACATTGTAAAGTGGATCATCCTACAGTGCATCCTGGTGCATCTCTTCCATGAGTAAACAATACACATGTTTTTTGTATGCACATTACCAGTCCAAATGATCTTCTTCAATTGCTCCAATGTCCAGTTTGATGCCTGCATGCCCAGTGTTGGAGCTTTCAACAGCAAACAAAAATCAGCAGGTGTCAGCAACTACACAGCCTTGTCACCAGTATTAGAATGATCTGCAAATAGAGCCAAAGTGGCTCTATTGTTATCCAGCACCAGACACCATAGCCTTTATGTCCTCTGGCATCAATGAGTCTTGTGTACAATGAGTAACTACCTACAGCCCAACATTTAATATACCCCTAAAAGTGTCATGCACAACTGTTACAAAATAGACCTTGTCTTGCACATTATTAAATGTTTAAATGGCTCATCAGTGTTCATACAATTGTAAAGGACACATAATTCATTGTGGGGACGAATAGTCCTTATTTATGAAGAAGAAGAAAGCCTTTATTTGTCATATATATGTATACAGGTGTACAGTACAATGAAATTCTTTTTCCGCTTATCTCAGCTTGTTTGGAAGCTGGGGTCAGAGCGTAGGGTCAGCCATTGTACGGCGCCCCTGGAGCAGACAGGGTAATGGGCCCTGCACAAGGGCCCAACAGTGGCTGCATAGCAGAGCCTGGATTTGTACTGACAATCTTCTGACTGATAGCCCAAAGCTCTACCCACTAGGATACCACTATCCCCAGTAATTGTAGTTGTCCCTAGTAATTGTAGGTGTCCCTAGAATAGCAATTGATTACAGCTGGTAACTGAGCCCATATAAATAGAGCTGGTTTGGCTAAACATTTTTTCTCAAGAGCCATTTCTAAGTAATTTCAAGGCCTAAGATCACCTGTCCTTTTGTAAACAGTACATGGAACAGTAGTCTCCTTGGCAAGGCCAGGATAAAACACCAAATGGTCACCATATAACTGTCAAATGTCCAAACTGTCAAATTAGGAACCATCAAAAAACAGGGACTGCTTTTTTATTTATAATTAGCATAAAAAAAATCAACAAACCTGTATGACATCTCTAAGCTCATGGCAATGTAAAACTTTAAATATGTTAAAATTTAAATATGGACAGTGTCAGCAGCGTCTAATTTATGGCAAATCTGCATTTTCTATTGGTTCTTAGATAACAGCTCATTATCCATACAATGTTTTAAATCTTACAGCTAATGTTGACTGATTATTTTTAACTTTGTGTTTCCTGACCGATATGGACACACAACAAGTCAAACAACTTATATATTTGTCGTTTTGAGTGTCTGTTTGGCTGTGTGTGTGTGTGTGTGTGTGTGTGTGTGTGTGTTGGCTGGTGCAGTGGAATTCTCTAAAGCAGAAGTGTTACTGTTTATCATAAAACGTCTGAGTCACCCCACAGACATTTAACACAGATTCTTTGCTGTTGGTAAGGCTGATGTTGTATTAAAAATATCGATTTGCCAAAAATTATGTTTAAAATGTCTACCAGTTGAATAGCGGTGTCTAATATTTGCATTATCTATAAGTCTTTTATAGCTAACAAGTAATGAAAGCCTATCTTTTCCAAAAAGTAGTGTGATAAGTTTTATTTATAGAAGGCACAATACAATGTACACTATATGGCCAAACGTATTTGGAAACTGACCAATGGACATTCCATTTTCCATTTCAGAAGCAAGTGGTATTAAAATACCTTCTATAGTGAATTCTATAAGATCCTTTCATTTATAACAACCCCACTCTTCTGAAAAGCCTTCTCACAGGACAAGCAGTATGCCCATGGGGATTTGTGTCCATTCAGTCAAAAGAGCATTTGTATGGCTGGGCACTGATGTTTGTCAAAAAAACCTCAATTGATGTTCTGGTTCATTCCAAAGCTGTTTAGTGAGGTTAAGCTCAGGGCTCTGTGCAGGTTCTCCTAACACTTAGTTTGTAGCATCAGTGCAAAGCTAGAGAGGTAAATTTAATTTTATTTTACATTTAGTGTAACTGAATGTGTATAATTTATACTGTAATTCTTGAAGAAGAAGATATACTTTATTTGTCATATATACATATACAGATGACATTCTTTCTTCGCATATCCCAGCTTGTTTGGAAGCTGGGGTCAGAGCGCAGGGTCAGCCATCTTACGGCGCCCCTGGAGCAGACAGGGTTAAGGGCCTTGCTCAAGGACCCAACAGTGGCTGCATAGCAGAGCCTGGATTTGTACTGACAATCTTCTGACTGATAGCCCAAAGCTCTACCCACTAGGATACCACTATCCCCAGTAATTGTAGTTGTCCCTAGTAATTGTAGGTGTCCCTAGAATAGCAATTGATTACAGCTGGTAACTGAGCCCATATAAATAGAGCTGGTTTGGCTAAACATTTTTTCTCAAGAGCCATTTCTAAGTAATTTCAAGGCCTAAGATCACCTGTCCTTTTGTAAACAGTACATGGAACAGTAGTCTCCTTGGCAAGGCCAGGATAAAACACCAAATGGTCACCATATAACTGTCAAATGTCCAAACTGTCAAATTAGGAACCATCAAAAAACAGGGACTGCTTTTTTATTTATAATTAGCATAAAAAAATCAACAAACCTGTATGACATCTCTAAGCTCATGGCAATGTAAAACTTTAAATATGTTAAAATTTAAATATGGACAGTGTCAGCAGCGTCTAATTTATGGCAAATCTGCATTTTCTATTGGTTCTTAGATAACAGCTCATTATCCATACAATGTTTTAAATCTTACAGCTAATGTTGACTGATTATTTTTAACTTTGTGTTTCCTGACCGATATGGACACACAACAAGTCAAACAACTTATATATTTGTCGTTTTGAGTGTCTGTTTGGCTGTGTGTGTGTGTGTGTGTGTGTGTGTGTGTGTTGGCTGGTGCAGTGGAATTCTCTAAAGCAGAAGTGTTACTGTTTATCATAAAACGTCTGAGTCACCCCACAGACATTTAACACAGATTCTTTGCTGTTGGTAAGGCTGATGTTGTATTAAAAATATCGATTTGCCAAAAATTATGTTTAAAATGTCTACCAGTTGAATAGCGGTGTCTAATATTTGCATTATCTATAAGTCTTTTATAGCTAACAAGTAATGAAAGCCTATCTTTTCCAAAAAGTAGTGTGATAAGTTTTATTTATAGAAGGCACAATACAATGTACACTATATGGCCAAACGTATTTGGAAACTGACCAATGGACATTCCATTTTCCATTTCAGAAGCAAGTGGTATTAAAATACCTTCTATAGTGAATTCTATAAGATCCTTTCATTTATAACAACCCCACTCTTCTGAAAAGCCTTCTCACAGGACAAGCAGTATGCCCATGGGGATTTGTGTCCATTCAGTCAAAAGAGCATTTGTATGGCTGGGCACTGATGTTTGTCAAAAAAACCTCAATTGATGTTCTGGTTCATTCCAAAGCTGTTTAGTGAGGTTAAGCTCAGGGCTCTGTGCAGGTTCTCCTAACACTTAGTTTGTAGCATCAGTGCAAAGCTAGAGAGGTAAATTTAATTTTATTTTACATTTAGTGTAACTGAATGTGTATAATTTATACTGTAATTCTTGAAGAAGAAGATATACTTTATTTGTCATATATACATATACAGATGACATTCTTTCTTCGCATATCCCAGCTTGTTTGGAAGCTGGGGTCAGAGCGCAGGGTCAGCCATCTTACGGCGCCCCTGGAGCAGACAGGGTTAAGGGCCTTGCTCAAGGACCCAACAGTGGCTGCATAGCAGAGCCTGGATTTGAACCACCAATCTTCCGGTTGATAACCCAAAGCTCTACCTACTAGGCTACTGTCCCAATTCTTACAGTGCCAAGGAAAATTTCACACTCTTATCTCTTACAATCACTTACAGAATAACACTTTTCAAAGCTATTAAAACAAATAAAAATATTAGATGCTAAATTAGGGTCTCATGCACATATAAACAGACACACGGATTGGGCATGACTAAAATATAAACCTCCATCAGCTTGTTAAAGCTACAAAAGAAATCCACAGAAAAAGAGAAGACGAAAATAAATGCCAAAGTGATAAAACTGTTGAAACATGAACGTAAAATGAATGATGTACGTTTAAAAAAAGGTAAATGTACATTAAAGCTAAGTTATTGCCCCATCTACTGGACTATGTAGGTAATACTAGTTACTTAATATTAGGATTTTAACATCATGTTTTACGCTTTGGTTACATTCATGACAGGAACGGTAGTTACTCATTACACAAGATTCATCAGTTCACAAGGTTATATCAAACACAGTCATGGACAGTTTTGTATCTCCAATTAAGGTACAGGATTAGTAATCAGAAGGTTGTTGGTTCTGCAAAAAAAGCATGCACTAAACGCTGAAAATGTAAACGTCATGGATTCTCCAGTCTCACCAGGTATTCCAAGAGAAGACTCAGTGATGTTATGTTGGTTTAGTGTGAGATGTAGTTAAAAAACCGTCATAACCTATTATTTTTATAACTCTCTTTTACCCATTTTTACCCACGGTCCCAGTATTTGTGAAGCTTTGTGGGCTATCAGTAAGAAGATTGTCAGTTCAAATCCAGGCTCTGCTATGCTGCCACTGTTGGTCCCTTGAGCGAGGCCCTTAACCTGGTCTGCTTTAGGGAAGCTGTACAATGGCTGACCCCAAGCTTTGAGCCCAGCTTCCAAACAAGCTGAAATATGCAAAAAGAAATCAATTTTACTGTACATGTGTATATGTATATATGACAAATAAAGAAGCAGTTGTAGCCTAGTGGTTAAGATATTGGACTAGTAAGCAAAATGTTGCTGGTTCAAGCCCCACCACTGCCAGGTTGCCACTGTTGGGCCCTTGAGCAAGGTCCTTAACCCTCAATTGCTTAGACAGTATACTGCCACTTCCTCGGCTGCTCCCGTCAGGGGTCGCCGGCGGATCGTGATCCGCATTATTGATTTGGCCCAGTTTTTACGCTGAAGCCTTTCCTGACACAACCCTCCCTATTTATCCGGGCTTGGGACTGGCACTACAATGCACTGGTTTATGCAGCCAAGTGGCTAGGTACCTATAGGACAATTCAGTGTCTCCAATTAGCCTGGCTGCATGTTTTTGGACTGTGGGAGGAAACCGGAGCATCCGCAGGAAACCCAAGCTGACACGGGGAGAACATGTACACTGCCTGGCCAAAAAAAAGGTCACCACCTAGATTTAACTAAGCAAATAGGTAATGGATAATTACTGCATGGGTGATTGTTTTAGCTGGCAACAAGTTATTTAACCCTAACTGATGCAGTGAGTAGCTTCTCATTTGTTAAACAACCATGTGGAAAGACATCCTGTGGTTGTGGAAAAGATGTTAATCTGTTTCAGAAGGGTCAAATTATTGGCATGCATCAAGCAGAGAAAACATCTAAGGAGAAGCTGAAACTACTAAAATCGGGTTAAGAACTGTCCAACGCATTATTAAAAAGTGGAAGGACAGTGGGGAAACATCATCTTTGAGGAAGGAATGTGGTCGGAAAAAAATATTGAATGATCGTGATCACTTAAACGTTTTGTGAAATCAAATGGTAGAAAAACTACAGTAGAACTCAAGAAGATGTTTAATAGTGAAAGTAAGAGCATTTCCACACGCACAATGCAAAGGGAACTCAAGAGATTGGGACTAAACAGCTGTGTGGCCTTAAGAAAACCACTTGTCAGTGAGGCTAACCTGCAAAAACGGCTTCAATTTGCTAGGGAGCATAAAGATTGGACTCTGGAGCGATGGAAGTAGGTCATGTGGTCTGATGAGTCCAGATTTACCCTGTTCCAGAGTGATGGGCGCATCAGGGTAAGAAGAGAGGCGGCTGAAGTGATGCACCCATCACACCTAGTGCCTATCGTACAAGCCTGTGGGGGCAGTGCTATGATCTGGGGTTGCTGCAGTTGGTCAGGTCTAGGTTCAGCAACGTTATGTGCCCAAAGAATGAGGTCAGCTGACTACCTGAATATACTAAACCACCAGGTTATTCCATCAATGGATTTTTTCTTCCCTGCATGGCACGGGCATATTCCAAGATGACAATTCCAGGATTCATCGGGCTCAAATTGTGAAAGAGTGGTTCAGGGAGCATGAGACATCATTTTCACACATGAATTGGCCCCCACAGAGTCCAGACCTGAACCCTATTGATAATCTTTGGGATGTGCTGGAGAAGACTTTGCGCAGTGGTCCAAATCTCCCATCATCAATACAAGATCTTGGGGGAAAAATTAATGCAACTCTGGACAGAAATAAAGCTTGTGGAAACGATGCCACAGCGAATGTGTGCCGTAATCAAAGCTAAAGGCGGTCCAACCAAATATTAGAGTGTGACCCTTTTTTCTTTGGCCAGGCAGTGTATATTGCCACAGTACTGTTACTTGGTGTTTTCATCTGGTGGAAGGCGCGGGTAGTGCAGCCAGTTTCAACTAATGACGTCATCATTGGCATCCAAGCGCTACAGTATCTGAGGAAACGATCAGCGTTATTACAGACGCTCCACTAATACGGCTACTGCTTATACCCGCACTGCAAGCTTTCAGCTCCTTTACAAGGTTAGATATTACAGTAAATACAACAAATCTATCCTGTAGTTCCAGTTGTGTTATTCTGTATTGCTTATCTAAACATTTGAATGGCTGAATGTTATTATACGAGTGTGTGTGTGTAGGATGTGCTCTGTGGGAAGTGTGTGTGTGTGTCGGATGTTTTTATTTCTAAAGAGAATAAAGACAAACGGCGCAAATTGCAATAAGCGCTCCTATTTTATATACGACCTTAACATGTTCTCTGTGCGCCATGTTGCGCCTGTTTTGATGCTCAGTGCTGTCTGCGCACTTTCTGTCTTGACAGTTCATGCATAATTACACATAAACGTTATTAGATTTCGATGTGGATAAACAGTGCTTGGTTTACAATTCAGAAATACAGTCTAGCAGGGCGCGTTATTAAGTAAACAGCATGAATTGTACCCGCTTGATTTTATGTCAGTATTAGGCCTGTTCATTTGCCGCAGAGGTGCCCACAGTCACCAAGACAACACACTGGCTGAGCAAAACATAATCAGACCATGCCCACTTATATCATTATGAATATTTAATGTCTTTAAGTGTCTAGGTATTATCTTAAATATTGAAAGGGATTACACAACTGTAGGTCTAATATGTCCATAATGTGTTTGTGGCCAATACCTTAGGGAATGCCGGCTCAAACCAGACACTACCTATTCCAATTGTTTTAACTATTTGTAATTAAATGAATATTTCAGTTTCTTTATAATCAACCTCATTAGATGCATATGTGCTATACCCACAAACAAAGATTTCATTATGTTAACTTGTTGAAGACAGACCTTATGTCAAAGGTTTAGGTCCCAAGATGAAGCCCAATAGGTAGAACAATATTTTGACATAATGGCAAGGAAGGTGGGCATGATTCTGTATAAATGTTTAAAAAAGAGTGTGAAAATATTGCCCTTAAAGTCATGTATAAGGCTGTTGGACAACACAGAACATCCTCCAAAAAAGAACATTTTCAACAGTATCAAGGCTAACCAAGGTTGGGCAAATATCTTCAAGTGTTCAGCAACAGCATATCAAAATATTCCAGAAAAAAACATATCTAGCCTCAGCTAAAGTCAGTTGTTACTGACTTTAAGTCCCTAAATGAGGCCCCACACCTGCAAGATTGTAAGATCTGCAAGGTGACATAATGGCAAGAAAGGTGGGCCCGACAAATAAAGGGGCAGTTGTAGCCTATTGGTTAAGGTACTGGACTAGTAATCAAAAGGTCACTAGTTCAAGCCCCACCACAGCCAGGTTGCTGCTGTTGGGCCCTTGAGCAAGGCCCTTAATAAAAAAGCTTTGAATAAAGGCGTCCGCTAAATGCTGAAAATGTAAATGTAATGTAAATAGATGTAGCCCCAGCTAAAGTCAGTGGAGTTACTGACTTTAAGTCCCTAATTGAGGCCCCACACCTGCAAGATTGTAAGATCTGCAAGGTGACATAATGGCAAGAAAGGTGGGCCCGACAAATAAAGGGGCAGTTGTAGCCTATTGGTTAAGGTACTGGACTAGTAATCAAAAGGTCACTAGTTCAAGCCCCACCACAGCCAGGTTGCTGCTGTTGGGCCCTTGAGCAAGGCCCTTAATAAAAAAGCTTTGAATAAAGGCGTCCGCTAAATGCTGAAAATGTAATGTAAATAGATGTAGCCCCAGCTAAAGTCAGTGGAGTTACTGACTTTAAGTCCCTAATTGAGGCCCCACACCTGCAAGATTGTAAGATGTAGACGCAGTTGCAGGATACTTAACCAGGGTAGAACAATACTGTGACATAATGGCAAGGAAGGTGGGCATAATTCTGTATAAATTAAAAAAGAGTGTGAAAATATTGCCCCAAAAGCCATGTAAAGGCTGTTGGACAACACAGAGGATCCTCCAAAAAGGGGAAACTTGGAACAGGCTAACCAGTGTTGGGCAAAAATATCTCCAAGTGTTTAGCAAAAGCTTATCAAAATATTATAGAAAAAACGTCTAAAGACCTGTACATGTAGCCTCAGCTAAAGTCAGTGGAGTTACTGACTTTAAGTCCCTAAATCAGGCCCCACACCTGCAAGATTGTAAGATGTGAACACAGTTGCAGGATACTTAACCAGGCCAGAACAATACTGTGACATAATGGCAAGGAAGGTGGGCATGATTCTGTATGAATAAAAAATAAGTGTGAAAATATTGCCTCAAATCTACCCAAGGTTGGGCAAAAATATCTCCAAGTGTTTAGCAACAGCTTATCGGAGTATTAAAGAAAAAACGTCTAAAGAACTGTAGATGTCTCTAGCCTCAGCTAAAGACATCCGAGCTAATGATTCTACAATATGAGCAGTGGTGTTGGAGGTGCTGTGCTGCACCATCTCAACTTGGATCAGAAAATGATTGTTGTTACAAAGTGGTTATTACAAAACCTGAAAATTATTTATGCTCCAAAACCTAGCAGTGCATTTGATTTGAAGACCCATAAAATGAAAGTTAAAATGTATTCAAACTAATATCACGTGAAGGTGAAGGTGACAGATAGTTTAGTCTTTTAAACAGGTTAACAGGTATATAAAAGCACAGTGTGTTATTATTAAATGTTAATTATGTTTTAGAGAGTATAAAAGTAAAATAAAATATTGTAGGTGAGGGATCCAGTGATGCTGTAATAAAAATTAAACTAGTTTTGCTTTTATAGGGGTGTAGGCCCTCCAGCACACAGCATTGACATTAACAATGCATTGTTCTTGTTTATTGGCCAACATTCACATTATGAATAAATAATGTCTAATAAATGATTCAGTTTCTTTCCTACTCTAGGCTTCAGTAGTCAACACTATGGGAAAGGAAAAGCTGCACATTAACATTGTGGTTATTGGCCATGTGGACTCTGGAAAGTCCACCACCACTGGTCATCTAATCTACAAATGTGGTGGCATTGACAAGAGGACCATCGAGAAGTTTGAGAAGGAGGCCGCAGAGGTGAGGAAAGATACAGCAATAATGCAGAAATTTGGTCTGAGTGATTAAGGATCTAATTGTATATTGGATTGTATAAGGAGCCAAACAAGAAATAATTGATCTTGTGTGGCAGAATGATTGCCAACCCCACTGGAGGCAGCTTGCTTCCAGGGCAGTTCACTTGTGGTGGCCAGCTTAATTTTCCAGGAACAGATCATAAGAATGCTGGCAAAAAGAGCCAGCAGAAAAAAACAAGCTGGACAGAAACATGCCCAGCATCTTGACCTTATAAGAAATGCAGGAAATGAGGCCATGGCAAGAATGGATTGAGGCAATGGCATGTGAAGCCAATTAATAAGAGTCATCCCCAGCTGCAGCCAGGTAATGCTTAATGAAGTGCAGAGACTGCCAATTAAAGAACCTGCCAGTACTACTGCAGGATCTGAGCCTCCATGCTCCCTGCTAGTCCATAATTGCATGGAAGTTAGGCATGATACTGTAACCCCAATCCCACTGCAGGCAGCTAAACCATTAGTCACATTAAGAATATAAGATTCTATGGATATGCAAATAAAACCTTCACAAATCCGCTGTCTTTAGGTCTTTTTTTTAACAAGTAAAATCTTTTAAATAAGTAAGAATAAATGAAAATAATGGCAAAATAAGACAGAGGTAAACAACACAAAACAGAGTTGTTTTTTTCCAAATCAGTTTGGTGAATATTTGTATGAATGCTGATTTTAAGTGCAAGTTGCTTTTCTTTGATCTTAGATGGGCAAAGGATCTTTTAAGTATGCGTGGGTTCTGGATAAGCTGAAAGCTGAGCGAGAGAGAGGCATCACTATTGATATCTCCCTGTGGAAGTTTGAGACCAGCAAGTACTACGTCACCATCATCGATGCACCAGGACACAGAGACTTCATCAAGAACATGATCACTGGTACCTCCCAGGTCTGTTTCTTATTTGTAACATTTTAAATTGAATCGTCACGATGACATGGCAGGTTCTGTGGGTTTTTCACAGCTCCAGAGTCTGTGTTTAAACCTTACATTCTGCCTTGTTCCTCATCTGTAGCCTTCCGAGTAGAGTACAGACCCGCCACAATCACATCAAGTGCTGCGAACTATAGAGTTAAATAGTTCTAGACTAACATTTAAAAGGTCATTAAATGACTTTTGCTTTATCTGTGATTCCAGGCGGACTGTGCTGTGTTAATCGTGGCAGCCGGTGTGGGCGAGTTTGAAGCAGGCATCTCCAAGAACGGGCAGACCCGAGAGCATGCCCTGCTCGCATACACTCTGGGTGTCAAGCAGCTCATCGTGGGTGTCAACAAGATGGACTCAACTGAGCCCAACTACAGCCAGAAGCGCTATGAGGAGATTGTAAAGGAAGTCAGCACTTACATCAAGAAGATCGGCTACAACCCTGAAACGGTGGCCTTCGTGCCCATCTCTGGCTGGAATGGAGATAACATGCTTGAGGCTAGCCCAAATGTTAGTACTAAATCTGTCACTCAGTATCAAGTTCATCATTGTTACCAAAGTTGGGTGGAAATAGTTTTTTAAAGAGTTTTAGGTAAATATTGATATTATTAGAATGATATTAAAGCAGTGTTCAAATGCGCTAGCTCATCACCTGTGGAGAGCTTGAGCTATTGAGTTTGATAGTCAGTGGTGCTACTGACTTAACTGGATAGCCAAAGAACACACTTGGTCACGTCAGAATCCGACATGACAAAAAATTTAACAAATTATTCATAACAGAAAAGTGCTAAAATTCAAATATAAGTAACTGTAGATCAGATATTTATTGAGCTACTCTGAGCAAGGGTGCTCAGGTAGCGCAGTGGTAAAACACGCCAGCACACCAGAGATGACATTTCGAATTCGTCGTTTCAAATCTAAGCTCTGCTATTTGGCAAGCTGAGCACCTACATGAACAACGATTGGCTGTTGTTCATACAGGGTGGGAGCCGGATGGGGATTCCTCATCACTGATGCAATTACGACCTCTGCTGGCTGATTGATGCCGCCTGCGCAGGGACGAGGGTTAATGCATTGATTAGAGTGTGGCTCTTTGTACACAAAGCTGATCCGCATATGAACTCGCCTCGTGCAGGTGAAAAGATGCAGTCGGCTATTGCACACGTGTCGGAGGGGGCGTGTGTCAGTCTCGGCTCTTCTTAACCAGGGTGGAGATCAACATCATTACAGAGGATACACTAAAGTTAAAGATACGCTAAAGTTAATGATACACTAAAGAGCTAATTGGATACACTAAAGTTGGGAGAAAAAGGGGAGAAAATACTCTAAGCATTGTTCTACAGTATAAATAATAAATATTTTTAACATAGACTGCAGTTCTGTATTTTTGCTAAAAGCTGTAATAATGGTGAAATATTTGGTCACATATGAAAGTGGGAACCTTGGATGGCGCTTTCACTGCAAATATGTGTTCTGCTGGGCTGGTGCAGACACAAGCTTTTTGTATCTAATCTAGTGCGTAATGTAAATAAATTAAAAGAAAACACACAACCATTATAACCCTCAGGACAAACCTAAAGTTACAGTTACAGAACAATGTAGCATAAACATGTAAACATTTCATCTACATAGAAATGGCTTCTCATAGCTAATATTGATTTTCTGCTTTCCACAGATGACCTGGTTTAAAGGATGGAAAATCAATCGTAAGGAAGGCAGCGTCTCTGGTACGACTCTATTAGAGGCTCTGGATGCCATTCAGCCTCCGACACGGCCTACTGATAAACCACTGCGCCTCCCACTGCAGGACGTTTATAAGATAGGAGGTGAGAGAATAGACAGGCAGGTGTGTAGACCATGGCTAAAGAAATGTAAACCCTTTCAATCGGTCCCTTAGTGGGTGCTGATGAATTTGGCATGTTGTTCCAGTGTCTGCATGGGTTTCTTTCTTGTATATAATCTAGTATGCAGAAGGTGGATTTGCTGCTAATTTTTGGGTGACATTATGCACATAATATTATTCAGGTACTACAAAGAAAGCACAAAACTGGCATACATAAAATGCATACAATTACATGTTTTATAATATCATTTTTGCTTCATGTAGGAGTTTGTGATCACTTTGATTTAACATGGAACTAAAAGCTTAGTGTTTAATTAAGTTATACATAGTATAAAATGTAAATAATTCAGCTTAATATGGTGTAATGGTATTAGCCACGCTGCTTGTAATAGCAGTGTTTGTGTTTCTAGGGTTTTAATCCCAGGCTGGACTGGAAAAAAAGTTATGTGAACCTAGCCATTGAGGGGGACACATACAGTGCCTTGCAAAAGTATTCAGCCCCCTTAAACTTTTCAACCTTTTGCCACATTTCAGGCTTCAAAGATAACGATATGAAATTGTAATTTTTTGTGAAGAATCAACAACAAGTGGGACACAATTGTGAAGTGGAACGAAATGTATTGGATATTTTAAACTTTTTTTAGAAATAAAAAACTGAAAAGTGGGGCGTGCAATATTATTCAGCCCCCTTGCGTTAATACTTTGTAGCGCCACCTTTTGCTGCGATTACAGCTGCAAGTCGCGTGGGGTATGTCTCTATCAGTTTTGCACATCGAGAGACAGAAATTTTTGCCCATTCTTCCTTGCAAAACAGCTCGAGCTCAGTGAGGTTGGATGGAGAGCGTTTGTGAACAGCAGTTTTCAGCTCTTTCCACAGATTCTCGATGGGATTCAGGTCTGGACTTTGACTTGGCCATTTTAACACCTGGATAAGTTTATTTGTGAACCATTACATTGTAGATTTTGCTTTATGTTTTGGATCATTGTCTTGTTGGAAGGTAAATCACCGTCCCAGTCTCAGGTCTTTTGCAGACTGCAACAGGTTTTCTTCCAGAATGGTCCTGTATTTGGCTCCATCCATCTTCCCATCAATTTTAACCATCTTCCCTGTCCCTGCTGAAGAAAAGCAGGCCCAAACCATGATGCTGCCACCACCATGTTTGACAGTGGGGATGGTGTGTTCAGGGTGATGAGCTGTGTTGCTTTTACGCCAAACATAACGTTTTGCATTGTGGCCAAAAAGTTCGATTTTGGTTTCATCTGACCAGAGCACCTTCTTCCACATGTTTGGTGTGTCTCCCAGGTGACTTTTTATAGATATCTTTGAGAAATGGCTTTCTTCTTGCCACTATTCCATAAAGGCCAGATTTGTGCAGTGTACGACTGATTGTGTCCTATGGACAGAGTCTCCCACCTCAGCTGTAGATCTCTGCAGTTCATTCAGAGTGATCATGGGCCTCTTGGCTGCATCTCTGATCAGTCTTCTCCTTGTTTGAGCTGAAAGTTTAGAGGGACGGCCGGGTCTTGGTAGATTTGCAGTGGTCTGATACTCCTTCCATTTCAATATGATCGCTTGCACAGTGCTCCTTGAGATGTTTAAAGCTTGGGAAATCTTTTTGTATCCAAATCCGGCTTTAAACTTCTCCACAACAGTATCTCGGACCTGCCTGGTGTGTTCCTTGGTCTTCATGATGCTCTCTGCGCTTTAAACAGAACTCTGAGACTGTCACAGAGCAGGTGCATTTATACGGAGACTTGATTACACACAGGTGGATTCTATTTATCACCATCAGTCATTTAGGTCAACATTGGATCATTCAGAGATCCTCACTGAACTTCTGGAGTGAGTTTGCTGCACTGAAAGTAAAGGGGCTGAATAATATTGCATGCCCCACTTTTTAGTTTTTTATTTCTAAAAAAAGTTTAAAATATCCAATACATTTCGTTCCACTTCACGATTGTGTCCCACTTGTTGTTGATTCTTCACAAAAAATTACAATTTCATATCGTTATGTTTGAAGCCTGAAATGTGGCAAAAGGTTGAAAAGTTCAAGGGGGCTGAATACTTTTGCAAGGCACTGTATCAGTGCACCATTACTGCCTGCCCAAGCCCAGATAGACAAGAGAGTTGCATCAGAAAAGGAATCTGATGTAACAAATAATATAATAAATAAATCATAACAGAAAAGTGAATTAGGAAATCCCACTATCTACTATACAGATTCCAATGTAAGTAACTGTAGATCAGTTATTGAGATTCTCTAAGCATGGTTCTACAGTATAAATACAATTATTTATAAAATAATGATAAAAGCTGTATAATAACAAAAAGTAAATTATTTACATATTGCAGTCCCACCCAGGATACTTTTTCAGGGCTTCAAATACAAAGTTTGTCAGCCCCTTTCTACAGCATACATCAGTAAAAAGAGACCACCATGAGAGGTGCTGCTGATTATATATTTTACAAACAAGCCTGTCTTGAATTTCATCTAAATATATAAAAAATTCAAGCTTTGCACTGCACCGCTGATAAAATGACTAAGCCTTGTTCACAAATACCCATTTATGCTATATATGTCACCTCAATGTAATAACTAATCTAAAAGCATTGCTCTGTCTTACCCAGGCATTGGGACAGTCCCAGTTGGTCGAGTTGAGACTGGTATCCTTAAACCTGGCATGGTTGTCACTTTTGCCCCTGTGAATGTAACCACTGAGGTGAAGTCTGTGGAGATGCACCACGAGGCCCTGTCTGAGGCGCTGCCTGGAGACAATGTCGGCTTCAACGTAAAAAACGTTTCTGTTAAGGACATCCGTCGTGGCAACGTTGCAGGAGACAGCAAGAACGATCCTCCTCAGGAAGCTGCTAGCTTCACTGCACAGGTGGGAACAAACACTAAACACAAACACTGAGACATTCATTGTGTGCTATTAATCACTTAAACCTTGCAAGGAACATACATTAATTACATAGTGTCATGGCAATAAAAATTTAAAAACATGCTGAGAGACATTTTAATAGCTCATAGCTCACATGCTGTACTGCTAACTCATTAGCCTCCTTGCTAGCTGGCAAGCTGTCTTGCTAATAACTCCTTTGTGTGAAGTCTGATTAATGAGAAGTGGAAAGAAAACAATTACTTTTATACTGAACAAACCAAGGCTTGATTAATTAAAAGCTCCATCATCATTTTCATACTGATGCAAAATTATTGAGGTGCACATGAGGGGGCACTAACTACCCAGTTCTGTAAACATGAGTTTACAAACTTGGCTACGACATCTTTTGGTTTTGCAATATTTTGATAAAAGTGAACTGTGTACTGTTGTGCTACACAAAAATCCCCTTTTTAAAGGTCATTTACATTTACCATAATTCTATGTGAGTTGGTTAATGTGGTTTGTGTTCATGGATTACACTTAGATTTAGATTTAACCCTTAATTTTATTATTAATAAACAGTTGATACAGATACAGAATGCCTACTCCTTTAACCCGTATTGAAACTACTCTTATATTAAGCATAATGAAACCTTTTCAGGTTAGCAAACATTACCCATCAGTAACTCATGACATTACTGCCGCCAAATGCTGCTTCAAATTATTTGTTTTTCCCAATCCAGTCATATCCAATTACCTAGTTGTATCTCCTTGAGCAAGGCCCTTAACCCTGTCTGCCGACTCTGCGCTCTGACCCCAGCTTCCAGACAAGCTGGGACATGTGTTTACCCATTTTATCCAAAGCGACTTACATTACAGTTACAGTATACAGTCTGAGCAATTGAGGGTTAAGGCCCTCAGTTGCTCAAGGGCCCAACAGCAGCAACTTGGTGGGGATTGAACCAGCGACCTTCTGATTACTAGTCCAGTACCTTAACTACTAGGCTACAGCTTGCCCTGCAAAGAAGAATTTCATTGTACAGTACATGTGTATATGTATATGACAAGTGAAGGCATTATATTATCCCCCATCTCTGTGCACACACTATTGACCAGCCTGCAGCAATGAGGAGACGTTAGCCAATCATGTACAGTGTATCACAAAAGTGAGTACACCCCTCACATTTCTGCAAATATTTCATTATATCTTTTCATGGGACAACACTATAGACATGAAACTTGGATATAACTTAGAGTAGTCAGTGTACAACTTGTATAGCAGTGTAGATTTACTGTCTTCTGAAAATAACTCAACACACAGCCATTAATGTCTAAATATCTGGCAACATAAGTGAGTACACCCCACAGTGAACATGTCCAAATTGTGCCCAAATGTGTCGTTGTCCCTCCCTGGTGTCATGTGTCAAGGTCCCAGGTGTAAATGGGGAGCAGGGCTGTTAAATTTGGTGTTTTGGGTACAATTCTCTCATACTGGCCACTGGATATTCAACATGGCACCTCATGGCAAAGAACTCTCTGAGGATGTGAGAAATAGAATTGTTGCTCTCCACAAAGATGGCCTGGGCTATAAGAAGATTGCTAACATCCTGAAACTGAGCTACAGCATGGTGGCCAAGGTCATACAGCGGTTTTCCAGGACAGGTTCCACTCGGAACAGGCTTCGCCAGGGTCGACCAAAGAAGTTGAGTCCACGTGTTCGGCGTCATATCCAGAGGTTGGCTTTAAAAAACAGACACATGAGTGCTGCCAGCATTGCTGCAGAGGTTGAAGACGTGGGAGGTCAGCCTGTCAGTGCTCAGACCATACGCCGCACACTGCATCAACTCGGTCTGCATGGTCGTCATGCCGGAAGGAAGCTGACGCACAAGAAAGCCCGCAAACAGTTTGCTGAAGACAAGCAGTCCAAGAACATGGATTACTGGAATTCCCTGTGGTCTGACGAGACCAAGATAAACTTGTTTGGCTCAGATGGTGTCCAGCATGTGTGGCGGCGCCCTGGTGAGAAGTACCAAGACAACTGTATCTTGCCTACAGTCAAGCATGGTGGTGGTAGCATCATGGTCTTGGGCTGCATGAGTGTTGCTGGCACTGGGGAGCTGCAGTTTATTGAGGGAAACATGAATTCCAACATGTACTGTGACATTCTGAAACAGAGCATGATCCCCTCCCTTCGAAAACTGGGCCTCATGGCAGTTTTCCAACAAAATAACGACCCCAAACACAACCTCCAAGATGACAACTGCCTTGCTGAGGAAGCTGAAGGTAAAGGTGATGGACTAAACCCAATTGAGCACCTGTGGCGCATCCTCAAGTGGAAGGTGGAGAAGAACAAGCTGTCTAACATCCACCAGCTCCGTGATGTCATCATGGAGGAGTGGAAGAGGATTCCAGTAGCAACCTGTGCAGCTCTGGTGAATTCCATGCCCAGGAGGGTTAAGGCAGTGCTGGATAATAATGGTGGTCACACAAAATATTGACACTTTGGGCACAATTTGGACATGTTCACTGTGGGGTGTACTCACTTATGTTGCCAGCCATTTAGACATTAATGGCTGTGTGTTGAGTTATTTTCAGAAGACAGTAAATCTACACTGCTATACAAGTTGTACACTGACTACTCTAAGTTATATCCAAGTTTTATTTCTATAGTGTTGTCCCATGAAAAGATATAATCAAATATTTGCAGAAATGTGAGGGGTGTACTCACTTTTGTGATACACTGTATGTGTGTAGACATCCAGCCAGCTGATTGCAGAGCTGAGATTTGAACTAGCGAGCTCAAAATCTCAGCACTGATGGGCTGGATGAGTGTTTTACCGCTAAAAAAGCTTGAGCGCCACCACTGAAGTTGCTGAATGCTGTATTAAAGTGCCAGTTAAGTTGGAATTGCTAGGTGGGACTAGACGATTGGCAATGGAAAAAGTCCTCTATTTTGAAGCATTATGAAATTATGCAATTTTTTAAATAATTGATTTTTGGTGTTATTGGTGATTTCTAGTCCTATTCAAACACAAAGGTTTGCTCAGAGGAGTTATTTATACTTATTTGCAACTCACTTAAAATAAAACTGTAAATGCAGTCACACCATCTTATTTGGCTGCAAATCATAGTGCTTCATGTAGATTAATAAATTTTTTTAAATTATAGAATAATATACACCGATCAGTCATAATATTAAAACCACCTCCTTGTTTCTACACACACTGTTCATTTTATCAGCTCCACTTATCATATAGAAGCACTTTGTAGTTTTACAATTACTGACTGTAGTCCATCTGTTTCTCTGCATGCTTTGTTAGCCCCCTTCCATGCTGTTCTTCAATGGTCAGGACTCTCCCAGGACCTTTAGCAAACTTTAGCAGCGCTGCTGTGTCTGATCCACTTATACCAGCCCAACACACACTAACACACCACCACCATGTCAGTGTCACTGCAGTACTGAGTATGATCCACCACCTAAATACAGTGGGGCCAAAAAGTATTTAGTCAGCCACTGATTGTGCAAGTTCTCCTACTTAGAAAGATGAGAGAGGTCTGTAATTTTCATCATAGGTACACTTCAACTATGAGAGACAAAATGAGAAAAAAAAAATCCAGGAAATCACATTGTAGGATTTAAAAAATTTTTATTTGTAAATTATGGTGGAAAATAAGTATTTGGTCAATAACAAAAGTTCAACTCAATACTTTGTAACATAACCTTTGTTGGCAATGACAGAGGTCAAACGTTTTCTGTAAGTCTTCACCAGGTTTGCACACACTGTAGCTGGTATTTTGGCCCATTCCTCCATGTAGATCTCCTCTAGAGCAGTGATGTTTTGGGGCTGTCGCTGGGCAACACGGACTTTTAACTCCCTCCACAAATTTTCTATGGGGTTGAGGTCTGGAGACTGGCTAGGCCACTCCAGGACCTTGAAATGCTTTTTACGGAGCCACTCCTTTGTTGCCCGAGCGGTGTGTTTGGGATCATTGTCATGCTGGAAGACCCAGCCACGTTCCATCTTCAATGCTCTCACTGATGGAAGGAGGTTTTGGCTTAAAATCTCACGATACATGGCCCCGTTCATTCTTCCCTTAACACGGATCAGTCGTCCTGTCCCCACTGCAGAAAAACAGCCCCAAAGCATGATGTTTCCACCCCCATGCTTCACAGTAGGTATGGTGTTCTTGGGATGCAACTCAGCGTTCTTCTTCCTCCAAACACGACGATTTGAATTTTTACCAAAAAGTTTCATTTTGGTTTCATCTGACCACATGATATTCTCCCAATCCTCTTCTGGATCATCCATATGCTCTCTGGCAAACTTTAGATGGGCCTGGACACATATGTACTGGCTTAAGCAGGGGGACACGCCTGGCACTGCAGGATTTGAGTCCCTCTCGGCGTAGTGTGTTACTGATGGTAGCCTTTGTTACTTTGGTCCCAGCTCTCTGCAGGTCATTCATCAGGTCCCTCCGTGTAGTTCTGGGATTTTTGCTCACCGTTCTCATGATCATTTTGACCCCACGGGATGAGATCTTGGGGCCCCAGATCGAGGGAGATTATCAATGGTCTTGTATCTCTTCCATTTTCTTACAATTGCTCCCACAGTTGATTTATTCACACCAACCTGCTTGCCTATTGTACATGCACTCTTCCCAGCCTGGTGCAGGTCTACTATTTTCTTCCTGGTGTCCTTCGACAGCTCTGTGGTCTTGGCCATGGTTGAGTTTGGAGTCTGACTGTTTGAGGCTGTGGACAGGTGTCTTTTATACAGATAACGAGGTCAAACAGGTGCCATTAATACAGGTAACGAGTGGAGGACAGAAGAGCTTCTTAAAGAAGAAGTTACAGGTCTGTGAGAGCCAGAAATCTTGCTTGTTTGTGGGTGACCAAATACTTATTTTCCACCATAATTTACAAATAAATTCTTTAAAAATCCTACAATGTGATTTCCTGGATTTTTTTTCTCATTTTGTCTCTCATAGTTACGGAGCCCCTTAGGGGTCACTAAGGAAAAAAAATATGTGAAGACAAAATCCGTACCCTCGGTTTAGTAAACCGTACCCTCGGTTTAGTAAACCGTACGCACGGTTTAGTAATCCGTACCCTCAGTTTAGTAATCCGTACCCTCGGATTTGTAAACTGTACCCTCGGTTTAGTAAACCGTACCCTCGGTTTAGTAAACCGTACCCTCGGTTTAGTAAACCGTACGCACGGTTTAGTAATCCGTACCCTCAGTTTAGTAAACTGTACCCTCGGTTTAGTAATCCGTACCCTCGGATTTGTAAACTGTACCCTCGGTTTAGTAATCCGTACCCTCGGATTTGTAAACTGTACTCGCGCTAACTGCGCTACAAGTTTTACTGCGCGCCTAAAACCCGTTTTACGGTAATACAGTTGCGAAACATTGAAGAGGATAAAGCATCTTTTTGCAGCTTAATATACTATATATTAGATATAATAACACACACACACACCCATATATATATATATATATATATATATATATATATATATATATATATATATATATATATATATATATATATATATATATATTTATATATATATGTGTGTGTGTGTGTGTTATATCTAATATATAGTAAAAAAAGATGCTTTATCCTCTTCAATGCTTCGCAACTATATATATATATATACAGGGCCGGCGCTAGGGGGGGGGGGGCTGAGGGGGGCATTGCCCCCCCAAATTGTGTCTTTGCCCCCCCAAGCACAATGCAAGCAACGGCTATTTTTAAAATGATCTCTGAACCAATCACAAAAATGCATTTTGTTTTACAGTGTGAAGATATTTCCTTGCTTATTCCTGATTGGCTCTTTGAGTCATATAAAAATCGGCAGACTGCCCCAAACAGTTCAGTTCGGCAGTATATGTTCTGTTAGTGTGAGCGAGAGGCAGGTATACTGGTAAACACTTTTTTTTTACAGAATTAGTATTCTTTTGTTTTCTTTATATTTTAATTTCCCAATAATATAAATATTCTCACTCATTCCTATTTCCACGTTTGAATATTCTCAGTCTGTGTGTAGGTACATTTGTCAGCTTTGACTTAAATTTGTATTAAAGCCTTTCAAGAAATAGAGTTGTTCTATTAGTAATGGCAATTTAATTAAGGGGGCGTATTAAAATGAAATACAATTAGATAATCTTTTTTCTCCATTTACATAATCAACATGTATTTTTTAATCATTGGGTTTTAAGTTTAAGTTCGAAAACATGCATTTTTATTTCTTTACCTCATACATCACTTTAAGCCAGTATCAATAGCTTGGCTGTCATCATTCATGCACAAATCAAGCCTTGAATATATTTCTGGCTTCAAAAACATGACTATCAACATGCCCCCTCATTAGGTTTTACTGCCCCCCCAAGCAAAGCAGTCCAGAACCGGGGCTGTATATATATACAGTGTATCACAAAAGTGAGTACACCCCTCACATTTCTGCAGATATTTAAGTATATCTTTTCATGGGACAACACTGACAAAATGACACTTTGACACAATGAAAAGTAGTCTGTGTGCAGCTTATATAACAGTGTAAATTTATTCTTCCCTCAAAATAACTCAATATACAGCCATTAATGTCTAAACCACCGGCAACAAAAGTGAGTACACCCCTTAGTGAAAGTTCCTGAAGTGTCAATATTTTGTGTGGCCACCATTATTTCCCAGAACTGCCTTAACTCTCCTGGGCATGGAGTTTACCAGAGCTTCACAGGTTGCCACTGGAATGCTTTTCCACTCCTCCATGACGACATCTCGGAGCTGGCGGATATTCAAGACTTTGCGCTCCTCCACCTTCCGCTTGAGGATGCCCCAAAGATGTTCTATTGGGTTTAGGTCTGGAGACATGCTTGGCCAGTCAATCACCTTTACCCTCAGCCTCTTCAATAAAGCAGTGGTCGTCTTAGAGGTGTGTTTGGGGTCATTATCATGCTGGAACACTGCCCTGTGACCCAGTTTCCGGAGGGAGGGGATCATGCTCTGCTTCAGTATTTCACAGTACATATTGGAGTTCATGTGTCCCTCAATGAAATGTAACTCCCCAACACCTGCTGCACCCATGCAGCCCCAGACCATGGCATTCCCACCACCATGCTTGACTGTAGGCAAGACACACTTATCTTTGTACTCCTCACCTGATTGCCGCCACACATGCTTGAGACCATCTGAACCAAACAAATTAATCTTGGTCTCATCAGACCATAGGACATGGTTCCAGTAATCCATGTCCTTTGTTGACATGTCTTCAGCAAACTGTTTGCGGGCTTTCTTGTGTAGAGACTTCAGAAGAGGCTTCCTTCTGGGGTGACAGCCATGCAGACCAATTTGATGTAGTGTGCGGCGTATGGTCTGAGCACTGACAGGCTGACCCCCCACCTTTTCAATCTCTGCAGCAATGCTGACAGCACTCCTGCGCCTATCTTTCAAAGACAGCAGTTGGATGTGACGCTGAGCACGTGCACTCAGCTTCTTTGGACGACCAACGCGAGGTCTGTTCTGAGTGGACCCTGCTCTTTTAAAACGCTGGATGATCTTGGCCACTGTGCTGCAGCTCAGTTTCAGGGTGTTGGCAATCTTCTTGTAGCCTTGGCCATCTTCATGTAGCGCAACAATTCGTCTTTTAAGATCCTCAGAGAGTTCTTTGCCATGAGGTGCCATGTTGGAACTTTCAGTGACCAGTATGAGAGAGTGTGAGAGCTGTACTACTAAACTGAACACACCTGCTCCCTATGCACACCTGAGACCTAGTAACACTAACAAATCACATGACATTTTGGAGGGAAAATGACAAGCAGTGCTCAATTTGGACATTTAGGGGTGTAGTCTCTTAGGGGTGTACTCACTTTTGTTGCCGGTGGTTTAGACATTAATGGCTGTATATTGAGTTATTTTGAGGGAAGAATAAATTTACACTGTTATATAAGCTGCACACAGACTACTTTTCATTGTGTCAAAGTGTCGTTTTGTCAGTGTTGTCCCATGAAAAGATATACTTAAATATCTGCAGAAATGTGAGGGGTGTACTCACTTTTGTGATACACTGTATATATATATATATAGGCAACAAAAGACATACCATGGTAAAATTATGCAAATGTAAAATTTTAAAATTCCATTAAAACAAGTGGAATTGTTACAGACCAATTTGAAAGGTCTAAAATAAGCAAATCAAATTATTATCAAAGCACTCCACTTTTTTCTTTAAGAGCATTAACTTTTTTATTAATGTAATACATTTCAGACATCTTTACTGTAGTAATCTGGGGTGATGGGATAGCAAACTTATTAAAAAGTCAAATCAATAACAATAAATAAACAATAAATAAATAAATCAATAAATAACACTAGTACTCATCTTGTGATTTTGAGACTATTTTACCCTAGGAATTTAGAATAATAGGATTGCAAACCAACGTAAAGTAAAATGCAAATCAAATTATTATCAAATCACCCCATCAGACTCTTAAAGAATACTCCTACTTCTACTTACTGACTTTATGAGTCTCAGACATTTATACTGTACATTTCACTTTACGTTGGTTTGCAATCCTATTATTCAAAATTCCTAAGGTAAAACACTCTCAAATCACAAGCTAAGTACTCGTGTTATTTATGATTGTGGGGTGGCATTTGATAAGATTTTGATTTGACTTTTTAATAAATTTGCTATCCCATCACCCCAGCTGTAAAAAGATGCTTTATTCTCTTCAATGCATCGCAACTGTATTACCGTAAAACGGGGTGTGGGCGCACAGTAAAACTTGTAGCGCAGACAATCCGTGCGTACGGTTTACTAAACCGAGGGTACGGTTTACTAAACCGAGGGTACGGATTACTAAACCGAGGGTACGGTTTACTAAACCGAGGGTACGGTTTACTAAACCGAGGGTACGGATTACTAAACCGAGGGTACGGTTTACTAAACCGAGGGTACGGTTTACTAAACCGAGGGTACGGATTACTAAACCGAGGGTACGGTTTACTAAACCGAGGGTACGGTTTACTAAACCGAGGGTACGGATTACTAAACCGAGGGTACGGTTTACTAAACCGAGGGTACGGTTTACTAAACCGAGGGTACGGATTACTAAACCGAGGGTACGGATTACGCTCTTCATATATATTTTTTTCCTTAGTGACCCCTAAGGGGCTCCGTACATAGTTGAAGTGTACCTATGATGAAAATTACAGACCTCTCTCATCTTTCTAAGTAGGAGAACTTGCACAATCAGTGGCTGACTAAATACTTTTTGGCCCCACTGTAATACCTGCTCTGTGGTGGTCCATTGAAGAACAGTGTAAAAGCAGGTTAAAAAGGTATGTAGAGAAATAGATGGACTACAGTCAGTAATTGTAGAACTACAAAGTGCTTCTATATGGTAAGTGGAGCTGATAAAATGAACAGTGTGTGTAGAAACAAGGAGATGGTTTTATTGTTATGGCTGATCTGTGTATATCGTTGCCTGCAAGTTGGTGCTCCCTTTAATTTAGATCTACTATGCCGCGTAAGTAAATTGAACATCCAAATCTTATTGGATGAACAACTTACCTGTAAAATGCTGCTGACAAGATCAAATAAAGGACGTAAAGCTAGCTGCATTGTTTAATAAATGTTGATTTGTGTTTACATGCAGGTCATCATACTGAACCACCCTGGCCAGATCAGTGCCGGCTATGCTCCTGTGCTGGACTGTCACACGGCCCACATTGCCTGCAAGTTTGCTGAGCTGAAGGAGAAGATTGATCGTCGCTCAGGGAAGAAACTAGAGGACAATCCCAAATCGCTTAAATCTGGTGATGCTGCCATTGTGGACATGATCCCAGGCAAGCCCATGTGTGTGGAGAGCTTTTCTGAGTACCCTCCCCTTGGTAAGATCACATCAGACCTTCCAGATGCTTTTTCAAGCCATGTATTGACATCATGGTGATGTTTTTGTTATGATATAAATGTTCTGGTCTGTCTATTTCCTTTCTGTAGGTCGTTTTGCGGTACGTGATATGCGTCAAACAGTGGCGGTGGGCGTCATTAAGGGTGTGGAGAAGAAGACTCCAACCTCAGGCAAGGTTACCAAGTCTGCCCAGAAGGCCCAGAAAAACAAATGAATGTTGTGCAGGGCTGCAACCTCTCGAGTCAGCCACAACCGAATCCATGCCGTCCATCTGCTCTTCAGCTTAATCATCAAAGCTTGGGAGATTGTTACAATGCATCGCAAGAGTATACGGAGGAAAAAAAATGCGCACCATAGCTCTGACAATGATGCTAATATAATGTACCATTCTATTTATGGTTTACCATTTGTAGTTTTCAATTTCTAGTCTGTTATATGTGTGATCTGTGGATTGCTCTAAGCACCTTATGCTAACTAGCTTTTAGGAAGAAATCTTCTGCTTGATGTGTAATAGTTTGTGTCCTGACTAGCTATTTAGCTAACATTGCTAATGTGACATAGCATGCAAAAAACAATAAACATTTCATGCTGTAGTTGTAGATGATTTTTACATTGGTCTGTACTGTAACTGTGACTTAGCTTTAACTCTAAAATCCTCTTATCCATTCTGGCTACATGCATGAGCTAAGCTAACTAGTGCACTTTATAGAATATCATGCCTCTTAGCACTTTGAACAAGCACAAGCTAAACACTTTGCACTTGCACCCATGTACTTAAACACATAGATGTTTCTCCATAAGCTATTATAACATAAACGAACATTAAAGAGAAATAAACAATTTACGTTGTTGTTGGGATTTTTTTTGAATAGCGGTGTGCATTTCTTTAAACCAACAGGACAAGGACATATGTTAGCTACCAAATGCTAACAAAATACCTTACTTAACAACTTACAAATGCTAACAATAAAATACCAGACACTAGCTAACAAAAACTAAAACGTAACAATAACTGCTAACAACATGTAAGCTACCAAATGCTACCAAAATACCTTACTCACTACTTACAGATGCTACCAATAAAATACCAGACACTAGCTAACAAAAACTAAAACGTAACACTAACTGCTAACAACATGTAAGCTAACAAACGTTAACAAGAAATGACTTTAGTTACTACCTAACATATGCAAACAAAAATTTAACTTGCCACTCGTTAACAAATGCTAACAAAATACCTTACTCAATACTCACAAATGCTAACAATAAAATACCAAACACTAGCTAACAAAAACTAAAACGTAACACTAACTGCTAAGAACATGTAAGCTACCAAAAGTTACCAAGAAATGAGTTACTACCTAACATATGCAAACAAAGATTTAACTTGTCACTCATTAACAAATGCTAACCAATGCTAACAAAATTCGACTACAACCACTAGCTAACAAATGCTACAAAAACTTAATTCTCTAGCTTACACATGCACATACATTTAGTTACTTGCTAGCAAATCCTAACAAACGTAACTGTCAATATTCAACAAATGCTATGAAAAAATTACCTGTCACTAGCGAACACATGCAAACAAAACTGTACTTGTTACTAGCTAATATGTACTTATTAGCCAGCAAATGCACGATGCCTAAGTGGGTAGCACTGTCGCCTCACAGCAAGAAGGTCCTGGGTTCGATCCCCAGGTGGGGACAGTGCTACCCACTTAGCCACTGTGCCGCCCTTAATAACATACTATGACAGTTGATCAAACATGACCTGGTGTGCTGAGGAACTACAGTTTGAATACATTTTAGATTAGGGTAACAATATTTTTTTAAACAGACAGTGGGGACTTTTTTTCATGTTTGGCAGACACACATTAAAATAACAAATGTTAATATCTACTAAGTTAAGTTTTTAGCTTTCTCACTGGTCATGCTTAATTCCCATTATTCATGTTATTGTTACTCATCTCTCTCCCCTGAGCCCTCTTCAATACTTCTTTCTTTTCCCTGTGTCTTCACCTTCCACATGACTCAAAAAAGAACAGTTTGATTAAATGTGGAAACCCCTAAAGGTCTGCTGTGGTATCTGGCACCAATATGTTAGCAGCAGATCCTTTAGCTCCTGTAAGTTGCGAGTTGGGGCCTCCATGGATCGGACATGTTTGTCCAGCACATTCCACAGAAGCTTGATTGGATTGAGAGATGGGAAATTTGGGGGCCAAGTCAACACCTCAAACTCGTTTAATCAATTTTGCAGCAGGTGCTTTTATCTTGTACTGGAGCCTATAAATCCATAGTGAATTAAAGCTTGTTTGACTGTGAAATAGGTTTTACAATGATTATTCAATGAGCCAATGACTGACAGCTAGTGGTAGACAATTAAATCAGATTGTAAAGTTCGAGATGTCAGCCCTGGTGTGCTAGAGTGTTTTACCGCTGCGCCTGTCCTTGTTACACCAATCAGGCATAACATTATGACCACCTCCTTGTTTCTACACTCAGTCCCATTTATAGCTCCACTTACCATGTAGAAGCATTTTGTAGTTCTACAATTACTGACTGTAGTCCATCTGTTTCTCTACATACTTTTTTAACCTGCTTTCACCCTGGTCTTCAATAGCCAGGACCCCCACAGGACCACCACAGACCAGGTATTACTTGGGTGTTGGATCATTCTCAGCACTGCAGTGACACTGACATGATGGTGGTGTGTTAGTGTGTGTTGTGCTGGTATGAGTGGATAAGACACAGTAGCGCTGCTGGAGTTTTTAAACACCTCACTGTCACTGCTGGACTGAGAATAGTCCACCAACCGAAAATATATCCAGCCAACAGCGCTCCATGGGCAGTGTCCTGTGACCACTGATAAACAAACTCAAACAGCAGCAATAGACGAGCGATCGTCTCTGAATTACATTTTACAAGGTGGGTAGGAGTGTCTAATAGAGTGGACAGTGAGTGGACATGGTATTTAAAAACTCCAGCAGCGCTGCTGTGTCTGATCCACTCACACCACCACCATGTCATTGTCACTGCAGTGCTGAGAATGATCTACCACCTAAATAATACCTGCTCTGTGGGGGTTCTGATCATTGAAGAACAGGGTGAAAGCAGGCTAAAAGGGTATGTAGAGAAACAGATGGACTACAGTCAGTAATTGTAGAACTACAAAGTGCTTCTATATGGTAAGTGGAGCTGATAAAATGGACAGTGAGTGTAGAAACCAGGAGGTGGTTTTAATGTTATGGCTGATCTGTGTATATTAATGGGCTAGTGTAGCCTGGAGATACCAATTGCAACTTACCATATTTAGTAATAGACTGCTAGCTAGCAATTGATTAAAATTTAAATGCTGAACTTTCTACAACTGTTGTACATTACTGCAAGATTACACTGTATGTTTATTTAATAAATGACTGACACAAAATATAAAATATTTTACTATTAAACTGTAAGGTGGACATTTAACAGTTCATCCTCAATATGGACAGTATCACCTGTGTTTCAGCAGCTTCTAAACTATGGCAAAGCTGTTTTTTGGTGGTTGGTCATCCAAACAAATGTAACACTTTGGTTTTCTTCTTGACCTTGACAAAAGACCACTGTTCCATGTACCTTTCAGCTGATGCAGTCAAACTAGCCCTATTTATTTGGAAACAGAGAATGTAAATGACATTATAGAACTGTCTACAAGACCAAAATGATCAAAGTAGCTCTCACATATAACAGAGAAGATAAATCATTGAAAAATCATTGAAATTAAAAGACATGACATACAAAAACAAAAATTGTATGTACACTTTTAACCTCAACTGTGAATAACAGAATGAATAAACCAAAACACATTGTTTTCACTGGTGACAATAAATAAAGCTAGCATGATTCTGTGGCTAATCTGTTCTTAACACCAGCTACATCCGTTTGAGGTCATTCTTAAGAAAACTAAGGTACATGGTTGTGCATCAGTGGCGATTTCTCTAAGACTGCAAGGGAAGCTCAGCTTCCCCTAAAATGTCAAAAATTAAATGGTCACATATGTACAGTTGTGTTAACATTTCATTGACTACAAATGTGTTAGAACACGTTCATCTCGAAGACGAGTCCGTTCAGAATCAGTTACTTATCACAAATCGACTGACTCGAACTTCTCATACATTCCCGTAGCGTCCCGAAGCTGAGCGTCTATTCACTTCAACGGGACTGCATGGAACGGTTTTTTTCATTGCTTCGAAACTTGGCGGTCATTGGATAAATGCCCTGATTTTGTCCCGCCCCCGGACGCTGAGCGTCTCTGGGGGTGAATGGAGCTGTGGGCGGGTCTGGACGCGGAGCTTCTGCAAGATGATTGGAGGATCAGTCAAAAGCCTGAATCCCGTTTTGATTGACAGCTATTTGCTGGCCATTGAGAGGACACTGGTCAAGTCCCTGGAAAAGACGCCTACTTGGTACGATAGGATCACAGGCCATTTTCTTGAAAAGGAACGGAGGGCAGAATTTATGTATAAATAAATTGACAAATTTTATGATGTAAGCCGACAATGAGCTTCCCCTCTTCGAAAGACCAGCAGCCTCCACTGTTGTGCATGACCCATGACCTATTTGATCACAGAACAGACAGACACTTAACTTGGAGAATTTGTTTTATGCAATACTTGGTATTTATCCTTTAACAAAATTGTACAGTGTTTAGCAGTAAAGGTACCTGTTGTTGTGCCTGGCACTTCAGAGGACAAAACAAGAGATTCATATACAATGTAACAGTTGGATATAAAAAAACAACAACAAGAACAACAACAAAAAAACCCACAACTTAATAATTCAGTAATTTCAATAAAGTTACATTTAAGTTGGCTTGACAAAGGCAGAATACAGTAACTGTAGCATGTACTACATAATAGCCTGTAAAAGATTCTATTTATTATATCAAATGAACAGTATTACTGATCAAATCAAAAGTATTTTCATACATTTATGTCAAAAAAGCAGCAAAAAATCAGTCCCAAACGTATAGGTGAGGTAACCAAAATAAAGCTACTGTATTTTGGACACATTATGGAAACAAACAATTCATTGGAAAAGCTAGTTGTGCCTGTAAAAGCTGAAAGTAAAAGAGAAAGAGGATGGCCAGCAACATGAAGCATGGATACAATTAGAGGGATAATGAACAAGCCATTAAAAGCCTGAAGACCCAGACAGAAGACAGAATATTCTGGAGAAACACTGTCCACGTGATCGCTATAAGTCAGAATTGACTTATATTAATTATTTAATTTAATACATTTATTGTTTATTACTTTTATTTATTTAATACAGAGAATAAACCAACAATCAACTATCAAATAAATTGACATCGTCAAGCCAACTTGTTCATAAAGTTTCTTGTTAAACATCTTGTTGAACACTAGACCTCTTACAGTCAGTACAAACAAATAAAACCAAACAGTACCATTTTTACATTTTAGCATTTTTGTTAACATGCAAAGGCTTTTCATTATTTATTTTTATCAGTATGTTATGGTGCTTTCATATATGCGGTATAAGTCAGTTTAAATCAAACACTGGCGCAGTGCAATTTAAAAGTATGAAGTGACCAATTAGTCAGTTTAACAATTTGACAATTTAATTTAACAATTTTTTTATCATTATGTATGAGCTTTTCTAGCTTAGTTGGTTTCACATTGCAACAATTTCAAGCCCAGCAATTTGCTCATACAGGTGAATGTTTTACCTCTTTTAAGTTCTCCCATTAATTACTCATCATGCCAAAAGAATTTGTCCCTTGACCTACCACTTTTCCAGAGAGAACTGTGCACTTGATACCAAGTTGAAGCTTCACCTTGATGCAGCCCGATTTCTGTCCACTGGAATTGTTTACACTGACAATTCCATTGCCTATTTTGTCCATAATTACATTTTAAAACTGGACTGTCCTTATTAAACATTTGTTGGAGTTGATAAGGTGGAATTTTCACATAATGCAATGTGTTGATTGCTTTTGGGAGTGTCATCTAATACTTTTAGTACAAAAATAAAATTTTTATTAAAGTAATTGTATGGCAGGCGGCATGGTGGCTCGGTGGGTAGCACTGTCGTGTCACAGCAAGAAGGTCCTGGGTTCGTTTCCCCAGGCAGGGCGGTCCGGGTCCTTTCTGTATGGGGTTTGCATGTTCTGCCCGTGTCTGCGTGGGTATTCTCCGGGAGCTCCGGTTTCCTCCCACAGTCCAAAAACATGCAGTCAGGTTAATTGGAGACACTGAATTGCCATATAGGTGTATGTGTGTGTGTGTGTGTGTGTGTGTCTGCCCTGCAATGGACTGACGCCCTGTCCAGGGTGTTACTGTGTGCCTTGCGCCCATTGAAAAGCTGGGATAGGCTCCAGCACCCTTTCTGGTTACTAAGTTCAGGTATTTCAGGCAAACCCATTGCTAGGGGTGTGTAAAATCAATTAAATAAACAAAATTTTAACTTTTTGGCACCATAATAACGTCATTGGCTTAGGAAAAGAATGCTCATGATTAGGCGTCTACATACTTTTGTGTATTTTTCACTTCATGACAGTCAGGAAGACAAGGGTGGATAAAAATATCAGGGGTAAAGACTTGTATTTACCTGTTTGGTACCAAGGGGTACAACTGGCATAAAGGGCTCTTTTAGATCCTGGAATTGTTAGTGTCTGGTGTCATTTCCTATCTGCATTGCAGTGCAAAATGTGCAGCCTCTACCTTAGTGTAAAGGCTTTGTTTTAGATTTTTTTTTCTGCAAATGTGTTATTTTTTTCCCCAAAAATAACAAACTGCACAAAAAAATCAAGATACCAGCTTGTGCTGGTTTGGATCAAACCAGGTAAAACTGGACTGTAAAACTGGACTGATTAAAGAAGGGGTGTTTGAGCTGCCGCCTTTTGACTGCTGGTCAGGGAGCTATTTACTGTGATTAAAAATACAGGTAAGGGATGGCTATATGGTGACATGTAGCCTAGCTATACATACTGAGATTTATGCACATTATTTATTAAAATACTTAATGTATTATACGCCAACCATCTTCTCAAGTTCTTAATCTTAGGATCATAATACCAGAAACAAGGTTCACTCTGGTTGCCAGATGGAAGTTTAGTTGTCTACTGTGCCCAATGATTATTGGTGGAGTGTTCACAACAAAACTAAAGGAGAAATTCGATTGGTTTTCACCAAACAATGGCAGCGTAAACAGGCTGTAAGTGAAAGATGAGAGAATGTTTTTTTTAAATAGTATATATATATACATTTTGTTTATGCATTTTCTCCCCCTTTTTCTCCCTTTTTAGTGCGTCCACTTGCCCGATTGCATCATGCTTCCTCTCCACCAATACCGATCACTGCTCTGATTGAGGAGAACAAAGTTAACCCACGCTTCCTCCGGGACGTGGGCAGCATGCCGTATGCAATTTATCACCTGCACTTTGACGAGTGCAGTGCAGCTCAGCGTTGTGTACAGAGAGACACACCATGAGAGCACTCTTTTCTCATCTCTGTGCAGGCGCCATCAATCAATCACCATCATCAATCAATTATGACCAGCAGAGGTCATAATTGCACCAGTCATGGGAGAGAGCAATCGTTGTTCATGTGGCCGCTCAGCCTTAGCCGGTAGGCAGAGCTGAGATTCGATACGATGTATTCGAGATCCCAGCTCTGGTTCCAGCGTGTGTTTTTACCACTGCGCCACCTGAGCGGCCAAAGATAAGAGAATGTTTAAGCCCTTTAACAAATGTTTCTCCAGTAAGCTCAAATGTGTACAATGTGAAACCAAATTATATCCATTTTGCTCTTATTACAGACAAAAGGATTAAACATTATAGAAAAATGGACTCTGTGTTGTGCAAGTGCAGTTATTTCAGATAATGGTTTGCCCATTTCTTTCCATCAGCCTGACCTAAAACCACAGTGCATTTAAAAAGGAAAATACATGCAATATATCATTATGTAAGGTTGACTTATGAAATACTCCTTCGTTAAATAATGTCCTCAACAACAAATTATAAAATAAAAATAAAAAAACACCCCGCCCCCCAATTCAATCTTTTTTTTTGAAAAACTTCATTTTCCCTTCTTAAAAAATAAAATACTTAAAAATAAGACCAAGCTCTTAAGAAAGCTTTATGTTATTCATTAAAATTAAGTCTGTAAATTAATCCCGTCACTTTTTAGGATTATTTCAGTCGAACATGTGGCATACTGAACGGCTTGGTACCACCCACATTGGGCGCCACTGCCCCTGTCCTCAGATGCTCCGAAGAGAAACCGGCATCAGCTGTAGGCTGAGCTAGAAAGCTAAAACCTGTATTTCGAGTCTGAACTGGGTTTTCCATGTCTCCATCTGTGATGAACAGATCAGCTTCGGCCCAGCCGCCCAGCCCCATGTCGTTGTCCGTTGCCGAAGAATCCTGGCTGCTGCTGGCTGACAGACTATGCCGTCCGTCGACCTCTGGAATAAGGTCCTGAACTGAGAAACACTTTCCAGCTGATGAATCCCTGCCATCTTGTTTAGACGACAATAACGGGTCCATCTCCATCTCCACACTTATGTTTCTCCTCCAGGAGGCATCCTCTTTGGTGTTGGGTCCATTTTCTGAATTCAAGCCAAAGTCCTGCTTGGTTTTTGCTGAATATAAGGGTGGGTTATGATCAGGAGGGCTGGACTGAGGGGGCGTTGACCCATTATTCACCTGCCCTGACTGACTTGGAAACAAGGGGAGTTGAAACCGGGTGGCCAATGTAGGCGGTGGAGGAGGACTGGCCAGTCTTGGAAAATGCACCCCACCAATGTTGTTGGGCGTAAAAACAGGTGGTCCATCTGAGGTCGGTGTGGTAAAAGGCTGGAGAGGGGAGGGGCAAAATGAAGAAGCAGACTTAGACTTGTCTTCTACAGTAGGGGATCCAGCTGAATTGAGGTTGAAGTCATTGGGAGCAACAAAGAGATGAAAGCCCCGGGGGAAGTTGGAGCTACTCAGGTGGCTAAATTGTGAGGGCGAGGACAGGTCTTTGCTGAAGACCGGACTGTAGTCTGGTGTCTGTGGGAGCTCGAACAGAGGCAGAGGAGACAGGGCAAGGGAGGAGGTGTTACCCTTATGCAGGACCTGTCTGTAGACGTCCAGCAAGGAATCAAGCTTGGATTCAATAGACTGCACCTACAAAAGAAAATTGGATGCTTTTAAATGCACAATAAAACAAGTCATGGCAAAAAAAGAATCTGGTAATATATGTAGATCAATAGATGTTTGTAGAGATTTTGGAATAAGGATTTTACTTAAAAGATTACAATGTGTAAAGGTTTCATGGTTGCAAAGAAGCCCCAAACTACAATACTATGATGTAAACGTGCCCTAAATTAAAGATGTGAGAATGTTTTAAGCCCTTTAACAAATGTTCTTCTGATTATCTGAAATGTGTACAATGTGAAATCATTAAAGAAAAATAGAGAAAACATCATTGAAGTGGCGCAGCGGTAAAACACTAGCACACCAGAGCTGGGATTTTGAATACATTGTATAAAATCTTGGCTCTGCCATCCGGCTGGGCTGGATGGCCATATGAACAATGATTGGCTGTTGTTCAGGGTGGGATGAGCTGGACCAGGGTTCCTCATAACCTGCGCAAAGTTGGGGAATAATGCTGATCAGGGTGTGGCTCTCCGTGCACAAGGCTGATCCGCATATGAACGCGCCTTATGCAGGTAAAAAGAGGCAGTCGGTACTGTGCACGTGTCGGAGGGGGCGTGTGTCAGTTGCGAAGCTCCTCAGTCAGCAGTGGAGGGTTGTATCGGTGGAGGTGAAGCGTAACGCAATCAGGGTAATTGGATATGACTAGATTAGGGGAGAAAATTGGGGGAAAGTGTTGTGTGTTGTGTGAGTGCCATTATTTCATGCCCATTTCTTTCTATCAGCCTGACCCAAAAACACAGTGCATTCAAAAAGGAAAATACATGCAATATATCATTATGTAAGGTTGATGACAGTTTTTTACAATTAATATAAGGTCTGTTGAGTTGTGTGTGCCTCATACACCCCAAACACTGTTACAACACCTTGAAAATTGTGCTCTATGTGTGATCTATGCAGGTTGCCTGCTTCTAGGAAGACTAGTAATACTACTTAATTTTTTCCATTTTTTGAACAGGTTGTGATATTGACTAAAAGCCATGTTTGTAGAAATGCATTCATACATTTCTAAAATTCTACAATTCTTATAGAGAAGTCATTAGCTCAAAGGTTCCCTTTTTTTGGCCTGGACTGTTGATTATGTGTTTGTTATGAATTTAATGAAAACAGCAGTTCATACTTAAAAATTGCTCTGGCGTCACCCTGCCAGTGACAATCCCAACTCACCTGCCTCTCAACTTTACACACTCTGCCCAGCATACTGACATCGTCCAGCAGATCGCCATCAGACAGCAGCTTCTCCCTTAGTTTCTTATCTACAGGTATTTGACCTTTTCCCAAGATCTGATCCACCCTGAAACATATACACACAGTTAAGCTTAACAGGTACTGTATGTGAGGTACAAGAGTAGTTACAATGCCAACAGCTCACAATTGTGGAGAAACTTCCACCCAACAACTGTGAGTTTAAGAGTGAATGGGTTACAAGTTAGATCAGAGGTGCTTTGCATCTAAAAATCAGATCTGTTTTTTTAATGGCACCTTTATAAAATGTAACAAAGTTGTTTATATTTAAAAACGGCTTACTCCTGAGTGATAGCCTAGTGGGTATAACTGTGGAATACAAATTGGAAGGTTGTGGGTTTGAATCCTGGTTCTGGCATGCAGCCTCTGTTGGACCCTGTTGGCTGCTGGGGTGCTGTACAATGGCTCTGACCCTTATACTGTATTTTCATTGTACTGTACACTTTACTGTACAATTTATATACAAGGTATTCCATTGGCTGTAGATGATCCTAGATCATTATACTTATCAGGTCTACATAAAACACTAGTGCAGGACAGGACTACACCCCAGACAGGGCGACAACTCATGCTAGGTCATAATTTACTAATTTATTTACTGATATATTTATATCTATTTATATCTACAGTCGTATCTCTTTTATTTAAGTCAATCAAACTGCTGACACATTTTAAAAGGTGGGAGGAAACAAACACAGGGCAAACAGGCCAGACATATCACATAGTGACTAAAGCCGAAGATTAAGCCTGGGTTCACAGGAACCCGGTGCTGTGCAGCACTCATAATGCTGCATCACCTAGCCTCCTCCTTTAAACAGAATTAAAGAGTCATTTATTTTTTGCAGTAACGTATTGGTCCTGAAAAGGATCGCAGTGGGCCCAGTGCCAGCCAGAAACACAAGACAGGAATAGAGGAAAGGGCTGTGATCCATCTTGGTGCCACCCACATTTACTTACTTCCTAATCCAGACCTAGGGGTGTTCAGAGTTGTTGATCCACCTATCACACATTTTAAGAGATGTAGCTATTACACATTTTAAGACCAGGTACTTAACCCTTTAATGGGAAATGCTGCTCTGTTAAGGGTCCTTTAAATAGCATTCCATAATTGGTAATAATAATAAAAATAATCTACGCTAACTATACATGTTACATACTGGAATATTTCCCCAGGTTCCTGGTAAGTCTGGTAATTTATAATCTGCAATGTATGTAAAAACCGGCTGCGTTTTGCTGCCGTGTGTGTATTACCTGGTCTGCAGGCTTTTTATCCGGCACAACATGTCCAGGTGCCCTGCTGAGTACTGTTCAATCACATCCTTCACGTCATACGGACGCAGCGTCTCTTTAAACTTCTTCTTCGCAACATGGAACTTCATTATCCTGCATAAAAAGCACACACAGGGAGGAGTTATACCACATGAAGTTTAGAACTCAGCAGGATGAGGGGGAATATGCTTTAAAAAATGAATTTACTAAGTAAAACTTTGGGTGGTCTGAGATGCAGATAGGGAAGCAGGAGACTTTCATAAAGCATGGTGTTATAACGCATTGCTTTAGGCTATTCATTTCATTTAGATTTTCTCTCACAATCAATATCAGCCACATGAAATACGTCAACTGACTGAACTTCATTGTTGTTGGCAGGTGGGCAATCATGAGACGAGTGTATTCAGCTTCAACACAAACACTATATAATCACCTAGCTGGACATCCTATTCCAAACCCATGGGTGTTAATATGCACCTGTACCAGCCTCCACAATTCTGAGAAGGCTTTCTACAGAATTCTGTAATTTGTCTGTAGACATTTGGGCCCATACAATCAGTGATGTTGGATCGCAATTAACATTACAATTCATTCCAAAGGTAGTCAGCGGGACTGTGGTCAGGACTCAGGAGTTCAAACCCAGCTTGTCAATCAAGTTCATCTTCATGTACCTCTCTTTGTGCACAGGGGCCGCGGCCATGCTGGAACAAGCACAGGCCTTCAAATGTTGAAAGCATTAAAATATTTCATATAATTGATATATACCGATCAGCCATAACATTAAAACCACCTCCTTGATTCTACACAAACTGTTCATTTTATCAGCTCCACTTTCCATATAAAAGCACTTTGTAGTTCTACAATTACTGACTGTAGTCCATCTGTTTTTCTGCATGCTTTGTTAGCCCCCTTTCATGTTGTTCTTCAATGGTCAGAACTCTCCCAGGACCACTACAGAGCAGGTATTATTTGGGTGGTGGATCATTCTCAGCACTGCAGTGACACTGACATGGTGGTGGTGTGTTAGTGTGTGTTGTGCTGGAATGAGTGGATAAGACACAGCACCGCTGATGGAGTTTTAAACACCTCACTGTCACTGCTGGACTGAGAATAGTCCACCAACCAAAAGAACATCCAGCCAACAGCGCCCCATGGGCAGCATCCTGTAACCACTGATGAAGGTCTAGAAGATGACTAACTCAAACAGCAGCAATAGATAAGCGATTGTCTCTGACTTTACATTTACAAGGTGGACCAACTAGGCAGGAGTGTCTAACAGAGTGGACAGTGAGTGGACACTCCAGCAACGCTGCTGTGTCTGATCCACTCATACCAGCACAACACACACTAACACACCACCACCATGTCAGTGTCACTGCAGTGCTGAGAATCATCCACCACCTAAATGATACCTCCACTGTAGTGGTCCTGTGGGGGACTGAACCATTGAAGAACAGGGTGTAAGCAGGCTAAAAAGGTATGTAGAGGAACAGATGGACTACAGTCAGTAATTGTATAACTTCAAAGTGCTTCTATATGGTAAGTGGAGCTGATAAAATGGACAGTGAGTGTAGATATTAAAATTTTAGTAAGACATTGTTAAAATGAATTGCAATATATTGTATTAAATATAATAAAAATTGTGTCTATGCATTTAAATTGATGCACTGCATTTATTTCCACAATGCAACACTACTAGGCCACATGCAGTATACAGTATTGGTGAAGGACAGGCAAGCATGTTGTTATACTGTACTTTTATATTCAGGACAGTAGGGAGCAGTGATGCCCAAGTCATGACGAAATAGAGAAAAAAAAAAACAAGCAATACATGTCTGGCAGCTGCTGGAACAACATTTGGAAATTTGTTTATTTAAAAACCGAACGCAGTCATTACCATAAATATTGTACAATTACAAAAAAACTAGCCATCTGCAGGTTTGATAGCATGTAAAAGCCTCAGGCAGGGATCTATCTCCTGCCATTTCTCTTATTTTAACACCCACACACAGCCAGGGTTCAAGGCTGGCGAGCTGCTACAAAAACACCTCAGCACACAAGTCACAACAGCTAAACTGCCAAGAGCGGGTCGAACAGCACCATGAACTCTTCAAATCCACACAGAGTTGCAATGTGTTAATATAAAACTCTGAACTGACCGACAGCTGCTATTAAAAATCACTTATGCAAATGAGTGATATTGAAACAGCCACTGGTATTACAGAACAGTTTCAGTTCCTCATTGTAAAAACGACAACTAGCACCTAGTCTCTTCACTACTATTGACAATTCATGGAGAAACACTAAGGGCTCCATTTATGAGTTTGACGTTTAAATCTGCACAATCTGCCATCTAGATACGTAGGCCTATTTATATTAGCATTCATATTCACATTAGCGTTCAGTTTACTAATTTGAATCTTAGCACGCAAATTGCACCTGCTAACACCAACTGATTGTGGTGCACTAGGCAGAGCTGAAAATGCTTTTGACACCAAAATAGTGAATTTAAAAAGCCAAATAAAAACTGTAGTTAATAAATAAAGTTTTTTTTTATAGCACCTCCCCATACTTGTGATCAAGTGTTGCCAATATCAATAAATATTTTTTTAGCTTCTCTTTAATGTTCTGAACCTCTAATTGATCAGGGTTGCCAGAACTGTGACAAAAGCTCCAAAAAAAGAACCAACAGACAACTTCCCCAATAGAAGCACAAGTAATGTCAAAACCACACAAATAAGTGTCAAATTGTCTGGTATAATAACATGTTACATATATGCGTTTTGCTATGTATACACTGTGTGAACCCCTTTAAATCATGCAATATTTGTGCACTAGGGTGCATGGGGGATGCAGCAGTGCATTACGCTAACCCACTACAACTTGGTTCCAGTGTTCCAGATCAAAATTCCTGGCACGGCTTTCGGCCAGTCATGTGTGTACATTCAGACATGATTGGCCATGTATATATATATATATATATATATATATATATGTGTGTGTGTGTGTGTGTGTGTGTGTGTGTGTGTGTGTGTGTGTGTGTGTGTGTGTGTGTGTGTGTTTTACCTGACTGCACGGATAACTGTTTTTACTGCCGGCAACAAGTCCTCAGCAGAGATTTCACAGTGACAGCCCTTCTCGTCAAAACCCTCTTCTGCTAACATATTGGTCTCACCTGTTCCAACACACAAGCACACACATGTCAGCTGATTTCCAATACAGGTACTATTTAGATCATTTATTGGCATTTAAATGTTATTGCTTTTTTATTAAAATCAAACTTGTACATTTAAAGACAAATGGTTATAAGTAGCAGTAATTTTACATATAGACACAAAAAGTACAACAAAAACCCGCCCCAAAACTTTAATTATAGCAAAAATAATTCATTTTACATTCTTACTCTAAAACATTCTTATACTCATGGGTGGAAAGTGCTTCTGGTTAAAGGCATGAACATTCATCAGCCTCGTCCTAGTAGGAGTGTGGTGGTGGTGCCATATGGCGTACCAGCGAGAGTCAAACTCCATATGCATTAGACATGGATCATTCACACTTATTTCAAGTGAAAAAGAAATCATTCTGAAAGTGCAGTCTGGAGATCAATAAGCGTAGAGATGTGTAAAAGCAGACCAGAGAAACTCTTAAAAATAAGAAGTAGCAACTAGACAAAGAATAAAATAAAAGTGAGATATAAAAAAAAGCAAACATGGAAAGTTAACTAGTACTAGTACTTTTTTTTATATTAAGAACAGTATTTAGCTAGGGGTGGCACGGTGGCTCAGTGGGTAGCACTGTTACCTCACAGCAAGAAGGTCTTGGGTTTGATCCCCAGGTGGGGCGGCCCGGGTCCTTTCTGTTCGGAGTTTGCATGTTGCATGGAGCTCCGGTTTCCTCCCAGTCCAAAAACATGCAGTCAAGTTAATTGGAGACACTAAATTGCCATATAGGTGAATGGGTGTGTGTATGTGTGTGTGTGTCTGCCCTGTCCAGGGTGTTACTGTGTGCCTTGCGCCCATTGAAAAGCTGGGATAGACACCAGCACCCCCCGCGACCCTAATTGGATAAGCGTTTAAGACAGTGAGTGAGTATTTAGCAAAATAAGTCACATTTCTTGGGTTTAGCCAAAAAATACTGACAGCCGACCTTACTCTTTTTTCATTAAATATATTTACATACAGATTTTTATATATTTGCTTCAATCTACATTGTTACTGTTGTTCATTTCCAACAAACGATTCAGTAAAAAAGTGGGCAAAGTCTATATTTACCACATTTTCTAGCCAAACCAAAACCAAAGCCTCCTCCTCAGCCAGGAAAACATGAGATGCCTCTTTTACATTCTAGTTCTCCTTTGAGCTATATATCTCTGTGTAGGAGATGTACTGATCCAAACCGTACAGGGTGACGACCATGGTTTCTGCTTCAGTTCCTCGAGGACGCTTGAAAGTGTATCAGGATTTAGTTTTTATACAACTTTTTTGCATCCCAGTTTGCGGGCCGACAGACTTAAGCATAAAGCATAAAGACGGCTGCATTTTTTCACCAGATAAGAGTTCTTATAGAGCGCTTCAGGATGTACAGCAGACAAAGGTTTGTTCACTGTATTCTTACTTCAATATTGTTAACTTATATAATAAGGTTAATGTTTAACTTATGCATTAATATAACTAAGGCTCTACCTAATTCATTGACGTGAAAATCGAGTCACAGACTGTAATATGTAATTTGCCGTGAAATTCAAAATTTAAGGTTTGTGTTTAGCGATTTAACGTTTTTCATTCATGTAGCATTCAATTGCCTCACATTTACTGGTTAATTTGCACTGTGAGGCAGTCCTAGCGATCAAAACTCAGCTCTGCCATCCGGGCGCCTATATGAACAATGAGTAGCTGCTGTTCATGCAGGATGGAAGCAGGACGGGGATTCCTCATGACTGATGGAATTACGAACTCTGCTGGCTGATTGACACATTAGTCAAAGGATAATGTGTGATCAGGGTGTGGCTCTCCGTACACAAAGCTGATCCGCATATGAACACGTCTCGTGCAGGTGAAAAGATGAAGTCGGCTACTGCACACGTGTTGGAGGCAGCGTGTGTCAGTCTCGCTCTTCTCAATCAGGGTGGGGATTGGCATCAGTAGAGAGGAAACGTAATGCAATTGGGTAATTGGATGCACTAAAGTCAGGAGAAAAAGTGTAAAGCAGTTAAAAACACTACTTGTGTAACAAAGTTTAGAAAACTCCCAACCAATTCTGTTGATGAGAGTTGGGGGGGTCATTTATGTGAAATCTGTGATTTTTGAAAAATGAGGTCCGTGAAATTAAGCACATTTTCTAGACTAGGCAAGTGTTTATAAATTTGGCAAGAATATAAAATGCATATGTGTTACTGAAAAAAGTGGCACCACAAATAATCTAGTCTTTATAAACAACCACCTACAATAAATGGAAGTTAGAACTGGTCACATTCATTTGTAGTCTTACCATCCGTAGTGGAGCGGGACTGGCTTTTAAGCCGTAGGGAGGGTCTGAAGCGAGTGCGATCATTGAAGCTCCAACTCTTCTGTACTTTGACTGGACTGGATCCGTCGGCGTTGATCTCAGCGCCAGGGGACCGTCGGTCTGTCACTGATGTCTGTCTGCATTTAAAGGTCTGCCCACGAGGACTGGCCATCCTCACCCGGTCTTTAAAACTCAGCTTCTGACTGAGAGACCATAGTAAAAGAATAAGAAGAGCAATATAGTGAGAGAATGTAGGAGGAAAAAGTAGTAGTGTTGTTTCCAAGTTGCATTCACTGTAGTGTAAATACATTTAAATGATTTTTAGCTTTCAAAGAAAACAAGCGCTTGTTAGACTGGCATCACGTTACAAGAAAATAAAAATCTACCAGTTGTTACATATTAGGCAGCAAAAAACTAATAATTTTTCAGCAAGCAATGCAGAACTGATTCAGAGGGTTGCGTGTGGAGGAGTCTGTTCAGACAGCTAATACAAGAAGAGGGGAATCAAAAGCCTAGGAATGTTTGCCAAATTTGCATAATAATAGTAATTATAATGATATACAGTATAATAGATATACACTCTTCTACACACTTGTTCTATACACTTCTGTTAAAATGACAGGTATTTGTGATGTTAAACAAAGTATAATTGTTTAAAGGGGAACTATTTAGGTTTAATTAGGTTGCATAAGGTATGCACACTCTCTCATAACTGTATGAATTAGAATTTAACAAATCACATTCAAACTCAAGTTTAATAGTAGTCAGTACACAACGTGACACTAATTAGGTCGTAATTGCTTCAGTTATGAGGTCCCTCTCAGGCTCCCTAACCCTGTATGAACAACAGCCAAACGTGGTTCATATAGCCGCCCAGCCCAGCCAGATGTATTCGAAATCCCAGCTCTGGTGTGCTAGCGGATTTTACTGCTGAGCCACCTGAGCAACCAAAAGGTATGTTTGATGCAAAAACTACATTGTGCATCACCAAAAGAACACCATATTTACAGTGAAGTATGGTGTAGGCAGCATTGTGTTTTGGGTCTGTTTTTCTTCAGCTGGAACTGGGGCTTTAGTCAGGGTGAAGCGAATTATGAACCATTTCAAATATAAGTTAATTTTGGCACAAAACCTTTAGGCTTTTGCTAAAAAGCTGAAGATCAAGAGGAATTTCAGCTTTCAGCACAGCCACATCAACAAAAGAACAGAATGGCTTTAAGTTTTGAAATGGCCCAGTCAGAGCCCAGACCTGAATCCAATTGAAATTTGTAGGGTGACATGAAAAGGGATGTGCACAGGAGATGCGATTGCAATAAGACAGTTTTTGAGCGCTTTTGAAAGGAAGAGTGGGCAAACATTGCCAAGTTAAGATGTGCCATGCTGATAGACTCCTACCCAGAATGAATGCTGTCATCAAATCAGGAGGTGCTTCAACAAAGTATTAGTTTAAGGGTGTGCATATTTCTGCAACCACATTATTGTAAGTTTTGGTTGAAATTTTATTTCCCCTGTAAAAGATTTCAGTTTGATTTTTCTCATCTGAATTTTTACATTATGTTCAGCATTTGGTATCCTGTGAATTTAGTTTCCTTTATAGCCACTAAGGGCATACATATGAGCTGGTACATGCTCTGCGCTTTTAGGACACATTTAAAACCAAGGGAAATGCAAAAAAAAAAAATTGGCAGCCATTCTGCCATAATTAAGGACAAATGGAAATTGTGAAAATAATTTATTGATATTTGTTATGCTTTTGTATTTATCTGTTGGATGAAACATCTCACTCTGAATGGAATGCGTTGGCGCAGGCAGGATCAGGGGCAAACTAGGATTTGAGTAAGAACTGAAATAAATAAAGCCGGTATGGTACAGACTGATCTTACAGTGACCTTGATCATGCAGCTCTGATTGTGCAAGCATGCCACAAAATCCTCAGTCAATGTCAGTGTTGGAAAGCTGGATAAAATCCCACAACGACAAACAAATACATTTCTCTTACATCTGTCCTAACTACACTATACTATACTATACTATACTATACTATACTATACTATACTATACTATACTATACTATACTTCACTATGCTATAATCTGATATACTATACTATAATCTACTATACTATATTATACTATAATATACTATACTATATTATACTACACTATACAATAATCTACTATACTATACTATAATATACTATACTACACTATACAACGCTATACTATAATCTACTATACTATAATATAATATATTACACTATACAACGCTATACTACAATGTACAATCTACTATACTATAATCTACTTTACTATACTATATTATACTATAATAATTATTATAGTACTCTACTAATTATATAATAATTAGTATACTATACTACACCACACTATACTACATTATACTACACTACACTATAATCTAATATACTATACTATACTACACTATACCACATTATACTACATTATACTATACTTTCATATACTATACTACACTATAATCTAATATACTACACTATACTATAATCTAATATACTATACTATACTATACTATATTATACTACACTATACTATACTATAATGTACTATACTACATTATAATACACTATACTATAATATAACATCCTGTACTAAGTATACTAAACTATACTAATCAATTTAAAACATTTATTAAGTGAATTACTTGATCACAAGCAACAGGCAAAATAAACAAAATAAAAATAAATAAAAGTTGGTTTAAAATGCTTTCAGAATCATCATAAGGGACTAAGCCTGAAAATCAATTTACCAACAAATATTTCAGATAAATTGAAAGAACACAGCAAATCTAAAACATTGAATCAACACTACATCACCACAGCATAAACGTCTATATCACTATTTAACTTAATTTTAGCTTTTTTAAAGATTGAGCTTATTTAGAAAACATGTCCAGATGGCAGATCATAGGTGGATACTGATGAATATGATCATTATGTTAAAACATCAGTGCTAGCTTTTTTAAAATAATTATTTAATTTGGATTTGACCTTTTGTTCCTCCATAATTAATATGCTGCCATTTAGCATCTCCATGGTCTGCTGTATCAGTCAGACCCTCACCAATTTAGACACATGAAGTCGAATAACTGCATCATTATTAACTGTGGCTCAAGCAATTCTGCTGGGAAGATCAATTCCAACTGGCTTTGTCCATACACCAGTTCATAGAATTTTTAATGTCAAATTATCAATGGGGGGATACAAATGCATCTTCTACCCAGTAGTTTAGGGTGATGAAATGTGTGACCTCTGGCTGGCTATTATCGTAATACAGCTTTTGAGAAACATTGCAGCAAAATCATGTATTTAAGGACTCAGAGATCTTGGTGTGGATGATAAATGCTTCTTTGAAATATTCTGAGCAAATATTGCTCTGTTATTTTAATATTGTATCAGACTGATCTAGGCAAGTTATTCAAAACAAAGTAATGGATTTCATAAATGTCAGAAGCAAAATTTTGAGACAACCTTTTCAACTGACTGCGAAATATTAAAATGGTAATTTATCAGTCATTCATGCAGTTATTAATCAGTCTAGCATTCCAAGTTAATACGGCACAATGCACGGGACTTATACCTTCTTATACTCAGTTTTCTGCGAAGTCCATGCTTACCACTAAGACCTTTACTAGGATCAAGACAGAGATACAAGCATACTGTTTATTTTGTTCAGCTCTTTTTACCCCCACCATGTTTGTGTTCTCATATAACAGGAAAAACGACCCAAAATTCTAATATACCAACATTTTACTAGTAAACATAACAATGCCTCATTTAACCTTACTTATTTTGCTAAAGTTATATGGCTAACACACAAGCTAATTACTAGCTGAGCACTAAGGTGCAATAAAGACTTCAGAAACAACATTCTTATGATGAAGGGTCGTCATCCTAGCAGCCTGTTCCAAAATCAGACAAAGATGAATAGCTAATCAGCCTAGTCCATGCTTAAGTATAGTTTTTCATTATTTTTCAATCAAGGTAAATGATGTTTGGCTTGACTTGCCTATTGTGATTTTAATTGAGCCAAAAGCCATTATTTTTCTCCACTTTTCAGAAATCATATGCTAATTATAATAGAAAATCATGCAGCCACCTGGGGAATTGGATTAAAGCTATTTGAATGTTAGCAGCACCCATTAGAACAATAACTGTGGTGTGAAAGCTCTGGTTTTGTTAGCAGCCTAATAATGTCTCTCTCTGAAAGCAATGTCCCGGTCAGACTGTATTTCACATGGATATGACAACCACATAGCACGTAGTGGTAAAACCCTGCAATTAGTTTTCCATTATGGACACACACTGATGGATAAATGTACCGAGGTGAAGAGATGCAGCGGGCATCTGTGCAATGTGGAACTGCAATCTGCATTCACTTGCATTAATCAGGCAAACTGTGCCTAATACCACCTACTAGTTGCACATAAAATGCAGATGAAATGCAGTTTAAAAAGCTTTAATCATTTAAGAAGTGAAATACACAATTGGGCCAAAAGTATTTGCACACCTGATCAAGACCTTGTTGAACATTTCAAAAGCAAATGGTATCAAAATAGTGTGACTGCAAAGTGATCTTTTTTAAATAGCTATAACAGCCAATCTTCTGAGAAGGCTTCTTACAGAACTTACAGAAAAGAATGTCTGTGGGAATTTGTGCCCATTTAGATTAAAGAGCTTTTGTATGGCTGGGCACTTGATGCACAAGAAAATTAAAAGGTGTGTCCCAATACTTTTGTCCAGATTTACTTACACAGGGTGCCATATGCCATATGATGAAGGGTTGCTTTTGACTGTCATTAAAAGCCTCATAGAAATGTTAGTGTACACAGAAAAATCCCCCTTCTATACAAAGCAAGGTATTAACAGGCTTTCCTAATTCTGGTTGACTTTGGCTTGTAGTTTTAAGAATACTGGCAATAATATATACAACCCCAAATCAGAAAAAGTTGGGACAGTATGAAAAATGCAAATAAAATAAAAATGCAGTGTTCCTTACATTTACTTTGACTTTTATTTGATTGCAGACAGTTTGAACCTGAGATATTTCATGTTTTGTCTGTTCAACTTCATTTCATTTTTTTAATACACATCCATTCCTGCATTTCAGGCCTGCAACACATTCCAAAAAAAGTTGGGACAGGGGCAATTTAGGGCTAGTAATGAGGTGAAAAAACAAAATAATGATGTGATTCCAAACAAGTGATGTCAACAGTGATTGTAATCATGGTTTGATACAAAATCAGCATCCAGGAAAGAGTCTTTGATAAGCAAAAATGATCAGAGGATCTCCAGTTTGTCAACAAATGTGTGAGAAAATTATTAAAATGTTTCAGAACAATGAACCTCAAAAAAAGATTGGAGGGGATTTGCATATTTCTCCCTCTACAGTGCATAATATCATTAAACTATTCAAGGAATCGGGAGGAATTTCAGTGTGTTAAGGTCAAGGGCACAAGCTTAAGCTGAACGCCTGTGATCTTCGATCCCTCAGACGGCACTGCATCAACAACCGCCACTCAACAATAGCTGATATAACCACATGGGTGAGGGATTACTTTGGCAAACTTATAAATTCCTTTTGTCAAGCACTACAATACAGAGTTACATGCACAAATGCCAATTCAAACTTTACTGTGCGAAAAAGAAGCTTATGTTAACCATGTCCAGAAGTGGCATCGACTTCTCTGGACTTGGAGGCATCTAGGATGGACCATCACACAGTGGAAACGTGTATTGTGGTCAGATGAATCAGCATTCCAGGCCTTCTTTGGAAAAAATGGAGGCTGTGTGCTTCGGACCAAAGATGAAAACCGAAAGACCATCCAGACTGTTATCAGCAACAAGTCCAAAAGCCAGGGTCTGTCATGGTATGGGGCTGTTAAGTTAATTTTACACTTCTGTGATGGCAGAATTAATGCAGAAAAGTACATTGAGATCTTAGAGCAACGTATGCTGCCTTCAAAACGTCATCTCCTCCAGGGATGTCCAGCATTTTTCAACAAGACAATGCAAAACCACATGCTGCACACATTACAAAGACATGGCTGCAGAAGAAGAGAGTACGAGTACTGGACTGACCTGCCTGCAGTCCTGACCTGTCCCCAATAGATAGAATTTTGAAACGAAAAATGTGACAACGACGACCCCGTACTGTTGCAGATCTTAAGACGTGTTTGCAGGAAGAATGGGACAAAAGAAAAGCTGAAACACTAAATCACTTGGTCTCCTCCAAGTCTTTTAAGTCTTTTAAGTGTGGTGAAAAGGAAAAGCAACATTACAAAATGGTAAATGCTTTACTGTCCCAACTTTTTTTGGAATGTGTTGCAGGCCTGAAATGCAGGAATGGATGTTTATTAACAAATGAAATAAATATTTTTTTGCATTTTTCATGCTGTCCCAAATTTTTCTGATTTGGGGTTGTAATATTCAGGGGACTGCATACCGTTATCTTAAAATTTTCAGTGTTTTTACATCAACATTCCTTGTGTTTACAGCAAATATACCCGAGAAAATGTCTATGGTTCAAATCAAACAGCTCCGGTTAGACGTCATTATGCTTAATTTAACAATCTTTAAAACTCCCAATTAAATATTTCTCAGCAGTTCTAGAGCATCATCATTAACATTCTGTAACTTGATCTTAATTAGGCTTCCAACTGACGAAAATACATTACGTGATGAATTAAAAACATATGCAGTGAACCAGAAGAAAATAAAACCCTACAGCAATTATCTAAGCTTCTTATAGAAACAATCTTAAGTATTGCTCTGTTATTTTATTATTGAGTCAGACTGATCTAGGCAGGTTATTAAACAGTGTTTCAAAACAAAGTACTGTAATGGATTTCATAAATGTCAGAAGCAATGTTTTGAGACAACAAATTAAGCCTAAACTCTACAAGTCCAGATAACTGAATGTACATGATTAATTAACAATATATGCAGTAAACCGGGAGAAAATAAAACTCTACAGCAATTATCAAAGCTTCTCCTTAACTCAGCTAAAACTTTACCTTCAAAAGAGCTGAAGGAAAGAGGGTATAATCACTGCAGGACTGTGTTCTCAGACACAGTCAGAATCCAAGCTTTATGTTTGTTGCAAAAAATAGCAAAATTAAAGAGAAAAAAAAACTTTTTATTATTCTTACTATAGTTAACTAAATCAGTCTATTGCTTCCTTTTGCTGCTTGCCTCTAAATAACTGTGTAACTCGACATCCCTTAAACTTGAAATCTTTGAAACGACGCACTTCATGAAGAAAATTGTACCTTTAAACTCGACGTTTCCCTTAAATTTGACGTATTTAGCCTTATTTAAAAAAAAATTATATATGAAAATAAAGGCATTCTATTCTTCTATTAATACGTTACATATGGTGATTTATTCCTCTATCATAGATTACATTTCCCGGCTATTGGAGAATTTTGAATACAAATTAATGTGGCATGTTTAAACAATCACATTAGGAAAAAATGACATTCACACAAGACGCAATATAAACCCAGAATCTTATTTTTGATATGACCCAAGCTTGGTAGTTGAGAGTGAACCCAGGCTTGAAAACTGCTTTTGCATGCACAGACACATCCAACTTGGATTCAAAACAGACTTGGGTCTGACCCAATATTGCAAGTGTGAAAACACCCCAAAAGCCTGTCTTCACACCAGATTTAATACTGACTTCATAAAAATTAGCAGTGAATCAATGGCCAATCAATGTCAAACACGAAGAGACTTGTTTCCTTTCTGGCAGTGGAAACTTGGTAACAGTTACTGTGTTAAATACACTTACTGGGCACTATTATTATTTATTTTATAACCTACACCAACTTACAGATAAACGTTGTGGGTATACAACAACAGACTGTAGCTCATTTGTTACTCTGTATACCTGATGATTTGGATCTGAGAACCATCCTCAACTCAGCTGTGCTATCACATTAGCATGGTAATAACATGGTAGTGGTATGAGTGGATCAGGTGCAGCAGTGTTGTTGGAAATTTGAAATACTATTTAAACTACTGGCTTCATTATTAGGAACACATACCCTGTTAGCACTTGTTGTAGGTGAACAGTTGAAGACTAGTTACTGTTTTTATGTACACAGGATGCTGTTGACTTTATATTTTTGGAGCACTATTCACTATGCACTACACTGATTTTTTTTTTAATCCCAACACTGCTGCACCTGATACTCTTACAACACTCACCACTATGTCATCACTGTGTTAGTGTCATTTCAGCGCTAAGTATGGTACACCACCCAAAAATCATCCGGTCAATAAATTTCTGATGAGGTGTCCCTTTCTATTAATAAATGTGGTACACGGAGGTGACAACAGGACAGCTACAGTCAATAATTGTATACCCACAAAGTTCATTTGTTTCTAAAGTGTAGTTTATAAAATAATTAAATAGTAATTGCACCAACCAGATTGGTGTACCTAATAAAATGCTTGGTGTGTGTACACCGATTAACCATAACATTAAAACCACCTCCTTGTTTCTACACTCACTGTTTATTTTATCAGCTCCACTTACCATATAGAAGCACTTTGTAGTTCTACAATTAATGACTGTAGTCCATCTGTTTCACTGCATGCTTTGTTAGCCTCCCTTCATGCTGTTCTTCAATGGTCAGGACTCTCCCAGGACCACTACAGAGTAGGTTTTATTTGGGTGATGGATCATTCTCAGCACTGCAGTGACACTGACATGGTGGTGGTGTGTTAGTGTGTGTTGTGCTGGTATGAGTGGATCAGACACAGTAATGCTGATGGAGTTTTTTAACACCTCACTTTCTCTGCTGGACTGAGAATAGTCCACCAACCAAAAACATCCAGCCAACAGCACCCCGTGGGCAGCGTCTTGTGACCACTAATGAATGTCTAGAAGATGACCGACTCAAACAGCAGCAATAGATGAGTGATCGTCTCTTACTTTACATTTAATAGAGCAGTTGTAGCCTAGCGGTTAAGGTACTGGACTAGTAACCGAAAGGTTGCCAGTTCAAGCCCCACCACTGCCAGGTTGCCACTGTTGGGCCCTTGAGCAAGACCCTTAACCCTCAATTGCTCAGACCGTAAACACAGTCACAGTACTGTAAGTCGCTTTGGATAAAAGCGTCTGCTAAATGCCGAAAATATTAATGTAAATATAATAGAGTGGACAGTGAGTGGACACAGTATTTAAAAACTCCAGCAGCACTGATGTCTGATTAACTCATACCAGCACAACACACACTAACACACCACCACCATGTCATTGTCACTGAAGTGCTGAGAATGATCCACCACCTAAATAATACCTGCTCTATGGTGGTCCTGACCATTGAAGAACAGGATGAAAGCAGGCTAAAAAGGTATGTAGAGAAACAGATGGACTACAGTCAGTAATTGTAGCACTATAAAGTGCTTCTATATGGTAAGTGGAGCTGATAAAAAGGACAGTGAGTGTAGAAACCAGGAGGTGGTTTTACCGTTATGGCTGATCAGTGTATATTATAATGTTAAATAAAGACAGAGCTTGGAACAATTCATTTGAATTTACATTTGGGTCCCAATTTGTGTTTGATAAGCACAGAAAGTCACTACGGACTATAATTCTCACAAATCACCATGCTGTGTCCTAAACCACAGCCTAAATTTTAATACTAAATACAAAGCCTAATTAGTCCACTATTAATAAAGTAATTACTGTCCAAGTAAAAGGGTGTGCAGATTGAGACAACCTATGTGAATGAATGGCTCATACATTCAGTGGAGTAACTAACTGATTACTCTTAATGATTCAATTCAACTTCATTTATGATATTAGAAATTAATCACTTGCA